>NW_027176209.1:360873-413373 GCF_023055335.1 Clinocottus analis | reverse complement strand
CCCAAACATCCCAGGCTGCTGAGCAACCTCCAGGAGGTTGCATGAGTTGCTGCCGCGTTGCAGCAACTCATGCAACCTCCAGGAGGTTGCATGAGTTGCTGCCGCGTTGCAGCAACAGGAGCACACAGCAGCAGCCGGCTCTGCGTGTCGTGTGCTTCATGCAGGAAGCTGGAGAATGCTTCAGTTGGACCACAGTGACAGGAGCAAAGGTTTTATTTGACAGTTACATGTGTGTTGTTCTCACTATGAACGGCTGAACAGTAGAGAGGCACATTGGGTTCCAGCTGTTTGACACTTCCTGTTCACAGCAACATGTTGCTGTGAACACAGCAACATGTTGCTGTGTTCACAGCAACATGTTGCTGTGAACACAGCAGGAGAAAAGAAAAGCTGAAACTGAGGCTGCAGCAGCTCAAAGGAAGAGAAAAAGAAAGAAACGTTTCTCCATCACAACCTTTGTTGACCTTTAGAGAACAAGAGCAGATCTGACTTCAGACGTTTCAGGATGTGAGAGGAAGCGATGATGTCGCTCAGAGCGTCTCTCCAGAGAAACCACTACGAGATGCTTCCTCTAAACTGGAACCAGGAAACTATCCAACAAACAGCAACGCTGGTCAGAAACAGAATTATCAATAACTTACAACACAGGCAGCAAATAAATATCTCATTAGTAAAAATATACAAAGTACAGCTTTCAGTTTGGGTCTTCAAGGGGAATGTGGCAGAGAGGGCTGTGAACGTGGTTTTGTTAGCACGTCACCGGAGCAACAAGCTGCTGCTGGTGAAGCGAGACGCTTTGAAGTCTCTGAACGTCTACACAACCTGGACACACAACTTCTTACAAAGTAGACACACAAAACTATATTAATACACGAGTTCACACCTCGATCACACGCATGAATTCAGAGTCTGTGTGTGTGAGTGTGTGTGTGTGTGTGTGTGAGTGTGTGTGAGAGTGTGTGTGTGAGAGTGTGTGTGTGTGAGTGTGTGTGAGAGTGTGTGTGTGAGAGTGTGTGTGTGAGAGTGTGTGTGTGTGTGAGTGTGTGAGTGAGAGTGTGTGTGTCAAAGTCTCCTGAAAGATCTGATAGGCGCATGTGCCCAACACTGTCTCTCCTTCATCCTCTTCATCTTCATCATCATCACCACCACCTCTGTTAATCCATATAGTTTCCACTCCGTGTCCTCCATGAGGCTCCTGTTGGAGGCTCAGTCCTCCGGCCGGCGGCCGCGTCCCTTCCTGGCTCTGTGTCGGCGTCTGCGGCGCTCCGCCTGCGGGCCGAGCGGCTGCGGGCCGAGCGGCTGCGGGCCGAGCGGCTGCGCGTGCTGGTGACTGTCCCTCAGCCGCCGCACCATCTCGTGGTCCTTGTGGCCCAGCACGCGGGGCAGGAAGAGCGACGCCTTGTCCGTGCTGCGGGTCTTGAAGCCTCGCCGCGGCCGGCCTTTGCCGTTGATGGACACGTACCACTGACGCGTGGCGCTGGCCCGCCGCCGGCCTCCACCGCTGCTGCTGCTGCTGCTGCTGCTGCTACTGCTGCTGCTGCTGCCGCCGCTGCTGCTGCCCGGGGGAGGCGGCTGCTCGGTGGCGTGCAGGCGGGACGCGTAGGTGTTGTAGCCCAGCTCGTGGATCCGCTCCACAAACTCACAATCTTTGTTGAACACTTCCTGGGAGACAAGAGAGGAGACACAGTGAGACACGAGCAGCACCGGCTGGTGGGTCACAGGGAGTGTGAGGGTTAGCACGAGTGTTAGCATGAGGGTTAGCACGAGGGTTAGCATGAGGGTTAGCACGAGGGTTAGCATGAGGCTTAGCATGAGGGTGAGGGTTATAGCAAGAGCATTATAACACATGTTATGGCCCATGAGGTCATGTGGTATGGCCTATGAGGTCACACGGTACGGCCCATGAGGTCACATGGTGCGGCCCATGAGGTCATGTGGTATGGCCCATGAGGTCACATGGTACGGCCCATGAGGTCACATGGTGTGGCCCATGAGGTCACATGGTGCGGCCCATGAGGTCACATGGTGCGGCCCATGAGGTCACATGGTGCGGCCCATGAGGTCATGTGGTACGGCCCATGAGGTCACACGGTGTAGCCCGTGGGGTCACACGGTGCGGCCCGTGAGGTCACACGGTGCGGCCCGTGAGGTCACACGGTATGGCCCGTGAGGTCACATGGTATGGCCCGTGAGGTCACATGGTGCGGCCCATGAGGTCACATGGTGCGGCCCATGAGGTCAGGTGGTGCGGCCCATGAGGTCACACGGTATGGCCCGTGAGGTCACACGGTATGGCCCATGAGGTCACATGGTGCGGCCCGTGGGGTCACACGGTGCGGCCCGTGAGGTCACATGGTGCGGCCCGTGAGGTCACATGGTGCGGCCCGTGAGGTCAGGTGGTACCCACCGAGGCGTACAGCCGGCCCTTGTCGTTCATGGCCAGGTATCTGCTGGAGAAAAGACCCTTTATGGCCACAACGCCCACGTCCACTGCTGTCATTTCCATAATGCCTGCAACACAGAGTCATATGATCTTAATTACATACACATACTACATGTATGTAGCGTAGCAGTTAGCACATAGCAGCCAGGACGTTTAATACCAACTTGTGTGATTAGAAGATATTTCAAACATCATGTTTTAGCAATATAGTGATAATAGTGTCAATAAATGATTAACGAGCAACTCATCAAAATCAATAAGAAACACAACAAAATAATTCATGCAAAAACAAACAAACAAACAAAGTCTGGTAAAACAATGAAGGAACACACATCTGGTTGTGTTTGCTGACACACACGATCATTATTTATTATGAATCAGACACACACACACACACACACACACACACACACACACACACACACTCTCTCTCTCTCTCTCTCTCTCTCTCTCTCTTTCTCTCTCTCTCACACACACACACACACACACACACACACACTCTCTCTCTCTCTCTCTCTCTCTCTCTCTCTCTTTCTCTCTCTCACACACACACACACACACACACACACACACACACACACACACACACACACACACACACACACACACACACGCACACAAACACACGCACGCGCACACACACGAACGCGCACACGAAAACGCACATACAGGCCCGCACACATACACACACACACGCACGCACGCGCACACACAGTAGCTCGCCCGCGGACGCGCTTCTCTGACTGACAGTGAAACAGTGAACATAGATCCTGATACATTAATCATATGAGAGTTGACTCAAAGAAAAATAACAAACACATAAATAAATAAACAACAACACGCGCAGTCCAGACTACACGTGTTCACTCATCTGAAGCCATCAGAGCACCAACGGACACTCAAGTGAATCTGACCCTTTTATTTCATTCAGGATCATGCGCGCGCGTGCGTGTGTGTGCGCGTGAGAGAGAGACTCACTGAGCGGGTTGTTCTCCTCCAGGGAGCCTTCTATCTTCCCGCTGGGATGGATCTGGAGATGGTACTTGGTGGCGCAGTAGAGCTTCCGGCGCCGCGGCGCGCCTCCGAGGTGCTCGTACACGCCTCCGCGGCCCCCGGCGTCCCTCCGCTGCCGGGGGTCGCACGCCTGGCCCGGGGCGCAGCGGGCCCGGGGCCGAGCGGCATGCACCAGGCTCAGCAACACCAGCAGAGGTATCAGCAGCATCGTGGCATGGCCGGGCAGCGACGACGGGTTCGAAAACACGGCTCTCGGGGTCCCATCAAGGGGTCGGGGCCCGCGCAGCCCCGCGCACTCCCGCAGACACGCTGCCTCCCGCAGACTCCCGCTGACTCCCGCACACTCCTCTGCCCGAGGTGGGTCCGCTGCTGCTGCTGGTCCCTCCTGCGGCTGTGACTGCGCCTCTCAGACTGACGCAGCAGCAGCAGCTGCGGCAACAGGCTGAACTCCGACCGCACACAAAGGGAGGGGGGCGGGCGGGGGGGGGGGGGGGGGGGGCGGAGGTATCGGCCTGTGAAGTGAGAGATGCGGGATTCAATTACACTGAGAACTGAAGAGAGCCGGGACCTGAGGGAGGGACCTTTAGAACCTCTAGAACCTCCAGGGGGACCCGAGAGACCTGAGGGAGGGACCTTCAGAACCTCTAGAACCTCCGGGGGGACCCGAGAGACCTGAGGGAGGGACCTTCAGAACCTCTAGAACCTCCGGGGGGACCCGAGAGACCTGAGGGAGGAACCTTCAGAACCTCTAGAACCTCCGGGGGGACCCGAGAGACCTGAGGGAGGGACCTTCAGAACCTCTAGAACCTCCAGGGGGACCCGAGAGACCTGAGGGAGGGACCTTCAGAACCTCTAGAACCTCCAGGGGGACCCGAGAGACCTGAGGGAGGGACCTTCAGAACCTCTAGAACCTCCAGGGGGACCCGAGAGACCTGAGGGAGGAACCTTCAGACCCTCTAGAACCTCCAGGGGGACCCGAGAGACCTGAGGGAGGAACCTTCAGACCCTCTAGAACCTCCAGGGGGACCCGAGAGACCTGAAGGAGGAACCTTTAGAACCTCTAGATTCTCCAGGGGGACCCGAGAGACCTGAGGGAGGAACCTTTAGAACCTCTAGAACCTCCAGGGGGACCCGAGAGACCTGAGGGAGGAACCTTTAGAACCTCTAAAACCCTCACAACCTTTAGATCTGCTCCTCACAGCTTCTGACCACAACTCACAAACTATGAAACATGGAACACACATGTATACGTGTGTGTTCCATGTTTCATACATGTATACGTGTGTGTTCCATGTTTCATACATGTATACGTGTGTGTTCCATGTTTCATACATGTATACGTGTGTGTTCCATGTTTCATACATGTATAAGTGTGTGTTCCATGAACAGGATGACGCTGATGTCCATTTCGTGGAGACTCACATCTGAGCTCATCCTCCTCCTCCTTCCTTCCTCCGCCTTCCTTCCTCCTCCTCCTCCTGACCTTTGGGTGTGTAGCAGTTGAAGGATAAAAGACAAATGGACGTCCCCGGTGTCTCCATGAGCTCCTGTCCCAGCAGCCCTGGATGTTCAGACGTTCAGACGCTCAGACGCTCAGACGCTCAGACGCTCAGACGCTCAGACGTTCAGACGTTCAGACGTTCAGACGCTCAGACGTTCAGACGCTCAGACGTTCAGACGTTCATCAGACGTTCAGACGTTCAGACGCTCAGACGTTCAGACGCTCAGACGTTCAGACGTTCAGACGTTCAGACGCTCAGACGCTCAGACGCTCAGACGTTCAGACGCTCTGACGTTCAGACGCTCAGACGCTCAGACGTTCAGACGTTCAGACGCTCAGACGCTCTGACGTTCAGACGCTCAGACGCTCAGACGTTCAGACGTTCAGACGTTCAGACGCTCAGACGTTCAGACGCTCAGACGCTCAGACGCTCAGACGTTCAGACGTTCAGACGTTCAGACGCTCAGACGCTCAGACGCTCAGACGTTCAGACGTTCAGACGTTCAGACGTTCAGACGCTCTGACGTTCAGACGCTCTGACGTTCAGACGCTCAGACGTTCAGACGTTCAGACGCTCTGACGTTCAGACGCTCAGACGTTCAGACGTTCAGACGCTCAGACGTTCAGACGTTCAGACGTTCAGACGCTCAGACGTTCAGACGTTCAGACGCTCTGACGTTCAGACGTTCAGACGTTCAGACGCTCTGACGTTCAGACGTTCAGACGCTCTGACGTTCAGACGTTCAGACGCTCTGACGTTCAGACGCTCAGACGTTCAGACGCTCAGACGTTCAGACGCTCTGACGTTCAGACGTTCAGACGCTCTGACGTTCAGACGTTCAGACGCTCTGACGTTCAGACGCTCAGACGTTCAGACGCTCAGACGTTCAGACGCTCAGACGTTCAGACGCTCAGACGTTCAGACGTTCAGACGCTCAGACGTTCAGACGCTCAGACGTTCAGACGTTCAGACGCTCAGACGCTCAGACGCTCAGACGCTCAGACGTTCAGACGCTCAGACGTTCAGACGTTCAGACGTTCAGACGCTCTGACGTTCAGACGCTCAGACGTTCAGACGTTCCTGGTGGGCAGAAGAGCAGCAGCTGAGTGACGGCAGCTAAACACTTCCTGCTGGCGGCTTCATGGCTGAAGGTGATTAGCATCACGGATATCTGTCTGCTGCCCTGTGGGGCAGCAGGACCCATCTGTCTTCAAGAGCAACACAGCAACACAGCAACACAGAAACCAGCAACGCAGCAACCAGCAGCGGGCGTGTCTCATGAGGCCTCTTGATGTGGTCTCACGCTGGAAGGGGGCGGAGCCTCAGATGTGGCTGCAGCTATTTTAATTACACTCCTCCACATCACCCACAGAGCATCTAATGCTTCTAGTGACACACACACACACACACACACACACACACACACACACACACACACACAGAGACACACACACACACACACACACACACACACACACACACACACACACACACACACACACACACAGACACACACAACTAGAAGAGTCTTTATTAACAATAGTTTAATTTATGGTTGGATGTCTCATTCAACCTCCAACACATTAACACACTTAATGTACACATTAACACACTTAATGTACACATTAACACACTTAATGTAGACATTAACACACTTAATGTAGACATTAACACACTTAATGTAGACATTAACACACTTAATGTACACATTAACACATTTAATGTACACATTAACACACTTAATGTACACATTAACACACTTAATGTACACATTAACACACATGTAATGACCCTCTGTACTCACTATGGGTTCTGACCCTCTGTAGTCACTGTGGGTTCTAACCCACTTGGACCCATCACAACCGGTCTCCGTTCGTGAGAACTGGACCCTGCAGGCCTCTGGCGGGCCGGTTCTGGTGAGGTGATTACAACATGATCCCTGGAGGCCTCGGCCCGGACGGGCTGCAGAACCTCGTCCGGGTCCGGCAGAGGGAACTCCTCTGTGTTCCTGCGCTTTGTTCTGCGCTCTCCACAATACCAAGTTGACTAATTGGCCCTTGAAGACCGGCCGTGGAGCCGCCGGCCTTCACGCGGCGCCGGCATTCCTGACCGGCAGCCAGAGCGCCGGCTGCCGGAGCGCCGGCTGCCGGAGCGCCGGCTGCCGGAGCGTCCTCGGTGCTTTTGGGATGAACTCACTCCTGCGAGGAGAACCGCTCGGCCCGGTCTGGACGGTTCCCCTCACTGAACTATTTGCATCCCCCCTGGCCGCCGTCCACTTGACGAGCGGGTCCCGACCACATGAAGTGCTCCCAGACATTTTAACTTTCCTTCCCCGTCCTCCAGCGTGAATGAAAGCAAGAATTTCAGGGCTCCTTTTTTAATTGACCTCCCCCAGAGTCCCAGCAGCAGCCCAACAAACCCTCCTGGCACAAAAGGGCTTCTTTTCTGCAATAACACAAAGGTTATTAGCCAGGTCCTTCTCTGGCCCCGCCCCCTCTCAGCCAGCAGAAAGGAGGTTCCAGTAATCCAGAGCAAATCAAAATGACCTTTGAACCCTTTCTGCTGTACTTTTTCTCATGGACAGGTTTCTTTGCTGCGCTGATCAGAGGGCTGAACCTCTCGTCTCCTGACAAATCGCCGCTGAGCCTCTTTTGTCCGCCAGACTTTGATCTCACCTGCTTGTCAGGCCGAGAGAAAGCCTCTCGTACAGTTCCAGCTCACAGCAAACAAATTGGCAACTATTTTATTCTCTCTCTCTCTCTCTCTCTCTCTCTCTCTCTCTCTCTCTCTCTCTCTCTCTCTCTCTCTCTCCCTTTCTTCTGCAGTGCAGTTTAACTCTGTTTAACTCTGCATGGTGCTGGGGAGAGGCACACTTTACAGATCACATGGAACAATGCCATGAACATCATTCATATATATATATATATATATATATATATATATATATATATATATATATATATATATATATATATATATATATATATATATATATATATATGAATAGCAGATCAGATCATATGAGGAAAACAAGAGGTGGAGAAGTTAAATAGATTTGTTAATTAAAGGTCATATTGACAGTTTATTGTTTCTATTCTGGTAAAACAAACACAACCTCAAGTATTTAAGGGTTCCAGGTTTCAGATTTTATTTTATTTCTAAGTTCTGATTATTTTGTTTAGAACCAAACGTTCTCATCATTGTACGTTAAGATGAATTAAACTTCTCAGACTAGTTTGATGGATCGATGTGGAGCAGCGATCCAGTCGGCCATTGCTCGGTTGTTTCGCTCTCTGGCTCGCTAGCTAGCTAGTGTGTGTTAGCGTAGCATCCTGTTTGATCTTGGCGTTACGTAGACTGTCTCAGGTCACAGCGAGCAGAAAACACTGATCCATCTGATGCCTGCAGGAGAAGAAAAGTCGTGGTCCTGTCACTACTTTTGTTCCCTTCCACCAGATCGCTGTTTGTTTTTGAGAATCCTGTTTTTGACGCTCCTGATGTCAACACACATCTGCATTTGTGTCTTCTCTCTCTGAGCCTCTGTGACTGTCTCCTTCATGTGTTCATGAGGGTCAGCTGGTTGGAGGCTTCATGTGTTCATGAGGATCAGCTGGTTGGAGGCTTCATGTGTTCATGAGGATCAGCTGGTTGGAGGCTTCATGTGTTCATGAGGATCAGCTGGTTGGAGGCTTCATGTGTTCATGAGGATCAGCTGGTTGGAGGCTTCATGTGTTCATGAGGATCAGCTGGTTGGAGGCTTCATGTGTTCATGAGGATCAGCTGGTTGGAGGCTTCATGTGTTCATGAGGATCAGCTGGTTGGAGGCTTCATGTGTTCATGAGGATCAGCTGGTTGGAGGCTTCATGTGTTCATGAGGATCAGCTGGTTGGAGGCTTCATGTGTTCATGAGGATCAGCTGGAAGACAAACAGCTGAAGGAGCTGCAGAGCACGGACATAACAACCTCCAATGTTTTTCTTCCTTTCTCTTTTTCACTTGTCTCTCTCTCTCTCTCTCTCTCTCTCTCTCTCTCTCTCTCTCTCTCTCTCTCTCTCTCTCTCTCAGTAACCAGAGCTGTGAGCTGAACTCCTGCAGCTCTTTGATTGTTAGCTGCAGGTCTCAGATGCAGAGCGGCTGCAGCTTCCAACAGGCTCATGATTGTGGAAGGATGAAACTCTAGAGGCCATCAATGGCTGTGACACACACACACACACACACACACACACACACACACACACACACACACACACAATCAGTACCATATGATATGAGGATAACGGGCACTGGACAGCTTTCTATGGTCATTTGACTCCTTCAGAAGAAGATGGCGCTCGTTGTCTGGTGGCAGCGCAGTGTGGGGCCCGAAGTGTTGTCGCCGCTCTGGAGACGGATGACTGGCTAGTTAGCTAGTTAGCTAAGGAGCTAGTTAGCTAATGAGCGAGTTAGCTAATGAGCGTCCTTCTCTGGAGTGAGGTGGAGGGACCAGTGCAGCGCTGTTCTGTTCTGTAATTGATAAAAGCATGAAAGTATGGTGAATCTAGGTCGCTAGCTAACTAGCCAGCTAGTTAGTTAGCTAGCTGGTTAGCCAGATTCCACCTGGTTAAATAAAGATCAAGAATGAAAGTCTTTAATATTGCAGAAAATGATCTGATAGTAATGTTGATCTTTACTGCGATACCTCAGCTCACCTTGTTAGTTCATGAGGAAGTTAGCTTCCTACCACGATCACAAGCAGCTGCAGAACGAACAGAAACAGTTAGAAGTGTCTGTTCTACTCCTCATTCATTAATTATTTATATGGAAAACATTTGCTGCTTTAAGCCAGAACATCTTCAGGATTGATCTTTTTAGTTGATAAAATACAACATTTAGACTTTAAGCTCCAGGAAACTCTGATGTGCTGCTTTCTATTTCCTATAAAGACACGGCGATCAATGGAATACATGTGAGTTGAATAATGAACTCCTGGTTAGTGTGATCATGCTGCTGCAGGGTTTCATCTCCTGGTTTCCTGACGTCCTCCTCAGCACAGTGATGGATGCTGACAGTGATGGAGGAGCTGCTCATTTCAAGCTGAATGCTGTCTCATTTCTTTGGGACTATAGAAACTGCCCTGGGTGCTCCACAGGGGGCGCTGGTGAAAGCTGCTGGTGAAAGCTGCTGGAAGATGGATGAGGTGGATTCAGCCAGCCTTCCCCTTGAGAGAGCTTCATCCATCCAGCCGAGTGTGAATGAGTTAGACTGCAGAGGACGGCTCGACTGCCTCTCTGGAGGAACGCAGCTCTGATGGAGAGGTTCCTGCAGACGCTCTGCTGTCAGAGGCCGCCATCACTCAGTGAGCTGCTCCAGCTGACAGACGCCGTCCACAGCCAAAGCTCTGCTGGTGTCTTACAGCTGCAGCTGTTACAGCTTCTACAGCCTCTACAGCCTCTCTACAGCCTCTACAGCCTCTACAGCCTCTCTACAGTCTCTACGGCCTCTACAGCATCTACAGCCTCTACAGCATCTCTACAGCATCTACAGCCTCTACAGCCTCTACAGCCTCTACAGCCTCTCTACAGCCTCTACAGCCTCTCTACAGCCTCTCTACAGCCTCTACAGCCTCTCTACAGCCTCTCTGCAGCCTCTACAGCCTCTCTACAGCCTCTCTACAGCCTCTACAGCCTCTACAGCCTCTCTACAGCCTCTCTGCAGCCTCTACAGCCTCTCTACAGCCTCTACAGCCTCTACAGCCTCTCTACAGCCTCTCTACAGCCTCTCTACAGCCTCTCTGCAGCCTCTACAGCCTCTACAGCCTCTCTACAGCCTCTACAGCCTCTACAGCCTCTCTACAGCCTCTACAGCCTCTCTACAGCATCTCTACAGCCTCTCTACAGCCTCTCTACAGCCTCTCTACAGCCTCTACAGCCTCTCTACAGCCTCTACAGCCTCTACAGCCTCTCTACAGCCTCTCTACAGCCTCTCTACAGCATCTCTACAGCCTCTACAGCCTCTACAGCCTCTCTACAGCCTCTACAGCCTCTACAGCCTCTCTACAGCCTCTCTACAGCCTCTACAGCCTCTACAGCCTCTCTACAGCCTCTCTACAGCCTCTACAGCCTCTACAGCCTCTCTACAGCCTCTCTACAGCCTCTCTACAGCCTCTCTACAGCCTCTACAGCCTCTACAGCCTCTCTACAGCCTCTCTACAGCCTCTACAGCCTCTACAGCCTCTACAGCCTCTACAGCCTCTCTACAGCCTCTCTACAGTCTCTACAGCCTCTACAGCCTCTCTACAGCCTCTACAGCCTCTCTACAGCCTCTCTACAGCCTCTCTACAGCCTCTCTACAGTCTCTACAGCCTCTACAGCCTCTCTGAGCTGCAGGAGTCTTCCTCTGCACCTGCAGACAGGAGAGGATCTCGAGGCCGCGTGGTGCTGCCTCTGCTCTCAGGATCGAGTGTTGTGGTGAAAGTGGTGAGAAGGTTCATGATCACAGAGATGTGCTGGTAGAAAGAAGCCACAGTCGTGTTAACAAGGTCTACATGCACCGTGCAGCACGGTGGGCTGTGTAATGGAAAGCAGGCCTGTGTGTGTGTGTCTGTGTGTGTGTGTGTGTGTGTGTTGAGCTGCATACCTCAGTTAAAAGTGTGACACTATTATTCCCCAATAAACACAAAGCACTTCCTGTTTACACGCTTCACACCAACAGGACTCTAGATGAGGAGCTAGAGTCATGTCCGACGTTACGCTGATGACTTGAGCCTATATGTGTATATATGTGTACACGACCACAGGACCACAGGACCACAGGACCACAGGACCACAGGACCACAGGACCACAGGATCACAGGACCACAGGACCACAGGACCACACGACCACAGGACCACAGGACCACAGGACCACAGGACCACACGACCACAGGACCACAGGACCACAGGACCACAGGACCACAGGACCACAGGATCACACGACCACAGGACCACAGGACCACAGGGCCACAGGACCACAGGACCACAGGACCACAGGACCACAGGACCACAGGATCACACGACCACAGGACCACAGGACCACAGGACCACAGGACCACAGGATCACACGACCACAGGACCACAGGACCACAGGGCCACAGGACCACAGGACCACAGGACCACAGGATCACAGGACCACAGGACCACAGGACCACAGGACCACAGGATCACAGGACCACAGGATCACAGGACCACAGGACCACAGGACCACAGGACCACACGACCACAGGACCACACGGCCACAGGACCACAGGATCACAGGACCACACGGCCACAGGACCACAGGACCACAGGACCACAGGACCACAGGACCACAGGATCACAGGACCACAGGATCACACGACCACAGGACCACACGGCCACAGGACCACAGGACCACAGGATCACACGACCACAGGACCACACGACCACAGGACCACAGGACCACAGGACCACAGGATCACACGACCACAGGACCACAGGATCACAGGACCACAGGACCACAGGATCACAGGACCACAGGACCACACGACCACAGGACCACAGGACCACAGGACCACAGGACCACAGGATCACACGACCACAGGACCACAGGACCACAGGACCACAGGATCACACGACCACAGGACCACACGACCACAGGACCACAGAATCACACGACCACAGGACCAAAGGACCACAGGACCACAGGATCACAGGACCACAGGACCACAGGACCACAGGACCACAGGATCACACGACCACAGGACCACACGACCACAGGACCACAGGACCACAGGACCACAGGACCACAGGACCACACGGCCACACGACCAACGAAAAGGTCCAAACCTGCTGAGGGAAGAAGGAACAGTGAAGCAGAAACTGGTTTCTGGCAGGAACAGGAGCCGTGCACCAGTTCCTTCCCAGGTAACCTTACCTGTCCCAGAGGAGGCAGCGCTCCTTCTCCCTCGTCCGAGCTCCACACACCAGCTCCTCTATTAGCTGCGGCGCCGCGGCGGCCATTTGTAAGCCCTTTTGTTGTGATACTTCAAATACCGAAGCTGACGGATCAATGAGTCATCTGAAGACGAAGAAGAAGCTCTGGTTTTATGTGTCAGTGCCTCATTCTCTCTGCCTCCACCTCTGCAGGTTCCTGGAGAAGAGAGAAGGAGAACATCAGGAGAACATCAGGAGGACATCAGGAGGACATCAGGAGAACATCAGGAGAACATCAGGAGGACATAAGGGGAACATCAGGAGAACATCAGGGGAACATTAGGAGAACATCAGGAGAACATCAGGGGAACATTAGGAGAACATCAGGAGAACATCAGGGGAACATCAGGAGAACATCAGGAGAACATCAGGATGACATCAGGAGAACATCAGGAGAACATCAGAAGGACATCAGGAGAACATCAGGAGGACATCAGGAGAACATCGGGGGAACATTAGGAGAACATCAGGAGAACATCTGGGGAACATCAGGAGAACATCAGGAGGACATCAGGAGAACATCAGGAGAACATCAGAAGGCCATCAGGAGAACATCAGGAGGACATCAGGAGGACATCAGGAGAACATCAGGAGGACATCAGGAGGACATCAGGAGAACATCAGGAGAACATCAGGGGAACATCAGGAGGACATCAGGAGGACACTGGGACCCGCAGGGTGACGAGGATGGGACCAGAGCTACGAGTCAGGAAAGCCTCGACACCGGGGCCAGAACCATGTTGCCACAGCGCTGCACCAGTGTGTGTGTGTGTGTGTGTGTGTGTGTGTGTGTGTGTTCCATCATCTCAGCTCTGGCCCTTCAGTCTTTTCTTCCTGAGCCTTCTGTCAACCTCGTCCTGCTCTTCCACTGGACAACACAGTGAACACATGAACTCACACAAAGCTGTGGTGGGGTTGTCGATACCTTCTGGTGGTGTTGTGTGTCTCAGCTGTGCGAGTTGCTCTGTGAACATCTCATCATTCTGCCCTGAAAGTCAAAGGAAGCCTCAAAAGAAGCTCGAACACTCGAACACGTGACGTTTTCTACAAGGTCAACCCAAGCCTGCTCATTAATGCTCCTGTGTGTTTAATGTGTGTTTAATGTGTGTTTAATGTGTGTTTAATGTGTGTTTAATGTGTGTTGTTGGTAGTTGCTGGCGATCAGGTTGTTTTGTCTTAGGGCTCCAACAATAATACCACTTGAACATGATTTCTGCTTCACTCTGGACGAGGATGCAGAGCCGGTCTTCTCCAGAAAGACGCGGCCTTTCATTGAGTGTTGAAGGAAGCTTTAGTGAAGTGTGTGAGCCGTAATTACAAGTCCTGGAGTGAACATGAAGCAGTAGATCTCCATTTGATCTCCAGTTGATCTTAATTTAAGAGGCACCAGCATGGAGGCATTGTACCCTGCTAATCCCTCTGTGTTACGCCGCTCTGTGATGTGACCGCCGCCTCTCTGCTGCGTCTGCAACGCGGCCGCCTCCTCTCTGCTGCGTCTGCAACGCGGCCGCCTCCTCTCTGCTGCGTCTGCAACGCGGCCGCCTCCTCTCTGCTGCGTCTGCAACGCGGCCGCCTCCTCTCTGCTGCGTCTGCAACGCGGCCGCCGCCTCTCTGCTGCGTCTGCAACGCGGCCGCCTCCTCTCTGCTGCTCTGCTTGGTCATGAGGGTCAAAGCGACGCCGCAGACGTGCAGGAGGAAGTTCCTGCGTGAAGGAGCAGGGATCGATGGGTAATGAGAGGCCGTGTGCAGCGACGGGCTCTGATCCCGGAGGTCTGCGCTCGCCACCAAGTGCACAGCGGGACGTTTGTCTGTCAGGGCGGTTTGCAGGCTGCAATTAGAGAGCAGCAGGGAGGCCTCGCACGACTCTGTATGACCATCAAACACGGATCTCGTGGCACATTGAAGCTCGCTTCCTCCCTTTCCTTCATGCCACAGTTAGTGACAAGGCGGAGGTTCACACATCAAGAGGTTCTTTGTTTTGATGTTTGTAACGGATTACAAAATGTGTGGCAGAAGGCCAGAGCGGCCAGAGCAGCCAGAGCGGCGTGGGTCCTTGATGTGTCTCCATGAACGTCTTTGATCAAAGCTTTGAGAAGCTGCTAAAGGAACCGCTGTTTAGAAGCAGAGAGCTCATGTCTTCAGTCCTAGCAGGTCATAGGCCGAGCCCTACAGAGGAACCTCATCTCCTTACTCTATCTCTAAGGCTGAGCCCTACAGAGGAACCTCACCTCTTATTCTATCTCTAAGGCCGAGCCCTACAGAGGAACCTCATCTCCTTACTCTATCTCTAAGGCCGAGCCCTACAGAGGAACCTCATCTCTTATTCTATCTCTAAGGCCGAGCCCTACAGAGGAACCTCATCTCCTTACTCTATCTCTAAGGCTAAGCCCTACAGAGGAACCTCATCTCCTTACTCTATCTCTAAGGCCGAGCCCTACAGAGGAACCTCATCTCCTTACTCTATCTCTAAGGCTGAGCCCTACAGAGGAAATTCATCTCTTACTCTATCTCTAAGGCCGAGCCCTACAGAGGAACCTCATCTCCTTACTCTATCTCTAAGGCCGAGCCCTACAGAAGAAACTACAGCCTGATTTACTGCTGCAGCCGCACCGCTGCCCCTGTCCATCTCCTGCTCCCCCTGTCCATCTCCTGCTCCCCCTGTCCATCTCCTGCTCCCCCTGTCCATCTCCTGCTCCCGCTCCCCATGTCCATCTCCTGCTCCCCCTGTCCATCTCCTGCTCCCCATGTCCATCTCCTGCTCCCCCTGTCCATCTCCTGCTCCCCCTGTCCATCTCCTGCTCCCCATGTCCATCTCCTGCTCCCCATGTCCATTTCCTGCTCCCCATGTCCATCTCCTGCTCCCCATGTCCATCTCCTGCTCCCCCTGTCCATCTCCTGCTCCCCATGTCCATCTCCTGCTCCCCCTGTCCATCTCCTGCTCCCCCTGTCCATCTCCTGCTCCCCATGTCCATCTCCTGCTCCCCATGTCCATCTCCTGCTCCCCATGTCCATCTCCTGCTCCCCATGTCCATCTCCTGCTCCCCATGTCCATCTCCTGCTCCCCATGTCCATCTCCTGCTCCCCCTGTCCATCTCCTGCTCCCCCTGTCCATCTCCTGCTCCCCCTGACCTTCACTCGTGAACGAGACCCTGAGATACTTGATACGCTTCACACTCTCATCAAACCTCCCCAGTGAAAGCTGGAGGTCCGAGGAGGCAAACAGGACCACATCATCTGCAAACAGCAGAGAGGAGATCCGGAGAACCAGAACCTGAGGTTCTCCTCCCCGGCTGCTCCTGCGTCTCCTGTCCACGGAGGTCAGGAGCAGGACCGGAGATGAAGGGCGGCCTGGAGGCCAACGGCCACCAACGAGTCTGACTTCCTGTGAGGACATGAGCACAGCTGCTTCTGCAGCACAGAGACCTGGTTTCATTTCAAACTAGTTCAACGTTATTCAAGAAGAAAGCACATTTCATTATTCTCACTTTTACTTGTCGCCTCGGCAAAAGAAAAAAGAAAAACAGCGGCCATCTTTTAAGCCTCTAGGCCGACTTACATTACATTAGTGCTAATGTGACTGTTTCTTCTTCCATAGGCCTTAGCTGGAGCCTCGCTCACCTCACAGTGTGTGTGTGTGTGTGTGTGTGTGTGTGTGTGTGTGTGTGTGTGTTGTTTTAGTGGGTGTGGTGGCTTGTTTGAAGTGGTGCTTGTTGCGTCTGTGTGTGGGTAGACAGACAGACTGGGACGGACAGATCGACTGCAACAGGCCAAACAACAGGTGGGTCTTTTGAACCCGGCCGCCGCCATAGGAAAGCCCTCTTTACCTTCAGCCAGGCTGATTCCTGTTTTCATCAGCAGAAGAAAAGACTTCTCCTCCTCCTTGTCGCTGGCTGTCTTTCATGTGAGGGAGAGACAGACAAGCCTTCTCTCTGAGCCTTTATGTCTCTCTACTGTCTCTCTTCATTGATGCTTTCATTTCTTTACTTAGTTATGACTAGGTCTGAACTGTACATCTCAGTGTCCTGTTACCTAACAGCAGCTATCAGCCAATCAAAGCCCTCCATCTCTGCTGTGGTACAGCATGGTGGAGTTCAATCCCCTCAGGGCATCAGTTTATCTGTGGAATAAAACACAGTGGTGGAGGAAGTCACATCGCACCCTGATGCGTTCCCGGGGTCATGACCCCTCCAGCGCGTCCTGGGTCTCCCTCCTGCCAGTCGGACGGCATCCAGTTTGGACGCCTTCTGGACGCCTCCCACCAGAGGTTCTCCAGGTCCAACTGGAGGACGACGGCTCTCCACCCGTTTTGGCTAATGCTCATATGAACAAGTGAAACCTTTACAATGCAAATGACTCGTCACTGCAGCTCGGACAATGAGCCGGCTCTCATCAGACACACAGCTCCTCACAAAGAAAACAATATTACGCTGTAAATATGACTGTAAATATAATAATACAATAACATGATAAAGAGTGAGAAGCTCCTCCAGGGAGGACACCCGGGTTCAGACAAACACAGGAAACCTCTGTTAGTGTCTCGTTTGATACCAACAGCCAATCGTTGCAAAACCTCTGACGCGACTGCTAATTTAAACAACACGTCATTATAACCAAACTACAATCTTCCCTCATCCGAAGTGAAGCCTGAACGTAATCAAGTCGTTTCACTGGAATTCACCTCTTTAAAGACACGAGGACAACGATTAAAGGAGCTGCATTCAACGTCTGAACATTATGAGAGAAGCAGGCAACAGCAGCATGTGCTTACAGCGCACGAGAGCGCACGAGAGCGCACGAGAGCGCACGAGAGCGCACGAGAGCGCACGAGAGCGCACGAGAGCGCACCCCATGGGTGAGCTCAGGGCTGCTGTTCTGCACAGCCAGGTCCAGGTAGGTCCAGGTAGGAGAGGTTCTAGTAGGAGAGGTTCTAGTAGGAGAGGTTCTGGTAGGAGAGGTTCTGGTAGGAGAGGTTCTGGTAGGAGAGGTTCTAGTAGGAGAGGTTCTGGTAGGAGAGGTTCTGGTAGGAGAGGTTCTAGTAGGAGAGGTTCTGGTAGGAGAGGTTCTGGTAGGAGAGGTTCTAGTAGGAGAGGTTCTGGTAGGAGGGGTTCTGGTAGGAGAGGTTCTAGTAGGAGAGGTTCTAGTAGGAGAGGTTCTAGTAGGAGAGGTTCTGGTAGGAGGGGTTCTGGTAGGAGAGGTTCTAGTAGGAGAGGTTCTAGTAGGAGAGGTTCTGGTAGGAGGGGTTCTGGTAGGAGAGGTTCTAGTAGGAGAGGTTCTGGTAGGAGGGGTTCTGGTAGGAGAGGTTCTAGTAGGAGAGGTTCTGGTAGGAGAGGTTCTAGTAGGAGAGGTTCTGGTAGGAGGGGTTCTGGTAGGAGAGGTTCTAGTAGGAGAGGTTCTAGTAGGAGAGGTTCTAGTAGGAGAGGTTCTGGTAGGAGAGGTTCTGGTAGGAGAGGTTCTAGTAGGAGAGGTTCTGGTAGGAGAGGTTCTGGTAGGAGAGGTTCTAGTAGGAGAGGTTCTGGTAGGAGAGGTTCTGGTAGGAGAGGTTCTAGTAGGAGAGGTTCTGGTAGGAGAGGTTCTGGTAGGAGAGGTTCTAGTAGGAGAGGTTCTGGTAGGAGAGGTTCTGGTAAGAGAGGTTCTAGTAGGAGAGGTTCTGGTAGGAGGGGTTCTGGTAGGAGAGGTTCTAGTAGGAGAGGTTCTAGTAGGAGAGGTTCTGGTAGGAGGGGTTCTAGTAGGAGAGGTTCTAGTAGGAGAGGTTCTGGTAGGAGAGGTTCTAGTAGGAGAGGTTCTAGTAGGAGAGGTTCTGGTAGGAGAGGTTCTAGTAGGAGAGGTTCTAGTAGGAGAGGTTCTGGTAGGAGGGGTTCTAGTAGGAGAGGTTCTGGTAGGAGGGGTTCTAGTAGGAGAGGTTCTGGTAGGAGAAGTTCTAGTAGGAGAGGTTCTGGTAGGAGAGGTTCTAGTAGGAGAGGTTCTAGTAGGAGAGGTTCTGGTAGGAGAGGTTCTAGTAGGAGAGGTTCTAGTAGGAGAGGTTCTGGTAGGAGGGGTTCTAGTAGGAGAGGTTCTGGTAGGAGAGGTTCTGGTAGGAGAGGTTCTGGTAGGAGGGGTTCTAGTAGGAGAGGTTCTAGTAGGAGAGGTTCTGGTAGGAGAGGTTCCGGTAGGAGAGGTTCTGGTAGGAGAGGTTCTAGTAGGAGAGGTTCTGGTAGGAGAGGTTCTGGTAGGAGGGGTTCTAGTAGGAGAGGTTCTAGTAGGAGAGGTTCTGGTAGGAGAGGTTCCAGTAGGAGAGGTTCTGGTAGGAGAGGTTCTGGTAGGAGAGGTTCTGGTAGGAGAGGTTCTAGTAGGAGAGGTTCTAGTAGGAGAGGTTCTAGTAGGAGAGGTTCCGGTAGGAGAGGTTCTGGTAGGAGAGGTTCTAGTAGGAGAGGTTCTAGTAGGAGAGGTTCTGGTAGGAGAGGTTCTAGTAGGAGAGGTTCTAGTAGGAGAGGTTCTGGTAGGAGGGGTTCTAGTAGGAGAGGTTCTAGTAGGAGAGGTTCTGGTAGGAGAGGTTCTGGTAGGAGAGGTTCTAGTAGGAGAGGTTCTGGTAGGAGAGGTTCCAGTAGGAGAGGTTCTGGTAGGAGAGGTTGTAGTAGGAGAGGTTCTGGTAGGAGAGGTTCTGGTAGGAGAGGTTCTAGTAGGAGAGGTTCTAGTAGGAGAGGTTCTGGTAGGAGAGGTTCTAGTAGGAGAGGTTCTGGTAGGAGAGGTTCTGGTAGGAGAGGTTCTAGTAGGAGAGGTTCTGGTAGGAGAGGTTCTAGTAGGAGAGGTTCTGGTAGGAGAGGTTCTAGTAGGAGAGGTTCTAGTAGGAGAGGTTCTGGTAGGAGAGGTTCTGGTAGGAGAGGTTCTAGTAGGAGAGGTTCTAGTAGGAGAGGTTCTGGTAGGAGAGGTTCTGGTAAGAGAGGTTCTAGTAGGAGAGGTTCTGGTAGGAGAGGTTCTAGTAGGAGAGGTTCTAGTAGGAGAGGTTCTGGTAGGAGAGGTTCTGGTAGGAGGGGTTCTAGTAGGAGAGGTTCTAGTAGGAGAGGTTCCAGTAGGAGAGGTTCCAGTAGGAGAGGTTCCGGTAGGAGAGGTTCTAGTAGGAGAGGTTCTGGTAGGAGAGGTTCTGGTAGGAGAGGTTCCAGTAGGAGAGGTTCCAGTAGGAGAGGTTCTGGTAGGAGAGGTTCTGGTAGGAGAGGTTCCAGTAGGAGAGGTTCTAGTAGGAGGGGTTCTAGTAGGAGAGGTTCTGGTAGGAGAGGTTCCGGTAGGAGAGGTTCTAGTAGGAGAGGTTCTAGTAGGAGAGGTTCTAGTAGGAGAGGTTCTGGTAGGAGAGGTTCTGGTAGGAGAGGTTCCGGTAGGAGAGGTTCTAGTAGGAGAGGTTCTAGTAGGAGAGGTTCTAGTAGGAGAGGTTCTGGTAGGAGAGGTTCTGGTAGGAGAGGTTCTGGTAAGAGAGGTTCTGGTAGGAGAGGTTCTAGTAGGAGAGGTTCTGGTAGGAGAGGTTCTGGTAGGAGAGGTTCTGGTAAGAGAGGTTCTGGTAGGAGAGGTTCTGGTAGGAGAGGTTCTAGTAGGAGAGGTTCTGGTAGGAGAGGTTCTGGTAGGAGAGGTTCTAGTAGGAGAGGTTCTGGTAGGAGAGGTTCTGGTAAGAGAGGTTCTAGTAGGAGAGGTTCTAGTAGGAGAGGTTCCAGTAGGAGAGGTTCCAGTAGGAGAGGTTCTAGTAGGAGAGGTTCTAGTAGGAGAGGTTCTGGTAGGAGAGATTCTGGTAAGAGAGGTTCTGGTAGGAGAGGTTCCGGTAGGAGAGGTTCTAGTAGGAGAGGTTCTAGTAGGAGAGGTTCCAGTAGGAGAGGTTCCAGTAGGAGAGGTTCTAGTAGGAGAGGTTCTGGTAGGAGAGGTTCTGGTAGGAGAGGTTCTGGTAAGAGAGGTTCTGGTAGGAGAGGTTCTGGTAGGAGAGGTTCCGGTAGGAGAGGTTCTAGTAGGAGAGGTTCTAGTAGGAGAGGTTCCAGTAGGAGAGGTTCCAGTAGGAGAGGTTCCAGTAGGAGAGGTTCCGGTAGGAGAGGTTCTAGTAGGAGAGGTTCCAGTAGGAGAGGTTCCAGTAGGAGAGGTTCTGGTAGGAGAGGTTCTAGTAGGAGAGGTTCTAGTAGGAGAGGTTCTGGTAGGAGAGGTTCTGGTAGGAGAGGTTCTGGTAGGAGAGGTTCTGGTAGAGAGCCACTGAGCTCCACAAAGCTCTTCAGGCCACACAAGCTGCTGCTCAGTTTCCTGCTGTTGCTGTTTCTGCCTGCTGTGTGCGTTTGAACGTCTGCAGGTCTAATTGCCTTTTTCTGGGTGGGATTCCTCCAGACTGACAGCAGACAGAGCTCACGGGGGCTCATGGGGTGCAGCAGCAACGCTGCTGCTGCTCTTCCTTCCAGCAGCAACGCTGCTGCTGCTCTTCCTTCCAGCAGCAACGCTGCTGCTGCTCTTCCTTCCAGCAGCAACGCTGCTGCTGCTCTTCCTTCCAGGATGAATTGAGGCGTTTGAGGACGTTGTGTAGAAAGCTAATCCATTACTAATGATCTAAATCACTTCACTCGATCACAGTTACTTTCTAAAGATTACACGTTACAGGGTTCTAAGCTCTGACCTAACGGTTCTGTGTTCTGACCTAAAGGTTCTATGCTCTGGCCTTTAAGGTTCTATGCTCTGACCTAAAGGTTCTATGCTCTGGCCTTTAAGGTTCTATGCTCTGACCTAAAGGTTCTATGCTCTGGCCTTTAAGGTTCTATGCTCTGGCCTTTAAGGTTCTATGCTCTGACCTAAAGGTTCTATGCTCTGGCCTTTAAGGTTCTATGCTCTGCCCTAAAGGTTCTATGCTCTGGCCTTTAAGGTTCTATGCTCTGACCTAAAGGTTCTATGCTCTGGCCTTTAAGGTTCTATGCTCTGGCCTTTAAGGTTCTATGCTCTGGCCTTTAAGGTTCTATGCTCTGGCTTCAGGGTTCTCTGCTTAAGGGAGAACGTGTGCAGGGTCTTTGTCTGTGGTTATTAAACTTGTTTCTTTCCTCGTGTGTGTTCCCGTCATGGTGGATCTTTAGTGGCTGTAGTTCACAGGTCCACCTGAAGAACGTCTGTGGAACATGTTCCTTCTGTTCTACAGGTTCTCGCTCAGAAGAGAAGGTTCAAAGAAGATCCACCTGCAGCAAAGTTCAAAGTGCTTCCACCTGCTGTTGATCCTGCTGTGAGGAAGCTGGGAGGCCTGCTGCCAAACCCCCCCCCCCCCCCCCCCCCCCCCACACACACACACACACACACACACACTTGGCATGGTTTAATGGAGTAATCTGGAGAATGAGCTGTTGGTTTACTGCTTGATTGCTGTGCTGAAGAAGCTGAAGCACAAACACAACAACTCCCACGACGTCATAACACAACACAACACAACACAGCTCTGTGTTGAACCTGGAGGTCGGTGACGTTTCATCATCCAGCAGTGAAGGTGAAGAGACACCTGCTCAGATATCAAGCGGCTGCATCGCTGCATCGCTGCAGCTGCTTCCATTCAGCATGAGAGTTATGCTCATGTGAAGGCAGCGCTGCATTGCTGCATCGCTGCAGCGCTGCATTGCTGCATCGCTGCATCGCTGCATCGCTGCAGCTGCTTCCATTCAGCATGAGAGTTATGCTCATGTGAAGGCAGCGCTGCATTGCTGCATCGCTGCATCGCTGCAGCTGCTTCCATTCAGCATGAGAGTTATGTTCATGTGAAGGCAGCGCTGCATTGCTGCATCGCTGCATCGCTGCAGCTGCTTCCATTCAGCATGAGAGTTATGTTCATGTGAAGGCAGCGCTGCATTGCTGCATTGCTGCATCGCTGCAGCTGCTTCCATTCAGCATGAGAGTTATGCTCATGTGAAGGCAGCGCTGCATTGCTGCATCGCTGCAGCTGCTTCCATTCAGCATGAGAGTTATGTTCATGTGAAGGCAGCGCTGCATTGCTGCATTGCTGCATCGCTGCAGCTGCTTCCATTCAGCATGAGAGTTATGTTCATGTGAAGGCAGCGCTGCATTGCTGCATTGCTGCATCGCTGCAGCTGCTTCCATTCAGCATGAGAGTTATGTTCATGTGAAGGCAGCGCTGCATTGCTGCATTGCTGCATCGCTGCAGCTGCTTCCATTCAGCATGAGAGTTATGCTCATGTGAAGGCAGCGCTCTGCAAACAGCTGCTCACGGCCTCAGAGAGAGAGGCAGCAGGTGATGCTGCGTACCTGAGGACGATGTCATGAACACTCCATGTCTCAGGATGCGTATATGTTCCTGTGGTTCCACTGGTTCCACTGGTTCTGTTCCTCATCCTGTGGTTGAAGACTTCTCCTCTACAGGATGAAGACTCATGAGCGTGACGTCCTTGTGTGTTTGTGTGTAGTGAAACAGAGTGCTGTCATGACGTTGTGTTCTTCTACTGGACTTTGTTGTATGAAACTGATGAAGTTTATCATTTAAACTATTAATCAAAATATGAAATCTAATAATGTAAAACAAAAGAACCTGATCTCTAGACCGTGTGTCACTATTCCAGTTAGGAATGAGAACTTTAAGATATCAGTGTGACACTGACGTGTGTGTGTGTGTGTGTGTAGGTGTGTGTGTGTGTGTGTGTAGGTGTGTGTGTGTAGGTGTGTGTGTGTAGGTGTGTGTGTGTAGGTGTGTGTGTGTAGGTGTGTGTGTGTGTGTGTAGGTGTGTGTGTAGGTGTGTAGGTGTGTGTGTGTGTGTGTGTGTAGGTGTGTAGGTGTGTGTGTGTAGGTGTGTGTGTGTAGGTGTGTGTGTGTAGGTGTGTGTGTGTAGGTGTGTGTGTAGGTGTGTAGGTGTGTGTGTGTAGGTGTGTAGGTGTGTGTGTGTAGGTGTGTGTGTGTAGGTGTGTGTGTGTAGGTGTGTGTGTGTAGGTGTGTGTGTAGGTGTGTAGGTGTGTAGGTGTGTGGGTGTGTGTGTGTAGGTGTGTGTGTGTAGGTGTGTAGGTGTGTGTGTGTGTGTGTAGGTGTGTGTGTGTAGGTGTGTGTGTGTAGGTGTGTGTGTAGGTGTGTAGGTGTGTAGGTGTGTGTGTGTGTAGGTGTGTAGATGTGTGTGTAGGTGTGTAGGTGTGTAGGTGTGTGGGTGTGTAGGTGTGTGTGTGTAGGTGTGTGTGTAGGTGTGTAGGTGTGTAGGTGTGTGTGTGTGTAGGTGTGTAGGTGTGTGTGTAGGTGTGTAGGTGTGTAGGTGTGTAGGTGTGTGTGTGTAGGTGTGTAGGTGTAGGTGTGTGTGTGTAGGTGTGTGTGTGTGTGTGTGTAGGTGTGTGTGTGTAGGTGTGTGTGTGTGTGTGTGTAGGTGTGTGTGTGTGTAGGTGTGTGTGTGTGTGTGTGTGTGTGTGTGTAGGTGTGTGTGTGTGTGTGTGTGTGTGTGTAGGTGTGTGTGTGTGTGTGCGTGTGTGTGTGTGTAGGTGTGTGTGTGTGTGTGTGTGTGTGTGTGTGTGTGTGTGTGTGTGTGTGTAGGTGTGTGTGTGTGTGTGTGTGTGTGTGTGTGTGTGTGTGTGTGTGTGTGTGTGGCCTTGTAGCATTCACTCAGTTGCTCTTTTGTTCTCCTCTAATTGATCAGCAGATGGCATTGACAAATGATGAATAGGTTGGACATGGTACCCCTCTCACTCTAAACACACACACACACACACACACACACACACACACACACACACACACACACACACGCCCCTCTCGGTGTCATCCGTCTTGTCCTACATGCTCCCAACACCCCGGTGGCATGGGAGAGTGAGCGCATCAAACCACAGAAGAACAGCCCTGCTCGCTCCACTGAGACAGAGAGACTACACAAAGGCATGAGAGAGAGAGAGGAAGAGGAGATTCCTTACATAGCTTCCATTTGTATGCACGGCTGCCGTCACAGAAACGAAGGTATCCCCAGATATCCCATCCCACCCAGTCCTTTCATGTGGCATTCAAAGGCAGCTCTTTCCTCTTTGGGCCTATTGAGATGCCACCACCTGTAACTGGATGCAAAGTTCTCTCTCTTTTGTCCTCGCTCGCTCTCACACACACACACACACACACACACACACACACACACACGCACACACACACACACACACGCACACGCACACACGCACACACACACGCGCACACACGCACGCACACACACAGTGGGATAACGTGAGTAAATGAAAGAGTCAATGAGTGAATAGCTTCACATCTGCCTCTGACACACTACACTGCAGGAAGGCTGAAGGAAACAATTCATTTCTAAAGCAAATCAAAGCACTCTAGAACCAGCCTCTGCACAGCGCTATGATGCAGTTATGAACACCTTATGAAGCTTAACACTTCATAATGATGCAGTTATGAACACCTTATGAAGCTTAACACTTCATAATGATGCAGTTATGAACACCTTATGAAGCTTAACACTTCATAATGATGCAGTTATTAACACCTTATGAAGCTTAACACTTCATAATGATGCAGTTATTAACACCTTATGAAGCTTAACACTTCATAATGATGCAGTTATGAACACCTTATGAAGTTTAACACTTCATAATGATGCAGTTATGAACACCTTATGAAGCTTAACACTTCATAATGATGCAGTTATTAACACCTTATGAAGCTTAACACTTCATTACATTTTCTGGGGGGATTTTTCCTTTGTACCCAATTATTCTTAAAACAAAATGGCGGTGTGGTTATTTAATGGAGAGTCAGTGTAGAGACACATGGTAGTACCATGAAACCAGTTCCTTCAACTGGTCAAAAGCAACTTTCTGGACCAAAGGTGCTCAGTGGGATCGAGCCAGGAACTTTTGCTGGTGTCTGGAGTCTTCGTGCCGGCCCCCTGGTCCATGGCCCCCCCGGTCCATGGCCCAACCCGGTCCATGCCCCCCCCCCCCCTCCTGGTCTATGGCCCCCCCTGGTCCATGCCCCCCCCCCCCCCCCCCCGCTCCCGTTAAAAACTACACACAATGTTAAAAATAACATTGTGTGTAGTGTGGGATGTAATACGTTGGTGAAGTAGTCTTCTCTACTTCACGCTGCCTCGCTCTCCCTTCCTCTCTCCCTCCCTTCCTCTCTCTCCCTCTCTCCCTCCCTTCCTCTCTCTCCCTTCCTCTCTCTCCCTTCCTCTCTCCCTCCCTTCCTCTCTCTCCCTCTCTCTCTCCCTTCCTCTCCCTCCCTTCCTCTCTCTCCCTCTCTCTCTCCCTTCCTCTCTCTCTCCCTCTCTCCCTCCCTTCCTCTCTCTCCCTTCCTCTCTCCCTCCCTTCCTCTCTCTCCCTTCCTCTCTCCCTCCCTTCCTCTCTCTCCCTTCCTCTCTCTCCCTCCCTTCCTCTCTCTCCCTCTCTCTCTCCCTTCCTCTCTCTCCCTTCCTCTCTCCCTCCCTTCCTCTCTCTCCCTCTCTCCCTCCCTTCCTCTCTCTCCCTTCCTCTCTCCCTCCCTTCCTCTCTCCCTCCCTTCCTCTCTCTCCCTCCCTTCCTCTCTCCCTCCCTTCCTCTCTCTCCCTTCCTCTCTCTCCCTCCCTTCCTCTCTCTCCCTCCCTTCCTCTCTCTCCCTTCCTCTCTCCCTCCCTTCCTCTCTCTCCCTTCCTCTCTCTCCCTCCCTTCCTCTCTCCCTCCCTTCCTCTCTCCCTCCCTTCCTCTCTCTCCCTTCCTCTCTCCCTCCCTTCCTCTCTCTCCCTTCCTCTCTCCCTCCCTTCCTCTCTCTCCCTTCCTCTCTCTCCCTCCCTTCCTCTCTCTCCCTTCCTCTCTCCCTCCCTTCCTCTCTCTCCCTCTCTCTCTCCCTTCCTCTCTCCCTCCCTTCCTCTCTCTCCCTCTCTCTCTCCCTTCCTCTCTCTCCCTTCCTCTCTCTCCCTCTCTCTCTCCCTTCCTCTCTCCCTCCCTTCCTCTCTCTCCCTCTCTCTCTCCCTTCCTCTCTCTCCCTTCCTCTCTCTCCCCTCCTCTCTCCCCCTCTCTCTTCCTTCCTTTTCTCTACTCTACATTCCTGTTGTGTTGCCTTTGTGTAGCAGCTTTGTCCGGCTGTGCTGCTGTGTGCGTTTCAAAGTGTGTATTGATGTGTGCTTTCCGCGTGATGTTGGATCTTCTTGTCAGGGGTCGCGACCTGTCGGTGTTTTCCGGCGGTCGAAGGAAGGCTCGCGTCTCGGTCTGTGGCGGCGGGTCACGCCCGGCCTTTGAAAAGCAACAAGACAAACAGATCTTTGGATGCCGGTCGTCCATCAAGCGCCTTCAGGCTGTACCAGCCGAGTGTGCGGCGCTGCCGGCGAGGACGCTGGCGGCGAGGACGCTGGCGGCGAGGACGCTGACGGCGAGGGCGCTGCCGGCGAGGGCGCTGGCGGCGAGGACGCTGCCGGCGAGGGCGCTGGCGGCGAGGGCGCTGCCGGCGAGGGCGCTGGCGGCGAGGGCGCTGCCGGCGAGGGCGCTGGCGGCGAGGACGCTGGCGGCGAGGGCGCTGCCTGAGGACGCTGCCGACGAGGGCGCTGCCGGCGAGGGCGCTGCCGGCGAGGGCGCTGGCGGCGGGGGCGCTGCCTGAGGACGCTGCCTGAGGACGCTGCCTGAGGACGCTGCCTAAGGACGCTGCCGGCAAGGAAGCTGCCTGAGGACGTTGCCGGCGAGGACGCTGCCGGCGAGGACGCTTCCTGAGGACGTTGCCGGCGAGGACGCTGCCTGAGGACGCTGGCGGCGAGGGCGCTGCCTGAGGACGCTGCCGACGAGGGCGCTGCCGGCGAGGGCGCTGGCGGCGAGGGCGCTAGCGGCGGGGGCGCTGCCTGAGGACGCTGCCTGAGGACGCTGCCTGAGGACACTGCCGGCGAGGACGCTGCCGGCGAGGATGCTGCCTGAGGACACTGCCGGGGAGGACGCTGCCGGCGAGGACGCTGCCTGAGGACGTTGCCGGCGAGGACGCTGCCGGCGAGGACGCTGCCTGAGGACGTTGCCGGCGAGGACGCTGCCGGCGAGGACGCTTCCTGAGGACGTTGCCGGCGAGGACGCTGCCGGCGAGGAAGCTGCCTGAGGACGTTGCCGGCGAGGACGCTGCCGGCGAGGACGCTTCCTGAGGACGTTGCCGGCGAGGACGCTGCCGGCGAGGAAGCTGCCTGAGGACGTTGCCGGCGAGGACGCTGCCGGCGAGGACGCTTCCTGAGGACGTTGCCGGCGAGGACGCTTCCTGAGGACGCTGCCGGCGAGGACGCTTCCTGAGGACGTTGCCGGCGAGGACGCTGCCGGCGAGGAAGCTGCCTGAGGACGTTGCCGGCGAGGACGCTGCCGGCGAGGACGCTTCCTGAGGACGTTGCCGGCGAGGACGCTGCCTGAGGACGCTGCCGGCGAGGACGCTGCCTGAGGACGCTGCCGGCGAGGACGCTGCCTGAGGACGTTGCCGGCGAGGACGCTGCCGGCGAGGAAGCTGCTTGAGGACGTTGCCGGCGAGGACGCTGCCGGCGAGGACGCTGCCGGCGAGGACGCTGCCTGAGGACACTGCCGGCGAGGACGCTGCCGGCGAGGATGCTGCCTGAGGACACTGCCGGCGAGGACGCTGCCGGCGAGGACGCTGCCTGAGGACGTTGCCGGCGAGGACGCTGCCGGCGAGGACGCTGCCTGAGGACACTGCCGGTGAGGAACCCTTCCTGCCGTCTCTCCTCCTTCCTTGTTGTTTCTCCTCCTTCCTGCCGTCTCTCCTCCTTCCTGCCGTCTCTCCTCCTTCCTAGTTGTCTCTCCTTCCTTCCTGTCGTCTCTCCTCCTTCCTTGTTGTCTCTCCTCCTTCCTGCCGTCTCTCCTCCTTCCTAGTTGTCTCTCCTTCCTTCCTGTCGTCTCTCCTCCTTCCTTGTTGTCTCTCCTCCTTCCTGCCGTCTATCCTCCTTCCTGACGTCTCTCCTCCTTCCTTGTTGTCTCTCCTCCTTCCTGCCATCTCTCCTCCTTCCTGCCGTCTCTCCTCCTTCCTTGTTGTCTCTCCTCCTTCCTTGTTGTCTCTCCTCCTTCCTGCCGTCTCTCCTTCTTCCTTGTTGTTTCTCCTCCTTCCTGCCGTCTCTCCTCCTTCCTTGTTGTCTCTCCTCCTTCCTTGTTGTCTCTTCTCCTTCCTTGTTGTCTCTCCTCCTTCCTGACGTCTCTCCTCCTTCCTTGTTGTTTCTCCTCCTTCCTGCCGTCTCTCCTCCTTCCTGCCGTCTCTCCTCCTTCCTAGTTGTCTCTCCTTCCTTCCTGACGTCTCTCCTCCTTCCTTGTTGTCTCTCCTCCTTCCTGCCATCTCTCCTCCTTCCTGCCGTCTCTCCTCCTTCCTTGTTGTCTCTCCTCCTTCCTTGTTGTCTCTCCTCCTTCATTGTTGTCTCTTCTCCTTCCTTGTTGTCTCTCCTCCTTCCTTGTTGTCTCTCCTCCTTCATTGTTGTCTCTTCTCCTTCCTTGTTGTTTCTCCTCCTTCCTGCCGTCTCTCCTCCTTCCTGCCGTCTCTCCTCCTTCCTAGTTGTCTCTCCTTCCTTCCTGACGTCTCTCCTCCTTCCTTGTTGTCTCTCCTCCTTCCTGCCATCTCTCCTCCTTCCTGCCGTCTCTCCTCCTTCCTTGTTGTCTCTCCTCCTTCCTTGTTGTCTCTCCTCCTTCATTGTTGTCTCTTCTCCTTCCTTGTTGTCTCTCCTCCTTCCTGCCGTCTCTCCTCCTTCCTAGTTGTCTCTCCTCCTTCATTGTTGTCTCTTCTCCTTCCTGCCGTCTCTCCTCCTTCCTTGTTGTCTCTCCTCCTTCCTGCCGTCTCTCCTCCTTCCTTGTTGTTTCTCCTCCTTCCTGCCGTCTCTCCTCCTTCCTGCCGTCTCTCCTCCTTCCTTGTTGTCTCTCCTCCTTCCTTGTTGTCTCTCCTCCTTCCTTGTTGTCTCTCCTCCTTCCTGCCATCTCTCCTCCTTCCTTGTTGTCTCTCCTCCTTCCTGCCGTCTCTCCTCCTTCCTTGTTGTCTCTCCTCCTTCCTTGTTGTCTCTCCTCCTTCCTGCCGTCTCTCCTCCTTCCTTGTTGTCTCTCCTCCTTCCTGCCATCTTTCCTCCTTCCTGCTCGTTACACCTGACCGTCTTCATCAGCTGTCATTGTGTCTCATCAGGAGATCTAATGAGGTCAGGCTCATTACTGCCATGTCGGCTCGGCCTGACCTCTGACCTCTGTCTCCCGACGGCCAATGAAGTGTTTCCTTCCCTCCTCTTTCCTTCAGCCTTCTAATCAGAAGCAACACAAATGAAATACTACAGACGGTGACGTGTTGGTGAGAATCAGGAGCACGTGAGATTATTATAGAGAGGATTATTACAGGTAGGATTCTTACAGATAGGATTATTATAGATAGGATTATTATAGATGGGATTATTATAGATAAGATTATTCTCATCAGATAGATTAAATGTTAAAACTCTGCTCATGCTGCTTGTAAGGTTTCACTTTGCTTTATTATATATATGGGGGAGGAAGGATGGGGGGGGAGGAAAGAGGGGAGGAGGAAGGGGAGGAGGAAGGGGAGGAAGAAGGGGAGGAAGAAGGGGAGGAGGAAGGGGAGGAAGAAGGGGAGGAGGAAGGGGAGGAGGAAGGGGAGGAAGAGGGGGTCACGGGGGGGCTGGAGGTGAAGATTAGGGCCAACAATGAGTTAAATGTTCCCGTCAGACCACAGAGGCCGGAGCATCCCCCCTGTGTCCATAATTTGTCTGGAATAATTGTGTGTGTGTGTGTGTGTGTGTGTGTGTGTGTGTGTGTGTGTGTGTGTGTGTGTGTGTGTGTGTGTGTGTGTGTGTGTGTGCGTGTAGCGGGGCTGAGGGGGGCTCAGGGGGTGAAGGGGCTCTCCACCTCCTGGAGGACCCTCGCTGTCACACAGGAATCTGAAGAGACCTCCCAGAAGCCTCAGCGGTGAGACCCTCAGCTCCATGTGTTCACAGCCCTCGGCTCCATGTGTTCACAGCCCTCGGCTCCATGTGTTCACAACCCTCGGCTCCATGTGTTCACAACCCTCGGCTCCATGTGTTCACAACCCTCGGCTCCATGTGTTCACAGCCCTCGGCTCCATGTGTTCACAGCCCTCGGCTCCATGTGTTCACAGCCCTCGGCTCCATGTGTTCACAACCCTCGGCTCCATGTGTTCACAACCCTCGGCTCCATGTGTTCACAGCCCTCGGCTCCATGTGTTCACAACCCTCGGCTCCATGTGTTCACAGCCCTCGGCTCCATGTGTTCACAGCCCTCGGCTCCATGTGTTCACAGCCCTCGGCTCCATGTGTTCACAACCCTCGGCTCCATGTGTTCACAACCCTCGGCTCCATGTGTTCACAACCCTCAGCAGGGAAACGTTACATCCAGATGATGCCGACATGTTTCTGATGTTGGAGACAAGCGGCTACAAGGTTCTGATGTCCAACACAACCTTTAAATGTGATGTCATGCATAAAATAATAACAATAATAATTATAATAATAATAATAATAACAATAATGAGGAGGAGGAAGACGCCGTAACGGTGAACCTTGTGTGTTAAAGCCAGAGGTCATCCCAAAGAGAGACATCCCAGAATAGTCACGATGAGTTTGGGGCTGACGGTCTGTGTAAAGGACGTGCTGCCATCTAGTGGCCGACACACGTCACTGCAGCAGAAACACAACATCATGAAATGACATCATCACATTCAGGTACTAGAACTATCAGACCGTCATGAACATTTATTTTGTCTGCAGAGTGAAGTAAATACAAGTTGGAGGTCATGAGGTCACGATCACACGCACAGAGGAGATGAGCTCCGTGATCATGTCGTTGAAGCTACAGTCTGACGTAACGTCAGAGGTCACGACCCTGAGAGCCAGCTCTCTGGAGCATCTTCCACTTCCTGTTAGTGTTCCAGGCCCAGAGGTCTCACAGCTCTGCTCTCATGTGCTTCACCAGCAGCTGACGGACGGGCCTGAAGCTGAACACCTGCAGCAAACAGGTTGCATCAGACTCACAAACACAGCTGACCACACACGTCGCTGCAGCGCCTGGTCCTGCAACACGCAGACTGCAGGACGCGTCACGCGTGTGGAGGACTTCTGTCCTCTGTTTGACCTGCAAGAGGACGAACACGCATGAGGTCATAGATCATAGATCATGAGATCTAGATCATAAGATCATATGATCATAATATTATAGATCATAAGATCATATATCATAGATCATGAGATCATAGATCATAAGAACATAAGATCATATGATCATAGATCATAGATCATAAGATCATATATAGATCATAAGATCATATATAGATCATAGATTATAGATCATAAGATCATATATAGATCATAAGATCATAGATCATAACATCGCTCATACTGGCGGCTCCATGTCGTCCACCAGCTGACATGGATGAACACAGATCCAGGAGCTGGGCTGTGTGGATGAGCTGAGGTCCAGTGTTGTCGCTCATGGGGGGTAATATGGTACTATGATGTCTCTAGTGGGGTAATATGGTACTATGATGTCTCTAGTGGGGTAATATGGTGCTATGATGTCTCTAGTGGGGTAATATGGTACTATGATGTCTCTAGTGGGGTAATATGGTACTATGATGTCTCTAGTGGGGTAATATGGTACTATGATGTCTCTAGTGGGGTAATATGGTACTATGATGTCTCTAGTGGGGTAATATGGTGCTATGATGTCTCTAGTGGGGTAATATGGTACTATGATGTCTCTAGTGGGGTAATATGGTACTATGATGTCTCTAGTGGGGTAATATGGTGCTATGATGTCTCTAGTGGGGTAATATGGTGCTATGATGTCTCTAGTGGGGTAATATGGTACTATGATGTCTCTAGTGGGGTAATATGGTGCTATGATCTCTCTAGTGGGGTAATATGGTACTATGATCTCTCTAGTGGGGTAATATGGTACTATGATGTCTCTAGTGGGGTAATATGGTACTATGATGTCTCTAGTGGGGTAACATGGTACTATGATGTCTCTAGTGGGGTAATATGGTACTATGGTCTCTCTCGTTGGCCCTTCGGGGCCCTTGAGGTCTTCCCCAGTCGGTGCAGTAATGGGTGGCGTGGCCTCTGGTGCATGGCAGGATAAACTCCAGGACACTTTGCCTCCGCAGTGTTTGTGGAACTGAATCATTAATCTGTGTTTGTGTTGCTGGTGATGTCACCGCTCCAGCTGTGTGTTCTCAGCTGCAGAGGAACTCCTACGCCAGGGCTCCCTGACTTCCTGGCAGCGTTCAGACGACACAGCTGGACTTAGACCTGTTGGATGTGTTTCAGAGCCTCCACTCATCAACTCCAGGCTGTGGGCATCTGGCTCCCAGTCAGAGGGCCTCACCTCCTGTCCTCCAGCGCCCCCTGCTGTGTTACTGAGCACTGCATGTTGCAGAGTCTCGTGCCTTTATCAAGGTTAACAACTTCTCCATCGACAGTAAATAACAAGCAACGATTTGGATAAGCAGTGTTATTTTGATTCTCTCTGAAGACGCAACCTGCTTTCATCACCACTTTAACACATAGTTTCCATATATAATAGTATTTTATAGAAGTTTAAACCATAGTTTCTATATATAATAGTATTTTAGATAAGTGTAACCCATAGTTTCTGTATATGATATTATAATATAGAAGTTTAACCCATAGTTTCTGTATATAATAGTATTTCATAGAAGTTGAACCCATAGTTTCTGTCTGTCTCTTGTCCACTGCGTTCAACATCACAAGAGAAAAGGCCAACGTTACTTTATTCATTCAATAACAATTATTTACAATATATTAATCGGCACATTTAACCCTTTGACAGAGCCCCGTTTCGCCCTTTTAAGACCTGTTCAGAATTTATAGTGAAGGTAATAATAAAAGGTCTTTGAGTATGATGAAGAGCCCTCTATAAATCAAAGGTATGGTTGTGATTAATATCATTCTCATGGACAAAGCGTCCCCTGTAAAGAGGCCCCGGTGACGGCGTCACTTCGCCTCCGCGCCTCCAGGGGGCAGCGGAGGCCGCGGAGCCGCTGCAAACAGCGCAGTCAGCGGGTCGCCGGCAGATGACTGCCGCTCTGTCGAGGCGCTTCGTGGGGCTCTAGTTGGACTGGAGATGGCTGGCCGCCCTGGAAGTGAAGATCTCTTTGATGATATCCTTTTGGCGGATGAAAGGTGAGTCTTCTCAAGTCTTGTTTACGGGGGCAGACGCGAGGAACCGAGCTGTTCCGAGCACTTTGTGGAGGATGTAACCCGGGTCCGAGCGCACCTGGGCCGGTCCCCAGAGCCGACAGCGGGCTGGAGTCTCCAGGTAACACGGGCTCCAGTTAAACCGGAACATTACATCCAGCTGACGCTTTTATCCAACAACCCGGAACACGCTCAGAGTCTGACGAGCTAATGAGCAACTAGCATCACAACTTTAATACTGACGAGCTCACGACAGCAGAACAAACTGTGTGTGTGTGTGTGTGTGTGTGTGTGTGTGTGTGTGTGTGTGTGTGTGTGTGTGTGTGTGTGTATATATATATATATATATATATATATATATATATATATATATATATATATATATATATACACACACACACACACACAGTTTGTATATATACACACACACAGTTTGTGTATATATATATATATATATATATATATATATATATATATATATATATATATATATATATATATATACACGGAAACATAACTGGCGTTAACATGTGTCATTCAAATGTGAACCTTCTGGAGAACAACAGAGAAGGATCCTGTAACCAGAAGGACAATAGATGTCATGTGACCAGAAGGACAATAGATGCACAGTAGTGTGTGTAAATCCATGTGCTTTTGTGTGCCAGGTTCCGGGGAGAGGGCTACCAGGAGGGCTTTGAGCGAGGGGCCCGGAGGGGCCTGCAGGACGGCCGCCGACACGGAGCCTCTCACGGGGCCCGGCTGGCCTCTGAGGTGGGCTAGCACACGCTACCACGTAGTTAGCCGTTAGCTTTGAGTCCATTCAGCTCTCAGGATGCTTTACTGTCTGCTGCTCTCTCACAGATTTCCTTCTGTTACGGGTTTGCCGTCACCTGGAGGGGCCTCCTGCAGCACAATGCAGACGCCAAGTCCAGGTACGTCAAACATCCTCCTCTACACACTCTGCTGGGGGACCTGGATCCCTCCTGGATCCCTCCTACTCCACAGGGAGCAGGGTTCTGCTCCTGAACTAGATTTATACTCTTACACGTTAAGCCCTCTGGCTCTGTGTGTGTGTGTGTGTGTGTGTGTGTGTGTGTGTGTGTGTGTGTGTGTGCGTGCGCGTGTGCGCGTGTGTGTGTCAGGAAGCGGGTGAAAGCACTGGAAGCTCTGCTGGCTCTGGTCCAGACCTCCCCTCACCAGGACCCCCAGTCTGCAGCGCTGCAGGAGCACACGGAGAGGCTGCGGGCCAAGTTCAGACAGGTACGCTGCTACACATGGTGCTACGCACGCTGCTACACTCTCTGCTACACACTCTCTGCTACACACTCTCTGCTACACACGGTGCGACACACGCTGCGACACACACTGCGACACGCTCTGCTACACACGCTGCTACACACGCGCTGCGACACGCGCTGCGACACTCTCTGCTACACTCTCTGCTACACACGCTCTGCTACACACTCTCTGCTACACACGCTCTGCTACACTCTCTGCTACACTCTCTGCTACACTCTCTGCTACTCACTCTCTGCTACTCACCCTGTGTCTGCTGGTCCAGGTCTGCTCTATGCTCAGTGTCCCGGCCGACTTCCACGATTACATCAGAGCCTCTGAAGGGACTTCTTTCTGAGTGGAGGAGGAGGAGCAGCAGAAGGAGGAGGAGCAGGAGGAAGATCAGCAGAAGGAGCAGCAGGAGGAGGAGCAGCAGCAGAAGGAGGAGGAGGAGGAGCAGAAGGAGGAGGAGCAGCAGCAGCAGGAGGAGGAGGAGCAGGAGCAGCAGAAGGAGCAGCAGCAGCAGAAGGAGGAGCAGGAGGAGGTCTGCACACAGGCCGGTGGAGCTGCACTCGGCCTCCAGGCGCTGGTGGCTGTGGTGTGACGTCATCTTTGAGAAGCAGACCTTCCTCTCTGGAGGTCCACCAGCTCCTGGTGAACTCCAGAGTCTCCTGGTGGACTCCAGAGTCTCCTGGTGAACTCCAGAGTCTCCTGGTGGACTCCAGAGTCTCCTGGTGGACTCCAGAGTCTCCTGGTGGACTCCAGAGTCTCCTGGTGAACTCCAGAGTCTCCTGGTGGACTCCAGAGTCTCCTGGTGGACTCCAGAGTCTCCTGGTGAACTCCAGAGTCTCCTGGTGGACTCCAGAGTCTCCTGGTGGACTCCAGAGTCTCCTGGTGAACTCCAGAGTCTCCTGGTGAACTCCAGAGTCTCCTGGTGAACTCCAGAGTCTCCTGGTGAACTTCAGTCTGGACTTCAGAAAGAGACTTTAGTTTAAATGGGTTTCTTGCTTCGCTGATGTTTTTAATAAGCAGCAAAATAAAGTGTTGGAACAGACGTTGCTTTCTGTGTCTGAAGGTTTGACTAAACTACTGAACCACTTCCTGTCCAGTCCTGCTGCAAAGGCCCTGAACAAGTTCCACTTCAGAGGCACTTCCTGTGTTTCTGCACGCCGCTCCTGACACAGTGTGGAGTTAGTTTCACACAGGAGAAGAAGAAACCTGATGCATTGTGACGGGATCCTCAGGGTCCACGTCACCCTACAGGGTCCACGTCACCCTACAGGGTACAGGGTCCACGTCACCCTGCAGGGTCCACGTCACCCTGCAGGGTCCACGTCACCCGGCAGGGTCCACGTCACCCTGAGACCCTGCAGGTCCAAGAGGGGTCACAACCAGCTTCCTCTGGGTGAGGACGCTCGTAAAGCTCCTTACTGTAACCTTCTACTCACTACCAGCACACGGCCACTAGGGGGCGGTGCTGTAACGCCAACAAAATCACAAGCTCTACCGGTAATGCATCTGTGATGTGAACATATGATGTGAATATCATTTGTTCACATCATATGTTCACATCACAACGTGTCGATGATCAGACATCAGAGGCGTCCGCGGGGTTCCTGTCTGCTGCAGCACGGTGTCCTGCTGCACGGCGTCCTGCTGCATGGCGTCCTGCTGCACGGCGTCCAGCAGCACGGCGTCCTGCTGCACGGTGTCCTGCTGCACGGCGTCCTGCTGCACGGCGTCCTGCTGCACGGCGTCCTGCTGCACGGCGTCCAGCAGCACGGCGTCCTGCTGCACGGCGTCCAGCAGCACGGCGTCCTGCTGCATGGCGTCCAGCAGCACGGCGTCCTGCTGCACGGCGTCCAGCAGCACGGCGTCCTGCTGCACGGCGTCCAGCAGCATGGCGTCCTGCTGCACGGCGTCCTGCTGCACGGCGTCCATCAGCATGGCGTCCTGCTGCACGGCGTCCATCAGCATGGCGTCCTGCTGCACGGCGTCCAGCAGCATGGCGTCCTGCTGCACGGCGTCCTGCTGCACGGCGTCCTGCTGCACGGCGTCCTGCTGCACGGCGTCCACACGGGGCAGCAGACCTGCTCCTAACAGGATGATAGAGGAAGTGATGAAGTCTCTAGACTGACGGAGGAGCAACAGAACAGATGTGCTGCTGGGGCCAGAGGTTATACTGGTACACACACACACACACACACACACACACACACACACACACACACACACACACACACACACACACACACACACACAAAATAGCAGCAGGAGGCTCAGAGAGGACTGAAGGGACTTCTGGGTCTTTGTCCGCCTGTGTGTGTGTGTGTGTGTGTGTGTGTGTGTGTGTGTGTGTGGTACAGTAGCAGCTGCGTTGTGCAGCGTCAGGCAGCAGGTGAATGCTGTCCTCCAGTCGGCAGCTTCTGACGGCCAGAGGAGAAAGGAGGGGAACTTGTACCCTCTGAAGGAAAACTAATGAAAGAGTGAGTGATTATCATGAAGAGGAGAGGAGTGAATCGATTGGTGCTGCAGGAGAGTGAGGAAGAGGAGGAGGAGGAGAGAAGAGGAAGACGAGGAGAGAGTGTAAGAGTCAGAGGAATCACGTAATAGTTGTAGGGAGGGAGAGGAGGAAGAGGAGAGAGGGAGGGAGGGAGCGAGAGGAGGAGGAAGAGGAGGGGCCGAGCTCTGAGAGAATGTAGAGGAATGTGGGAGCAGGTGCTGAGTGGACATGAAAAGCTCTGCAGACACAGAGGAGCAGGACATGGACTCACATTACACACTACACGGGGGGGGGGGGGGGGGTTCATCTCAGATTTAGAAAAGGAAATGCAGATATAAAGTTAAGACATTTTAACGTTGCCTTTTTGGTGTTTCATAAAACACGTCCTATGATCTATTTTATTAGTTAAAACATGTGTAGGTGTGCAGTGTTCACAGTGCATTATCATCTTCATCATCTTCATCATCAAGCCCATAGTTTCATTCACTAGCCTGAGAAGATCAAACTGTGAGGATCAAACTGAGAGGATCAAACTGAGAGGATCAAACCTGAGAGGATCAAACCTGAGAGGATCAAACTGAGAGGATCAAACCTGAGAGGATCAAACTGTGAGGATCAAACCTGAGAGGATCAAACTGTGAGGATCAAACTGAGAGGATCAAACTGAGAGGATCAAACCTGAGAGGATCAAACTGTGAGGATCAAACTGAGAGGATCAAACCTGAGAGGATCAAACTGAGAGGATCAAACTGTGAGGCTCGGCCCGTCTGGGTGGCTCCTTCTGTAAATCCTTCCGTCTGATGCTCAGTGACGTCTCTCCTGCTCTCGGACCACCGACACTGACCCGTGAGGACCAGAACAGTTCACAGCATGTCATGTGAGTGTGCACCCGGTGGCCGCTGAGTGAACTGCACCAGCGGCCCATCAAATCTCTTCTTAATGATGCTTTATGTAAACTATATCAGACTGCACAGAAGGTCCAGGAAGGAAATCCATGGCCGCCACTCGTGTGTGTGTGTGAGTATATGTGTGTGCGCGCCTGTGTGTCTGTGTGTGTGTCTCTGTGTGTGTGTGGAGGGAGGGATGGGGGGGCGGAGGGGGGCTGAGGGTGTCAAGTTAAAATCAAAAGACAAAGACAAGCACATGGGTAGAAAAAAGTAAAAGTCTGGTGTAACACGTACAGCTGGCTGCTGTTACATTGTGTGTGTGTGTGTGTGTGTGTGTGTGTGTGTGTGTGTGTGTGTGTGTGTGTGCTGAGGGTCTTTGTCTGCTGCTGGTTGAGCTGGCGCTGGCAGGCCTGTGGGAAAGGATTAGACTTTCACGCCTTTTCCTCCATACTGAAGCCCCATCAAAGACATTCCTTGCATAACAAATCAATGAGTACTGTCACACACATACACACACTCACACACACTCACACACACTCACACACGCACACACACTCACACAGACACTCACACACACACACACACACACACACACACACTCACACATACTCTCACACACACTTTACACACGCACACACACTCACACAGACACTCACACACACACACACACACACACACACACACACACACACACACACACACACACACAGACAGACACACTTAGACTCTCCTGTTAATCATTAGCCAAACAATAACTCTCGGGATTCAGAATCATTCTCAGTTGGTCCAATGGACCCTGGACCTGGACCCTGGACCAGGACCCTGTAACTCAGGCTCTGCTCTCTCTCTTCTCATCTTACCTCATGACCTCACTTACCGGGTAACGTGGAGAGGATCTGTGTCTGAACCTCGTCCTCTCACTACTGGGGTCCCTCAGGGCTCCGTCCTGGGTCCTCTCACTACTGGGGTCCCTCAGGGCTCCGTCCTGGGTCCTCTCACTACTGGGGTCCCTCAGGGCTCCGTCCTGGGTCCTCTCACTACTGGGGTCCCTCAGGGCTCCGTCCTGGGTCCTCTCACTACTGGGGTCCCTCAGGGCTCCGTCCTGGGTCCTCTCACTACTGGGGTCCCTCAGGGCTCCGTCCTGGGTAACGACTGTGAAATGTTTGCCTGCCGCCATTTTGACTCTTGTTTGTCCGGCGCCCGAGAAAGGGGGCGGGGCTTTCCTCCGTGACGATGAATGACGATTATATTTGTTCACATTTAACTTAAGTGGTGGTTAGCAGGAGCTTATGGTCCCACACACACATCTAGCGCGTCAACACAGTGTATTTATTATTTAAATTATTTGGTATTTCATGTTTCTGACGTCTTCACATGCAGCGTTTCTCAGCTCCAACACTCGTAAAGAGGAACGACACCCGGCTTCATCTAGTTCATGTTTTTATTGTGTAGTTGACAGAAGTTGCAGACAACCGGCATGAAGTAGACACAACTGTGTGGAATGGTTTGTAACAAAGTCTATGGCTTACCGAGCGGCGCTTATTCACAACTCAAACAACTCAGACTGAAAACTGGAGCAAAAAGCTTTTCTGTATAAATATCAGAAGGGGAAAGAACGAAGGCCGCCGGGCCCACGAGGTACCGGACTCCTTCACATCGCATCTTCCTGGTACGGCACCAGCACCAAGCGGGTCTGGACCGGTGCTCCTCTGAAGCGGGTGCAACAGAACCGGCCAGTAGAACAGAAACCCAACAAGAAGACCCAGTGGATCTGGGCCGCATGAGGTATTGTGGATCAAAGCATTTCTGTACATCGTCTCATTTTTCCTTGTTTTTTTGGAATAGTTCGGAAAATCATGATTAATTATAAACAAACGAAAATAAAACGGATCACATGAAAACAACAAATGAGGATGTCAATAACACAATTTTCTATGAGAAAATTCAACCCTAGAATGGCAGTAAATTGACATTTATATGTATAAAAACACAAAATGTAGCAGCAAACAGGAGAAAGCATTTTAATCAGTTACGTTTTTGTCGTTTTCCTTTAACACGTATCTGTGATTTATTTTCTATAGCAGCGAACACGAGGAGCGTCTCCTCCTCTACCCGACATGTACAATCAGAGTCCTCCTCCCTCGTCCTGCTCGGTCCGTCCTGTCTGAAGCGCTGCAGCTGGACAGCGTGAAGGCTCCTCCTCTTCCTCCTCTTCCTCCTCCTCTTCCTCCCTTCAACCTCTCGGCTCACTCGCCAGCTTTGCGTGCAACATTTTCCCCCAAGAAATGTCGCCCACATCTTCTGGTTTGTGCAAAATCTATTTCAACACTTCTCTTTTTTAGCTCCGCCTCCTTCCCAGAACCCATGAGCACTGTCTGAAGGGAGGAGGGGAGCCCCGCCCCTTAAGAGGGCGGAGCCACAGGCCGGTCTGCAAACTACAGAACGCAAGCTAGGAAAAGAATAAATAATATGTTCTGCTCTAGAAAACTAAAGTATTATTCTAATTACAATAATACTTGTTTACTTTCCCTGGACCTGCAGCGTGTCTCCCTGTGAGGACGGTCCGTCAGGCTGACGGTCCAGGTGCGACGGTCCAGGTGCGGCGGTCCAGGTGTGGCGGACCAGGTGTGGCGGTCCAGGTGCGACGGTCCAGGTGCGGCGGTCCAGGTGTGGCGGTCCGGCTGCATGCAGGCGCTCCATCACCTGGACACTCGGCTCTAAAGTCTCGTTTTACAAACTTCATCACTATGAATCTGAAAGTGCTTTTTTTTTTCTTTTCTTTTTTTTAAAAGTGTGAATCGTTGAAGGACTCCGAGGGAGACGTGGAGGCCGAGGGTTCCTCTCCGCCTGCTTGTGCATCGATTTGATCTCACCAGATTACAGCGAGCGGAGACGGGTCGAGTCGTCGATGAATGAACAAAGAAAGACGCCAGCGTCACGAGGACGGCACGGACCACAGCGCCTCACGAGGGTGAAGAGGTCTAACAGGATAAAGTGACTACACATCAGCAAGCAGGGAGACAAACAGGAAGTCTACAACATGAGCTATAAGGAGACCGAAACAGGAAAGGCCTCTTCTCTGGAACAAAAGACCTGCAGGCAGACGACGAGGACCGACCGACACTTTGGAGGTTTTAGTCGGCGACTCGTCTGCTTTAAAGAGTTTAATGTTGGAGGAAATGAGATGGACTCAAAGGCGCCGCGTGGCTTCACCTCCAGCCCACACAGGACGCCGCTGTCTGCTCACACATTTCTGTCGTGTTCATTCTTTTCCCAGGAAGGGCGGGACACTGGCAGGAAATGTGACTGGCGTTTGCAAAGGGGGGGCGGGTCTGTCCCGTCTGGACGGCGGGCATGTGAGTGACATGTCGGCCATTTGCAGCCCGGGAAGAAGAAGGAGGAGGAGGGGAGGATCAGAGGAGGCCCCGCCCCCCCCGGCCCCCTCCGACGACAGCGTTCCCTCGATCGGCAGGTCGCCGCGCGGCCGGCGCTCGCTTCAGATGTTGATGTCTCTGACGTCCGTCGGCGTGGAGGACAGGTCCGCGTCCTCGTCCAGGTGTTTGGTTTCAGGTGCGCTGCTGAGCTGCTGCGCCTGACGCAGGCTGGACTCCAGCAGGGACTCGATCTGCTCCTGACACGAGCGCAGGCAGTCCTGCAGGCGGAGGGCACAGTGAGCGACAGCAACAGCAGCAGCAGCAACAGCAACAACAGCAGCAACAGCAGCAACAGCAACAGCAGCGGCAACAGCAGCAGCAACAGCAGCAACAAGTCAGGCTTCTTACGCTGACCGTGCACTTTATTTAACTTGATATTGGACAGTATTTCATCCTAAATATTCATGCTTATGGCCCTCTGCTGACTGTTAGATGTTTATCAAATGCTACATGTCTGCTCCTCAGGGACAGAACCTAGGATGTGAACACATGGTTCTGGTTCTGAGAAAGAGGGTTGCGTACCGGGTCGCTGCGGATGACCTGCGACAGGAAGTTGGTGAGGTTCTGGGAGGACAGCGAGGCGTCCTGGCTCTTCAGGTAGAGACCCTGCACCGCCGCCACCACGCTGCCGGCCGCCACCATGGACGGAGGACTGGCGATGAAGTTAACGTCTGAGGAGACACGGATACCCATGATGCAACACCAGAGCTACTTCACTGCAAATACACGACACGGCTTTTCTGTCTAGACCAGAGGGAGACGCCGTCGACTCAGATTCAACACAACGATGCTAAGACGCGGCGGTGCTAAGACGCGGCGGTGCTAAGACGCGGCGGTGCTGACAAGCGGCGGTGCTAACACGCGGCGGTGCTAACACGCGGCGGTGCTAACACGCGGCGGTGCTAACACGCGGCGGTGCTAACAAGCGGCGGTGCTAACACGCGGCGGTGCTAACAAGCGGCGGTGCTAACAAGCGGCGGTGCTAACACGCGGCGGTGCTAACACACGAAGATGCTGATTATTAAAGTGACTATTAAATCCATAAATCTTGTTACAATATGAGTGACAGTTTGTCATAATTCTCTTGCTCAATAAACGTGTTTCCTGCTCGTCGTACCTGTCGCACACAGAGCCACGAAGGTCTGCGCGTGCTTCCTGAGGATCTGCTTGGTGGACGGGTGGATCTTCAGCTTGGACAGGAAGTGCTCGATGAAGTCGTGAGGCGTCACTGAAGCCAGGTCCCACTTCAGCTTGTTGAGCACCAGCAGCTCCATTTGCTGTGGACGGGCAGAGCGTCACTTCACTTCCCTTCACTTCACTTCATTTCACTCCGTGTCTGGAACCACTTCTCTGCTTTACGCCCAAATTACTCCACTTCTCTCAGAAATGTATTTTAATGAGTTGTATCGTTCTTTCAAGTGAATTATATTCACTTGAAAGCCACAGGAAGTGTGTGACTTCCTGTAAACACTCATGCATGCGGACAGTAGTGTGTGTGTGTGTGTGTGTGTGTGTGTGTGTGTGTGTGTGTGTGTGTGTGTGTGTGTGTGTGTGCTGGTTTCACATCAGCAATCAGCAGCATTAACACGTCACGGCCACAGAGTGACGTCAGCCTGCAGTTCCTGGCGTCGCCAGCAGGCTGCACCGCCTCCTCTGTGCCAGCAGGTGTCGCTGTGTTCTCTCTGCTCCCTGAGGCCGCTCATGGAACCAGAGGCCTCGGCTCTCCAGGGGAGGCCGCGGGCCGCACGCACACACACACACACACACACACACACACACACACACACACACACACACACACACACACACACACAGACACATACACATACACACACACCTGATGCTTTGTAAGTTTCAGGTCAACCAGGAGGTTTATCTCATATTTATAGAGCAGTCACTTCCGTTTGGAGACGTTTCCCTAGACGGACCCTCTGGTCCACGAGCTACTGATGTCACGCAACATCTTGTCTGCACGGCTCTTACCAGCAGCTCTGCGGGCCGGACCGAGTTGTCCGTGTAGATGCACAGCTTCTCCGCCGTCAAGGGAACCGTCTCCTTCATCTTGGACGCCAGGAACATGCACGCGGCCCCCAGCAGCTGCAGCCGCGTCTTCCTGCTGGCCTCCACGGACAGGAAGCGGTCCAGATAGTTCATCGCCAGCGGGAAAACCTCCTCTTCGCATTTCTGCTCCTCGCAGACCTGGAGGTGAGAAACGCACTTAGGACATGTCACCATCACACGCACTGCTCTGCGCGCTCTCGCGGCTCGTTCCGTGCACAGCTGCTTGCATTAAATCATCCGAAAACGAGTGAAAAGGAATTTAACTTGTTGTGCATGAGACCGCGTGGAGCTGAGAGAATGAGTGTGAACGCAGACACACACACACACACACACACACACACACACACACACACACACACACACACACACACACACACACACCAACAGAAGTTTGCAGCATGGCCTCAGGCCGCAGCAGTCAGTTCTGACTGAGACACAAAGGTGGCGTCATGCAACTTCCACTCTGCAATTTCAACTTCGTCATCTTTTCAAAAAATATTTAGAAATAGATATAAATTAGCAGGCCGCGTCCAAACAGCAGGTAAATGACCCGGATGGACCGCCGGTCCGGGTGCGCCGGCAGTGGGTCGGGTCCGGACTCCCGGCGCTGAGATATTAAATCATTTCTGAGAAGAGGCTCGCGCCGCTGCGCCGCACCGACCAGCCCGGACTTCAGAAATTAATAAAAAATATAAAACGACGAAGACTTCCATCCGATAGTTGCTGTTAATGTTAAGAAACATCCGCTCTACCAAACCCGACTCTTGAAATGCATTTCAGACTTTGACTTTCTGACTAAAAGCTCTTTTCCCGGAGCGACCTCCCAGGCAGCGAGGCTCCCGTGGAGCGAACCCAACTTCAGCGGCCTGCCGTCGGGGCAGCGAGCCGCTGGGCCCGGGGGACGGAGCCCTGCTCCCGGAGCCGCTCCTCGAGGAACACGCTCCCTGTCATCGCTGCTGAGCGTGAACATGTTTAATTATATTAAATCATCTTTCCTATACGACAACAAAGATGGCGCGTAATACTGGCACGGGCCAGACTGCATACGTGTACATTGCTGTTATTTTGGAATATTTCCCCCGTGTGAATTACATTTTAATAACCTTCTGGAAAATGTAGGCTGAGCCATAATCAATATAACGTCTACAGAGGAGCTGCAGTCCGAGCCAGCAGCTCCCGTTGGAGCCGAGGACCACCCAGCTCTCGCGGGGACGGACTCCTCTCAGCGCGCGGACACACGCGAGCCCTCAAGCCGCGCAGCGCGCACCTCCACCCGGACTCCCCTCGGGACGCCGCCGCGGGCAGCGAGCGACACACGACCCGCAGTTCGCAGCGGGAAGTCGGCCGCGAGAAGCCACAAGTTGAGAAGTGAAGTGAAAACCAACCTCGAGCATCCAGGTGGCAACTATTTTCCTCATTTTGGGGACAATTTCCTTCTGGACACACTTGAAGTAGTTGGGCGACGGCAGGTAGCTCTCCTCCGCCCGCAGCATGGTGTGCAGGACGCGGTCGGTGAGCAGGTTCACGTCCTGGTGGGCTCTCCGGATGGAGTCCAGCTCGCAGCACAGCAGCTGCTCCCCCATGCTGGGCTCCTGCTGCCGGTGTCGGGGTGTCGGTGCTGCCCGCGTGCGGTGCTGAAGGAACGGCAGAAGCTCCGGTCCGCGTCTCTGAAGGCACTGCTGCTGCTCCGGTGTGCGCGAGCCCTCTGAAGCACGCAGCGCGTCCCTGCGCGAGACAAAAACCCTGCCGCGCGCGCGGCGGACGCGCACACGCGAGCACAGCACGCGCGCGCTGGGGAGGGGGGGCGGGGGCGTGAGTGCGATGACGTCGGCTGTTGTTGGAGGGAGGGAGGGGGGGGGGGGGGGGGGGAGGGGGGGGGCAAGCAGGCTGCTGGAGCGCGCGAGGAAGGGATTCTATATATATATATATATATATATATATATATATATATATATATATATATATATATATATGTATATGTATATGTATATATATATATATATATATATATATATATATATATATATAGAATCCCTTCCTCGCGCGCTATATATATATATATATATATATATATATATATATATATATATATATATATATATATATATATATATATATATATATATATCTGAGGAAGGGGAGGGGGAGGTCCTGACTCTGTTGGACGTCTGCCGCCGGTGGAGTGGAGCTGCGCGGGGGGAGGCGGGTCGCGCGCCGCCGATAGGGGGCGATGACGGCTCTGCGCCTCTTCCTCCTCTTCCTCCTCTTCCTCCTCAAACAGTGAATGAAGCGGCTCTTGGTCCACACGGGGCTGAACATGAGACTCTGCTGCTTCACCTCCATTCATCCTGCAACAACAGAGAGGAGGAGGCCATTACCCACAATGCATCTGTACTGTGAACACATTAAGATGTGAACGCATGAAGCTGTGAACACATGAAGCTGTGAACACATGAAATTCATTATTTGATCAACTATTAGCTACTTGAGAAGTGTGTGTGTGTGTGTGTGTGTGTGTGTGTGTGTGTGTGTGTGTGTGTGTGTGTGTGTGTGTGTGTGTGTGTGTGTGTGTGTGCATTGTTCATATCCTCAGAACCACAACACAAGCTGTTGAGAATAAAGTCAGGCTGGAGTGCAAAGTAGTAAAGTTTAAAGACCTTCTAACACATTCTCTCTCTCTCTCTCTCTCTCTCTCTCTGTCTCTCTCTCTCTCTCTCTCTCTCTCTCTCTCTCTCTCTCTCTCTCTCTCTCTCTCTCACACACACACACACACACACACACAAACAGGAGGAGACTGGAGTTTCACCAATGGGAGGAAAAGCTGTTACTAGGCAGATGTCGGTGTAACTTTTCATGAAGGGAAAGTTCCCTGCACTGGAAACATGAGCAGATCATTGATAACCAATCAGAGTCTCACACTGATCAATACAGTCATCACTGATCAATACAGTCATCACTGATCAATACAGTCATCACTGATCAGATGAAACCAGATTTCAGCGTTTAGTTCAACGTTTGAATGAAGTTTCAATCTGAATCAAAGAGTTCCTCATTCCTGGAATTCCTCTGTACCGTAATGCCTGAAGACACACACACACACACACACACACACACACACACACACACACACACACACACACACACACACACACACTGTGTCACTGTGAGCCAACATGTAGCCAAAATGCAACACATGTATTCACCATGTGTTTATATACAGTATATATATATATATATATATATATATATATATATATATATATATATATATATATATATATATATATATATATATATATATATATATATATATATATATATATAACACACATAAACATGCGTTGCGTCTGTAACTGAGTCGTAAACATGAACTTTTCTGTTTATCTTCATTTTCACTTCATGTTTGTAAAACATGTGAAAAGTGTTATTTAAATGTTTACATGTTTACTTTGTGTTTGTTTTGTTTCCTCTTTACAATCTGACTGTTTGTATTTACAGAAGAAAACACTTTATGAAGTTTATAAACACATATTCAGCTTCTTCCCACCATGAAGCTTTCAATGTGCTTTCTCTGTGTGGAGAGAAACTCAGAGACCAGAAAGAACCACAAGCTGGGACCTCGTGTCCTCGTGTCCTGGTGTCCTGGTGTCCTGGTGTCCTGTGGTCCTCATCCCTCATGTCCTTGTGTCCTGGTGTCCTAGTGTCCTGGTGTCCTCATCCCTCATGTCCTTGTGTCCTCGTGTCCTGGTGTCCTGGTGTCCTGGTGTCCTGTGGTCCTCATCCCTCATGTCCTTGTGTCCTGGTGTCCTGGTGTCCTAGTGTCCTGGTGTCCTGGTGTCCTGGTGTCCTGTGGTCCTCATCCCTCATGTCCTTGTGTCCTGGTGTCCTGGTGTCCTGTGGTCGTCATCCCTCATGTCCTTGTGTCCTGGTGTCCTAGTGTCCTGGTGTCCTCATCCCTCATGTCCTTGTGTCCTGGTGTCCTGGTGTCCTCATCCCTCATGTCCTTGTGTCCTGGTGTCCTGGTGTCCTAGTGTCCTGGTGTCCTTGTGTCCTAGTGTCCTGGTGTCCTCATCCCTCATGTCCTTGTGTCCTGGTGTCCTGGTGTCCTAGTGTCCTGGTGTCCTCATCCCTCATGTCCTTGTGTCCTGGTGTCCTGGTGTCCTAGTGTCCTGGTGTCCTCATCCCTCATGTCCTTGTGTCCTGGTGTCCTGGTGTCCTAGTGTCCTGGTGTCCTCATCCCTCATGTCCTTGTGTCCTGGTGTCCTAGTGTCCTGGTGTCCTCATCCCTCATGTCCTTGTGTCCTGGTGTCCTGGTGTCCTGGTGTCCTCATCCCTCATGTCCTTGTGTCCTGGTGTCCTAGTGTCCTGGTGTCCTCATCCCTCATGTCCTTGTGTCCTGGTGTCCTGGTGTCCTAGTGTCCTGGTGTCCTCATCCCTCATGTCCTTGTGTCCTGGTGTCCTGGTGTCCTTGTGTCCTGGTGTCCTTGTGTCCTGGTGTCCTGGTGTCCTGGTGTCCTGGTGTCCTAGTGTCCTTGTGTCCTGGTGTCCTGGTGACCTCGTGTCCTGGTGTCCTGGTGTCCTGGTGTCCTTGTGACCTCGTGTCCTGGTGTCCTAGTGTCCTGGTGTCCTTGTGTCCTTGTGTCCTCGTGTCCTGGTGTCCTCGTGTCCTTGTGTCCTCGTGTCCTGGTGTCCTTGTGTCCTGGTGTCCTCATCCCTCATGTCCTTATGTCCTGGTGTCCTTGTGTCCTGGTGTCCTCATCCCTCATGTCCTCATGTCCTCATCCCTCGTGTCCTCATCCCTCATGTCCTCATCCCTCATGTCCTCGTGTCCTCATCCCTCGTGTCCTCATGTCCTCGTGTCCTGGTGTCCTCGTGTCCTGGTGTCCTAGTGTCCTGGTGTCCTGGTGTCCTGGTGTCCTTGTGACCTCGTGTCCTGGTGTCCTCGTGTCCTGGTGTCCTTGTGACCTCGTGTCCTGGTGTCCTAGTGTCCTGGTGTCCTAGTGTCCTAGTGTCCTTGTGTCCTGGTGTCCTTGTGTCCTTGTGTCCTCATCCCTCATGTCCTTATGTCCTGGTGTCCTTGTGTCCTCGTGTCCTGGTGTCCTCATCCCTCATGTCCTCATGTCCTCATCCCTCATGTCCTCGTGTCCTCGTGTCCTCATGTCCTCATCCTTCATGTCCTCGTGTCCTCATCCCTCATGTCCTCGTGTCCTCATCCCTCATGTCCTCATGTCCTCATCCCTCGTGTCCTCATGCCTCGTGTCCTCGTGTCCTCGTGTCCTGGTGTCCTAGTGTCCTAGTGTCCTTGTGTCCTCGTGTCCTGGTGTCCTGGTGTCCTGGTGTCCTTGTGTCCTGGTGTCCTCATCCCTCATGTCCTTGTGTCCTTGTGTCCTCGTGTCCTGGTGTCCTCATCTCTCATGTCCTCATGTCCTCATCCCTCATGTCCTCATGTCCTCATCCCTCGTGTCCTCATCCCTCATGTCCTCATGTCCTCATCCCTCATGTCCCCATCCCTCATGTCCTCGTGTCCTCATGTCCTCATCCTTCATGTCCTCGTGTCCTCATCCCTTGTGTCCTCATGTCCTCGTGTCCTCATGTCCTCGTGTCCTCATCCCTCGTGTCCTCGTGTCCTCATCCCTCGTGTCCTCGTGTCCTCATCCCTCGTGTCCTCATCCCTCGTGTCCTCATCCCTCGTGTCCTCGTGTCCTCATCCCTCGTGTCCTCGTGTCCTCATCCCTCGTGTCCTCATGTCCTCGTGTCCTCATGTCCTCGTGTCCTCATCCCTCGTGTCCTCGTGTCCTCATCCCTCGTGTCCTCGTGTCCTCATCCCTCGTGTCCTCGTGTCCTCATCCCTCGTGTCCTCGTGTCCTCATCCCTCGTGTCCTCACAGATCTCCCTCATGGAGACAAAGGCAGCAGACATGTGACTTTTGCAGTGAGTCTCTGTTAGCAGCGTTAAGGTAACGAGATTTAAAGGAGCAGCAGCTGCAGAGGCAGCAGAGACCTTCTGCTCACGTTCTGCTCACGTTCTGCTCACCTTCTGCTCACGTTCTGCTCACCTTCTGCTCACGTTCTGCTCACGTTCTGCTCACCTTCTGCTCACGTTCTGCTCACCTTCTGCTCACCTTCTGCTCACGTTCTGCTGATGTTCTGCTCACGTTCTGCTCACGTTCTGCTCACGTTCTGCTCACCTTCTGCTCACGTTCTGCTCACGTTCTGCTCACGTTCTGCTCACCTTCTGCTCACGTTCTGCTGATGTTCTGCTCACGTTCTGCTCACCTTCTGCTCACGTTCTGCTCACGTTCTGCTCACCTTCTGCTCACCTTCTGCTCACGTTCTGCTCACCTTCTGCTCACGTTCTGCTCACGTTCTGCTGATGTTCTGCTGATGTTCTGCTCACGTTCTGCTCACCTTCTGCTCACCTTCTGCTCACGTTCTGCTCACGTTCTGCTGATGTTCTGCTGATGTTCTGCTCACCTTCTGCTCACCTTCTGCTCACGTTCTGCTCACGTTCTGCTCACCTTCTGCTCACGTTCTGCTCACGTTCTGCTCACGTTCTGCTCACGTTCTGCTCACCTTCTGCTCACGTTCTGCTCACCTTCTGCTCACGTTCTGCTCACGTTCTGCTCACCTTCTGCTCACGTTCTGCTCACGTTCTGCTCACGTTCTGCTCACGTTCTGCTCACGTTCTGCTGATGTTCTGCTGATGTTCTGCTCACGTTCTGCTCACCTTCTGCTCACCTTCTGCTCACCTTCTGCTCACGTTCTGCTCACGTTCTGCTGATGTTCTGCTGATGTTCTGCTCACCTTCTGCTCACCTTCTGCTCACGTTCTGCTCACGTTCTGCTCACCTTCTGCTCACGTTCTGCTCACATTCTGCTGATGTTCTGCTCACGTTCTGCTGATGTTCTGCTGATGTTCTGCTCACCTTCTGCTCACCTTCTGCTCACGTTCTGCTCACGTTCTGCTCACCTTCTGCTCACGTTCTGCTCACGTTCTGCTGATGTTCTGCTCACGTTCTGCTGATGTTCTGCTGATGTTCTGCTGATGTTCTGCAACATAAACACATCACTTCACTGCACGGGCTGAACAAATAACATGAAAAGAATTTAAAATGAACATCATGTAGACGTGTTTCTCTCATTTAAATGCTCTTGTAGAGCGAGCGCTTGTAGAGCGAGCGCTTGTAGAGCGCCCGCTTGAGGGAAAGACTCACAGAGAAAAGAGTGAAGTTGCTCTGTGTCTACAGAGCCGACTGCACGAGACCAAGCCATTAGCACCATTAGCTCTGTGAGCACACACACACACACACACACACACACACACACACACACACACACACATACACACATAGATAAGCATCATGGCAGCAGACCTGTTGCAGGTTTCCTTGAACTTTATTATATTCCTAATTCTGTTGCTGAGTTTTTCTCATGTGAGTCTAAAACAAAAGGAAATACTTTGTTATCTGTAATATCTGCTAGAAGTATCTGTAATGTCTAGAAGTATCTGTAATGTCTAGAAGTATCTTTAAGTTCTAGAAGTATCTTGAAGTTCTTGAAGTATCTTTAAGTTCTTGAAGTATCTTGAAGTTCTAGAAGTATCTTGAAGTTCTTGAAGTATCTTTAAGTTCTAGAAGTATCTCGAAGTTCTAGAAGTATCTTGAAGTTCTTGAAGTATCTTGAAGTTCTTGAAGTATCTTTAAGTTCTAGAAGTATCTTGAAGTTCTAGAAGTATCTTGAAGTTCTTGAAGTATCTTGAAGTTCTTGAAGTATCTTGAAGTTCTTTGAACTCAGCGGTGATGAAGTGGTGATGTTCGTCTTCACCCTCATTCTGTCCAGCTTTGAAGTCCTGATGCCTCTTCATATTCTAAATATGACCTCCAACAACACACACACACACACACACACACACACACACACACACACACACACACACACACACACAGCCAGTGAATGAAGCTCTTCTCTGCTCCTCAATGACCCTGTAAAGATGGATTGGGAGATTGTCCTGTGAAGTGATCCGCGAACACAGATAGGCGGGGGTCAATCCGGGCATGTGTGTGTGTGTGTGTGTGTGTGTGTGTGTGTGTGTGTGTGTGTGGTGGTGGGGAGGGGGGGGGGGTTGGAATGCATGCACATCACACACAGTGTGAGTCCACAGGGTGTGGTACGTGTGAATGCGACTCCTCACTGCTCGTTAGGCTTTGACCAGCTGACTGACAGGAAGCTCAGAGCTTACAAACTCTCCAGGACCTGGAGAACCTGGAGCAGTGCTGGAGGTTTAAATGGTTATTTCCAGGCCTG
>NW_027176209.1:345873-355873 GCF_023055335.1 Clinocottus analis | reverse complement strand
CCAGCAACCAGAGACCAGCAACCAAAGACCAGAGACCAGAGACCAGAGACCAGCAACCAGAGACCAGCAACCAGAGACCAGAGACCAGAGACCAGCAACCAGAGACCAGAGACCAGAGACCAGCAACCAGAGACCAGCAACCAGAGACCAGAGACCAGAGACCAGCAACCAGAGACCAGCAACCAGAGACCAGAGACCAGAGACCAGCAACCAGAGACCAGAGACCAGCAACCAGAGACCAGAGACCAGAGACCAGCAACCAGAGACCAGCAACCAGAGACCAGAGACCAGCAACCAGAGACCAGCAACCAGAGACCAGAGACCAGCAACCAGGCACCAGCAACCAGAGACCAGAGACCAGCAACCAGAGACCAGCAACCAGAGACCAGAGACCAGCAACCAGAGACCAGCAACCAGAGACCAGCGACCAGAGACCAGCAACCAGGGACCAGCAACCAGAGACCAGAGACCAGAGACCAGCAACCAGAGACCAGCAACCAGAGACCAGAGACCAGCAACCAGAGACCAGAGACCAGAGACCAGCAACCAGAGACCAGAGACCAGCAACCAGAGACCAGAGACCAGCAACCAGAGACTAGAGACCAGCAACCAGGCACCAGCAACCAGAGACCAGCAACCAGAGACCAGAGACCAGCAACCAGAGACCAGAGACCAGCAACCAGGCACCAGCAACCAGAGACCAGCAACCAGAGACCAGCAACCAGAGACCAGAGACCAGCAACCAGAGACCAGCAACCAGAGACCAGAGACCAGCAACCAGAGACCAGAGACCAGCAACCAGAGACCAGCAACCAGAGACCAGAGACCAGCAACCAGAGACCAGAGACCAGCAACCAGAGACCAGCAACCAGAGACCAGCAACCAGAGACCAGAGACCAGAGACCAGCAACCAGGCACCAGCAACCAGAGACCAGCAACCAGAGACCAGCAACCAGAGACCAGAGACCAGCAACCAGAGACCAGCAACCAGAGACCAGAGACCAGAGACCAGCAACCAGAGACCAGAGACCAGAGACCAGCAACCAGAGACCAGCGACCAGAGACCAGCAACCAGAGACCAGCAACCAGAGACCAGAGACCAGCGACCAGAGACCAGCAACCAGAGACCAGAGACTAGCAACCAGAGACCAGCAACCAGAGACCAGAGACCAGAGACCAGCAACCAGAGACCAGAGACCAGAGACCAGCAACCAGAGACCAGAGACCAGAGACCAGCAACCAGAGACCAGAGACCAGAGACCAGCAACCAGAGACCAGAGACCAGAGACCAGCAACCAGAGACCAGAGACCAGCAACCAGAGACCAGAGACCAGCAACCAGGCACCAGCAACCAGAGACCAGAGACCAGCAACCAGCAACCAGAGACCAGAGACCAGCAACCAGAGACCAGCAACCAGAGACCAGAGACCAGCAACCAGAGACCAGAGACCAGCAACCAGAGACCAGAGACCAGCAACCAGAGACCAGCAACCAGAGACCAGCGACCAGAGACCAGCAACCAGAGACCAGCAACCAGAGACCAGCAACCAGAGACCAGCAACCAGAGACCAGAGACCAGCAACCAGAGACCAGAGACCAGCAACCAGAGACCAGCAACCAGAGATCAGCAACCAGAGATCAGCAACCAGAGACCAGAGACCAGCAACCAGAGACCAGAGACCAGCAACCAGAGACTAGAGACCAGCAACCAGAGACCAGAGACCAGCAACCAGAGACCAGAGACCAGCAACCAGAGACCAGAGACCAGAGACCAGAGACCAGAGACCAGCAACCAGAGACCAGAGACCAGAGACCAGCAACCAGAGACCAGCAACCAGAGACTAGAGACCAGAGACCAGAGACCAGCAACCAGAGACCAGAGACCAGAGACCAGCAACCAGAGACCAGCAACCAGAGATCAGCAACCAGAGATCAGCAACCAGAGACCAGAGACCAGCAACCAGAGACCAGCAACCAGAGAGCAGGATGTGATGACCTCATGACCTCCTGAGCTGTTGGGTTCATGCGTCCATCTGCCGGCCTCAGCAGCCTGCATGCAGCGAGTAGATGGACTACAACACAGAGTCTGAGACCTGAAGGACTACAACACAGAGTCTGAGACCTGAAGGACTACAACACAGAGTCTGAGACCTGAAGGACTACAACACAGAGTCTGAGACCTGAAGGACTACAACACAGAGTCTGAGACCTGAAGGACTACAACACAGAGTCTGAGACCTGAAGGACTACAACACAGAGTCTGAGACCTGAAGGACTACAACACAGAGTCTGAGACCTGAAGGACTACAACACAGAGTCTGAGACCTGAAGGACTACAACACAGAGTCTGAGACCACTATCAAGATTTTCCAGACAATCTGTAGTAACTCACTGAATCTGAACAGAGATGAAGACAACAACACTTTGCTGTTGTAATAAAAGAACACAACTATGGAACACACTGAATCACATCCACTCTGGATGCTTCTGTAGCTCACACACAGACACACACAGACACACACAGACACGTCCATGACCTTTGACCTCTGCATTGAACCCTCAGAGCGTCCTGGAGGCTTTGAGGAGTTCGTCCTCTGAACTTGAACAAGTTGCTGAACCTCCTCAGGTTGAGCAACGGCACCAGGAGGAGCAATGAGGTGTGTGTGTGTGTGTGTGTGTGTGTGTGTGTGTGTGTGTGTGTGTGTGTGTGTGTGTGTCCCAGCACGACCTTCTGAGCGACCCTCCTCATTGATCTCAGCAGCTGCTCCGCGGCATCACGGTGATCTGAGTTATTGATCGTGGATCAGAATGAGTCCTGGTGTCAGCCCGATGTCCATCTCCTCATCCACCTGCTAATAGGATCAGAGGCAGGAGGTCGCGCCGGGCGGCCGGCGGGGCGCGAGCTAATGCACGACGCGCGCCGGCCTCGCCCATCTGGCCCAGATGGAGGAGGCCGCTCCCTCTGGGATTAGGAATATTATTCCCTGCTTCAGGGTGTGGATTGTGTGTAATGACCCGCCGCACGGCTCCAGTAAGTTTTCCATTGTTTGGACTTTCAAGATGACACGTCTGCGCGGATCATCCCTCACAGCGCCCGGGAGGAGGAGGGGCCACGCCCCGAGGCTGCGGGGGCCACGCCCCGAGGCTGCTGGGGCCACGCCCCGAGGCTGCGGGGGCCACGCCCCGAGGCCGCTGGGGCCACGCCCCGAGGCCGCCCTTTCCTCCAGGAAGTAAGATGTAAACGCATAAACTCAGGACTTCTTCTTTAGGGAAATTTCAATTGTTCTGTACTTTGTTCCCTCATAATTCATATCAGTTCTGGAAGGAAAGCTCTTGCTCTCACTGATGACGTCAGAGGACGAGCTCCACTATGGACAGTAATAACACATCATGAGCATTAATCTATCATGAGCATCATCATATTATAAGCATTAACAATAAGCATCATCACATCATCATCATCAGCAGCACCTGTTGGTGTTACCAGAGTTTCATTCTTCTTCACGATGAGCAACGTGCAGAAGAAGTTATTGTGACGTCATAATTTCTTCAGGATGTGAACGGCTGCATCTGCTTTCAGTGAAGCGTGTGTCATAGATAAATATGTACTTCATCATAATGTCACGTGTTATTCCTCCCTGCATGTGATGCCTTCACTTAGCCGGAGAGGCCACGCCCACAATGACCACATGTACGTCATGAAACAAAGAACAGCAAGAGACTCAGAGGAAAACTGGAACTGAAGGAAAATGTTCATGATATATTTTCACAATTTGACTTTTAGGATAAAGTTGATGAAAATCAGTGTAAAGATATTAACAGAAGGTTTCTGTGTTTCAGAGAATCATCTGGATTCTTTCTCATGGACGAAGGAACAGTACACACACACACACACACACACACACACACACACACACACACACACACACACATACACACACACACACACACACACACACACACACACACACATACACACATACACACACATACACACACACACACACATACACACACATACACACACATACACACATACACACATATACACACACACACATACACACACACATACACACACACACACACACACACATACACACACACACACACACACACACACACATATACACATACACACACATACACACACACACACACACACATACACACACACACACACACACACACACACACACACACACACATACACACATACACACACACACACACATACACACGCACACACACACACACACATATACACACACACACATACACACACACACACATACACACACACACACACACACCCTTTAATCTCCACCAAACAGCAGCATCAGTCGTTTTAAAGCCTCGTGCAGATTAAACCCGTCAAAGGACACGGCGCTCACGTTGTTTTAATTATCCGTATGAGAGGATGAATATGAAGCTGATCTGGATCCTTCATGTGATTAAGTGAGTTAACCCCGACCGGCCGGCCGGGGACCAGATGCTGGAGGTATTGATTATCACACATCTATCAATTCTACTGTTTGTGTGTTTCTTTAACCTCTCTGATGCGAACGCACAAAATGGGCGTGTCTTTGGGTTCCTGCCACGTCAAGGCCGTTCACCGAACGCACGCCGCTTTGATAACTTTCCATCAGAAGGGCCTTGAGATCCTCCTTTACTAAAATTGAAGTCGATCACACACATTTTGTAGGAAGAGTTTGAAATAGAACAAATGCTGAAAACAATGAAAAATGGAAAAAAGCCCAAATTGACTGACTCACTGTAGTGCCCCCTAGTGTTCAAATGGCCTGACAAGTGTTTGTGTATTTTAAAGGATGCACTTATGCAGCAAATCTGGAGACATTGGGCAAAAAAGTTTTGAAGTTATGAGTGTAGAAGAACAAGCCACGCCCAAAGGACGTTCACTGGTCCATATCTCCTCAACACAATGAGATATTAAAAAGTGTTTCATAACGTTGAACGTCATCGCTCCAATCAAGACCCACAGAAAGTTCGGTCTGAATCGGGTCCAGCGTTTAGGAGGAGTTCGCAATAATTTGTTTTTTAACTAAATTCAAAATGGGAGAAAATGTAAGTAGGCGGAGATTATGAGTCTGAGGCTTTTGTGCAGAGCAGCTGGAGATAGACGTGTCAAGTCAATCGGACAAAAAAAACACAAATATGACAACAGAAGGCTATTTTCACCAAGCCGGACAAGTCTGCCCATCTGGTGAGTTCTGGAGTTTCACAAGAACCCAAATATGCTCACATGAGTCCTCTGAGGTTGAACGGTGAGTCCTGGACTGACTGTTGGTTCTGATAAAGAAAGCAGCGGCACGCTGAGTGGACATTCAGACTTTGTAGAATAAGATCACGTGGAATCTTTAACAGAACATTCATTTGTAATCTTGCTGCTCTCGGCTTCCGTACTGAACTTCAAAGTTAGAGACACGCAACACAAAAAGGATTCCTCAGATTGCAAGCTAATCACCGTTCGATCATGACATCACACCTGAGCCATGTCTGTTCCTTGTTCATGGGACGCAGCATTGTGGTCCTCATGGTGGCTCATGAACCCAAAACTGTGATCATGGTTTTAGCTCAGTGAGCGACAAAGAAGTGAGAGAGTTCATTCTGCTGGCGGCCGCTGTTCACGACCAGCGTGTGGGCCCTCTTCCAGTGGCCCTCTTCCTGTGGCCCTCTCCCAGTGGCCCTCTCCCAGTGGCCCTCTTCCTGTGGCCCTCTCCCAGTGGCCCTCTCCCAGTGGCCCTCTCCAGTGGCCCTCTTCCTGTGGCCCTCTCCCAGTGGCCCTCTCCCAGTGGCCCTCTTCCAGTGGCCCTCTTCCTGTGGCCCTCTCCCAGTGGCCCTCTCCCAGTGGCCCTCTTCCTGTGGCCCTCTCCCAGTGGCCCTCTCCAGTGGCCCTCTCCCAGTGGCCCTCTTCCTGTGGCCCTCTCCCAGTGGCCCTCTTCCAGTGGCCCTCTTCCTGTGGCCCTCTTCCTGTGGCCCTCTCCCAGTGGCCCTGTCCAGTGGCCCTCTCCCAGTGGCCCTCTCCAGTGGCCCTCTCCCAGTGACCCTGTCCAGTGGCCCTGTCCAGTGGCCCTCTCCAGTAGCCCTCTCCAGTGGCCCTCTCCCAGTGGCCCTCTCCCAGTGACCCTGTCCAGTGGCCCTCTCCAGTGGCCCTGTCCAGTGGCCCTCTCCAGTGGCCCTCTCCAGTGGCCCTCTCCCAGTGGCCCTCTCCCAGTGACCCTGTCCAGTGGCCCTCTCCCAGTGGCCCTCTCCAGTGGCCCTGTCCAGTGGCCCTCTCCAGTGGCCCTCTCCAGTGGCCCTCTCCCAGTGGCCCTCTCCCAGTGGCCCTCTCCCAGTGACCCTGTCCAGTGGCCCTGTCCAGTGGCCCTCTCCAGTGGCCCTGTCCAGTGGCCCTCTCCAGTGGCCCTCTCCAGTGGCCCTCTCCCAGTGGCCCTCTCCCAGTGGCCCTGTCCAGTGGCCCTCTCCAGTGGCCCTGTCCAGTGGCCCTCTCCAGTGGCCCTCTCCAGTGGCCCTCTCCAGTGGCCCTCTCCAGTGGAGACTTCTTCATGTCTTGCAGCACATTCGAGTCCTGACACCTGCAGAGCTCAGAGCTTTTGTTCTCTGTATGACAAAGTCTCTTCTTTCCATGTGTAGTTATTGACTTGTTTTTCAAACTGTACCTTTGTTGGTGTTGGAGATGTTCTGCTGGACAGTCATGAGTGCATGAGTTCCCAATAGCAGCAACACCTCAGTCTTTATGATTATAATATTTACTGCACACAGTGCAAGAAAGTAAAGAAGGCGATTTCCCCAGATTTAGCTCTGTTCCTTGAGGTAAGAGTGAACTTCTTCACCGCTGATGCTGACCAGTAAAACGCGTTGTCTTTGTTCTCACGTGATGACCGTTCCCTTTACTCAGGATATGATGGGATTCATAGTCACGAGCCATAAGAAAACATTAGAAATACATCTCTGAAATGAAGGAAACTTCTAGGAAGTGCCAACAGTCGTCGCTCCTCCTGCAGCTCCACCCTGAGCATCTCACTGAGGGTGGAGGTCGTCTCATTGTTGTGTGATGAAAGGAAGAGGCCAGCGGCAGCAAGTCATTGTTCCAGCGAGACGCAGAGCTCGTTGCTGCAGCTTCTGATCTGCGGAGCCAAAGTAAAGCGGCCCCTGATTTGCATGATCCTGGATGGAGCCTGAGTGCAGCTGCTGCTGGGTTATGTAATGTGATGCTCCATATGGTGCACATGACTAATTACACCATGCAACAGGAGGAGAAGGAGGCGCAAGAACAAAGAGGAGGAGACTGGACGGGTTTGGGCTGATGAGGAGGAGGAGGAGGAAGAGGAGGAACAGAGGGAATCCTGTCATTAGTTCCTGTTCCTTCGGTTCAGATCAACAAGTGTGATCATCCTTGCGGCCGAGTCTCCTCGTCTCCGTTCCCGCTGTTCTCCAATCACCGCAGATTGATTGTGATGGCTGCGGTCCGTGACCCACTTTGAAGAACAATGGCCCCCCGCGGCGACGGGACATTCTGATGGTTTGGTTTGGAGGTCAGCGGCGTGGACAGCAGCTCTCAGAGGAGGTGCAGCCGCCCCACAGACCGCCCCGTGTGACCCCGAGGAACAAAGACTGCAGAGGGTCCAGACCAGCAGCAGCAGCGTCAGGACCCTGCAGCAGCAGCAGCAGCAGCAGCAGCAGCAGCAGGAGCAGCAGCAGCAGCAGCAGTGTCAGGACCCTGCAGCAGCAGCAGCAGCAGCAGCAGCGTCAGGACCCTGCAGCAGCAGCAGCAGCAGCAGCAGCAGCAGCGTCAGGACCCTGCTGCTGCTGCTGCTGCTGCTGCTGCTGCTGCTGCCACCTCCTCCTGTCAGAGCTTCTTTTACTGAGAGCGGCTGTGAAGACCAACACCTCACGGCTGAGACGCCACTGTCCTGGATTCACCAGTTCATGTCCTGGATTCACCAGTTCATGTCCTGGATTCAACAGTTCATGTCCTGGATTCACCAGTTCATGTCCTGGATTCACCAGTTCATGTCCTGGATTCACCAGTTCATGTCCTGGATTCACCAGTTCATGTGACCAGGGCGTGAGGACTGGACGTCCCTCCATTGAGGTCATGTGACCTGGAGACTGACTTCCTGTTGATGACATGGAAGAAACCTCAGAGCTTAAACAGCCGTCATGTCAGAAGCAGCTCTCCTTCATTCATCAGTTCATCCATCAGTTCATCCTCCAGTTCATTCATCAGTTCATCCATCAGTTCATTCATCAGTTCATCTATCAGTTCATTCATCAGTTCATTCACCAGTTCATTCATCAGTTCATCTATCAGTTCATTCATCAGTTCATTCACCAGTTCATTCATCAGTTCATCTATCAGTTCATCCATCAGTTCATTCATCAGTTCATCCATCAGTTCATTCATCAGTTCATCCATCAGTTCATTCATCAGTTCATCCATCAGTTCATCCATCAGTTCATTCATCAGTTCATCCATCAGTTCATTCATCAGTTCATCCATCAGTTCATTCATCAGTTCATCAGTTCATCCATCAGTTCATCCATCAGTTCATTCATCAGTTCATCCATCAGTTCATCCTCCATTTCATTCATCAGTTCATTCATCAGTTCATTCACCAGTTCATTCATCAGTTCATCCATCAGTTCATCCATCAGTTCATCCATCAGTTCATTCATCAGTTCATTCATCAGTTCATTCATCAGTTCATCCATCAGTTCATCCATCAGTTCATTCATCAGTTCATCAGTTCATCCATCAGTTCATCCATCAGTTCATCCATCAGTTCATCCATCAGTTCATTCATCAGTTCATCCATCAGTTCATCCATCAGTTCATTCATCAGTTCATCCATCAGTTCATTCATCAGTTCATCAGTTCATCCATCAGTTCATCCATCAGTTCATTCATCAGTTCATCCATCAGTTCATTCATAAGTTCATTCATCAGTTCATCCATCAGTTCATCCTCCATTTCATTCATCAGTTCATTCATCAGTTCATTCACCAGTTCATTCATCAGTTCATCCATCAGTTCATCCATCAGTTCATTCATCAGTTCATCAGTTCATCCATCAGTTCATCCATCAGTTCATTCATCAGTTCATCCATCAGTTCATTCATAAGTTCATTCATCAGTTCATCCATCAGTTCATCCTCCATTTCATTCATCAGTTCATTCATCAGTTCATTCACCAGTTCATTCATCAGTTCATCCATCAGTTCATCCATCAGTTCATCCATCAGTTCATTCATCAGTTCATCAGTTCATCCATCAATTCATTCATCAGTTCATTCATCAGTTCATTCATCAGTTCATCCATCAGTTCATTCATCAGTTCATCAGTTCATCCATCAGTTCATCCATCAGTTCATTCATCAGTTCATCCATCAGTTCATTCATCAGTTCATTCATCAGTTCATCAGTTCATCCATCAGTTCATCCATCAGTTCATTCATCAGTTCATCCATCAGTTCATCCATCAGTTCATTCATCAGTTCATCCATCAGTTCATCCATCAGTTCATTCATCAGTTCATCCATCAGTTCATCCATCAGTTCATTCATCAGTTCATCCATCAGTTCATCCATCAGTTCATCCATCAGTTCATTCATCAGTTCATCCATCAGTTCATTCATCAGTTCATCCATCAGTTCATCCATCAGTTCATCCATCAGTTCATCCATCAGTTCATTCATCAGTTCATCCATCAGTTCATCCATCAGTTCATTCATCAGTTCATCCATCAGTTCATTCATCAGTTCATCAGTTCATCCATCAGTTCATCCATCAGTTCATTCATCAGTTCATCCATCAGTTCATTCATAAGTTCATTCATCAGTTCATCCATCAGTTCATCCTCCATTTCATTCATCAGTTCATTCATCAGTTCATTCACCAGTTCATTCATCAGTTCATCCATCAGTTCATCCATCAGTTCATCCATCAGTTCATTCATCAGTTCATCAGTTCATCCAT
>NW_027176209.1:335873-340873 GCF_023055335.1 Clinocottus analis | reverse complement strand
CTTCATCAACAGAACTCTTATCCAGCCGGGCAGCGCGCCGCCGCAGATAACAGGCTCCGACAGTTGGCCTCGTGTGCGTCACTTCTGATTGGACGGCCGCGCAGAGCGCTGCCGTTAGCTCCGTTTAAACTCTCTGTGATGGTCAGAATGACAGCAGTCAGCGATAAAGCGTTCCATGTCAGTTATTAAAATACACGCCGCTCTGCAGGATGCAGCAAACAGCTGTTCTATCGCCGCTGCATTTGCATGTCAGTTAAGCGATGAAGAGGTCATTCTACTTCCTGTCGCGATGGACGGAGGTTACACCTCTGCAAAGATTAGGAGGGAAACACAATCTCAACACAATATTTATCCCTCTCCCCAGAGCTTCTCTCCCCAGAGCTTCTCTCCCCCAGAGCCTCTCTCCCCCAGAGCCTCTCTCCCCCAGAGCTTCTCCCCCAGAGCTTCTCTCCCCAGAGCTTCTCTCCCCCAGAGCCTCTCTCCCCCAGAGCCTCTCTCCCCCAGAGCTTCTCCCCCAGAGCTTCTCTCCCCAGAGCTTCTCTCCCCAGAGCTTCTCTCCCCCAGAGCGTCCCTCTCCCAGGATTACAGAGGGTATGGAGCGCCCGGCCGCGTCCTCCATCCTCTCAGGCCTCCTCTTGAGAGGATAAGTGAGCGTGTCATTGCGTTGCTCTTTCAGGGTTGCGTTGGGGGGCGCGCCTCACCTGGGGGACGCGCCTCACCTGGAAGACATCCATCCTGCTCTGATAGTTCACCTGAGAAGAGTTCAAACCCTCACTTCCTCACAGCTGACCAATCGTACCTCACTGCACGGATCACATGACAGGAAGTCCACGTGGTCAGATTCAGACAAGGTCGTTTAAATGAAGTCCTTCAACGAACCTTTATTTATCTTCAGCAGGAAGCTATGAGTATATGCTATCTTTTTACAGAGACACACACCTAAACACACACACACTTAAACACACACACATACTTAAACACACACACACACCTAAACACACACGCGTCTGGTCATTTGCATTTAGGGAAGTGATGTTTTTAGCTGGAAGGTGAACGCTCTGGGGCCCTAACTGACATGTCAGCATGAGTCAACAGTCCACACACACACACACACACACACACACACACACACACACACACAGCTGTACAGAGGACTTGCTCCACCGTGACAAACTGCTCGTCCTGTAATGCATCGTACTTTCGGTCGTGCTGCTCTGAGTGTGTCCATGCGGTGCCTCAGGGTTCCGCAGGTTCCTCAGGGTTCCTCAGGTTCCTCAGGGTTCCTCAGGTTCCTCAGGGTTCCTCAGGTTCCTCTGGGTTCCTCAGGGCTTCAGGCGCTATGTGATGGAGGACTTGTGTTCTTGTTGAAAGCTACTTTTCCTGTTAAAGAGAACTCATAAATCACAGAGCAGACACTTGTACAACACATGAAGACAACGGAGACAAACGATCAGACTGTGACAGGATGCGTCACAGGTGTCCAATCAAATCATCTCTGATATCGTCCAAAGTCCAAGCATCAAACTGAAGACGCTCCGGCTCACAGACCAACACTTCACCTGAGTCAGAGCAGAGAAGCTGTGCAGACGTGCTGGCTGCAGACGGCAGCGACAGAGACCTGTAAGGGTGGCGGGAAGGGTCAAAACGAGCCTGAGAGACAGAGAAGGTGTGAAGGAAACTCATCAGGTCAAAGCTGTAAACGACTTTTCTTTCACATCAGAAACACATTGTCTGATTTAATAGTTTTCAAGTGCAAAGCAAGAAAACATGTTTTAATATTATATATATATATAATATAATATTCATATGAAGCGTTTACTTTCCTGCAGCTCACACGTCTCCTCAGGCTGAAGGCATTCTTTGACCAGCGAGACCAGTTTAACGATATGGGGGGCAGAGGAGCAGAAGAAAGGGAAGTCAGAGCCGCCTCTGGACAAAGGAGGGAGAGGATTGAAGAAGACGAGGAGGAGGAGGATGAAGGCTCCGGTGCCGTCCAGCAAGCAGAGGTCACCCTGCCCGGCTACGGTCACATTAAAGAGCACAAGACCCCCAAACCCGTGTGAATGGACCAGTTCAAGTGCAGGCACCCTTCCCCAACAGTGCACACACACACACACACACACACACACACACACACACACACACACACACTTTGCCCCCCATGTCCAGTCATCACTTTCATGTGCTGACATGGTTGTTGGGCGGTCTTTCAGAGACCTTTGAGCGTGCACGGGGTGATGGGCTCCCGAGCTGAATAAACTTGTTCCATTCACAACGACGTGGCCCCAGAGGATGCTGGGAGGGAGAGAGAGGGAGGTTGGGGGGGGGGGGGGGGCTATACACTGAAGACATTCCAACCGCACTGGCGCCTTGTTTCAGTGAACTCACTATTAGTTAAAGTCGCTATGCTACAGTTACATTAGCAATATGGACATGTAGCCACATGGACATGTAGCAATATGGACATGTAGCCACATGGACATGTAGCCACATGGACATGTAGCAATATGGACATGTAGCCACATGGACATGTAGCCACATGGACATGTAGCCACATGGACATGTAGCCACATGGACATGTAGCAATATGGACATGTAGCCACATGGACATGTAGCCACATGGACATGTAGGACATGTAGCCACATGGACATGTAGCCACATGGACATGTAGCCACATGGACATGTAGGACATGTAGCCACATGGACATGTAGCCACATGGACATGTAGTCACATGGACATGTAGTCACATGGACATGTAGCAACATGGACATGTAGCCACATGGACATGTAGCCACATGGACATGTAGCCACATGGACATGTAGCCACATGGACATGTAGGACATGTAGCCACATGGACATGTAGCCACATGGACATGTAGTCACATGGACATGTAGTCACATGGACATGTAGCAATATGGACATGTAGCCACATGGACATGTAGCCACATGGACATGTAGGACATGTAGCCACATGGACATGTAGTCACATGGACATGTAGTCACATGGACATGTAGCAACATGGACATGTAGCCACATGGACATGTAGCCACATGGACATGTAGTCACATGGACATGTAGCCACATGGACATGTAGCCACATGGACATGTAGCAATATGGACATGTAGCCACATGGACATGTAGCCACATGGACATGTAGGACATGTAGTCACATGGACATGTAGCCACATGGACATGTAGTCACATGGACATGTAGCCACATGGACATGTAGTCACATGGACATGTAGCCACATGGACATGTAGTCACATGGACATGTAGCCACATGGACATGTAGCAATATGGACATGTAGCCACATGGACATGTAGCCACATGGACATGTAGCCACATGGACATGTAGCCACATGGACATGTAGCCACATGGACATGTAGTCACATGGACATGTAGCCACATGGACATGTAGTCACATGGACATGTAGCCACATGGACATGTAGTCACATGGACATGTAGCCACATGGACATGTAGTCACATGGACATGTAGCCACATGGACATGTAGTCACATGGACATGTAGCCACATGGACATGTAGCCACATGGACATGTAGGACATGTAGTCACATGGACATGTAGCCACATGGACATGTAGTCACATGGACATGTAGCCACATGGACATGTAGTCACATGGACATGTAGCCACATGGACATGTAGTCACATGGACATGTAGCCACATGGACATGTAGCAATATGGACATGTAGCCACATGGACATGTAGCCACATGGACATGTAGTCACATGGACATGTAGCCACATGGACATGTAGCCACATGGACATGTAGCCACATGGACATGTAGCCACATGGACATGTAGCCACATGGACATGTAGCCACATGGACATGTAGCAATATGGACATGTAGCCACATGGACATGTAGCCACATGGACATGTAGGACATGTAGTCACATGGACATGTAGCCACATGGACATGTAGTCACATGGACATGTAGCCACATGGACATGTAGTCACATGGACATGTAGCCACATGGACATGTAGTCACATGGACATGTAGCCACATGGACATGTAGCAATATGGACATGTAGCCACATGGACATGTAGCCACATGGACATGTAGTCACATGGACATGTAGCCACATGGACATGTAGCCACATGGACATGTAGCCACATGGACATGTAGCCACATGGACATGTAGCCACATGGACATGTAGTCACATGGACATGTAGCCACATGGACATGTAGTCACATGGACATGTAGCCACATGGACATGTAGTCACATGGACATGTAGCCACATGGACATGTAGTCACATGGACATGTAGCCACATGGACATGTAGTCACATGGACATGTAGCCACATGGACATGTAGCCACATGGACATGTAGGACATGTAGTCACATGGACATGTAGCCACATGGACATGTAGTCACATGGACATGTAGCCACATGGACATGTAGTCACATGGACATGTAGCCACATGGACATGTAGTCACATGGACATGTAGCCACATGGACATGTAGCAATATGGACATGTAGCCACATGGACATGTAGCCACATGGACATGTAGTCACATGGACATGTAGCCACATGGACATGTAGCCACATGGACATGTAGCCACATGGACATGTAGCCACATGGACATGTAGCCACATGGACATGTAGTCACATGGACATGTAGCCACATGGACATGTAGTCACATGGACATGTAGCCACATGGACATGTAGTCACATGGACATGTAGCCACATGGACATGTAGTCACATGGACATGTAGCCACATGGACATGTAGCCACATGGACATGTAGTCACATGGACATGTAGCCACATGGACATGTAGCCATGACAGCGTGGCAGCGTGGCGTTGCGTCTCCCCGTCTCTTCTATGTTCGGGCCGCGCAAAGTTAAATATATTTAATCGCATGATTTTTCAGTGATTAATCTCTTTATGCAGCTAATCCAATAAGAAAGTATAAACTAGAGTATTGCAGCTTTTATTTTAAAGTTAT
>NW_027176209.1:325000-335773 GCF_023055335.1 Clinocottus analis | reverse complement strand
GGAGCCACCTCACAATGGAAGATATTGATCAACGACAGTGAGAGAAATGGCCGCTGTTAGATTTGTTTGGACGTGTGGTTCAGCAGAGACACACAACACCTGCAGAGATGACATGCAGGATGTTGATGTGTCCAGACTCTGGACCCGTCACGTATGCATCAGCATTTACACCTAAATGTAGAACGTGTGCACGTGAAGGACTGAAGAGACGCGACAGAGAGCTCTGTGGTCTCCTGGAAGCGGCCCACAGCAGACCCTCCTCTCACCACCAGGGGGCGCTGTGGCTCCGCCCCCCTCTGGCGCTCACTCACCGGCTCCCGGCTGCTGTCGCAGGATGGCGGCGCTCCCCGGCGGCGGCGAGGCGGCCGACCTGGCCCCCGAGGAGGAGGTGGAGGAGGAGATGGAGGGCAGGAGGCCGGGCCGGGCCTGCTGGGGCTCGCGGTGGTTCCCCCGGCCCGGCCCGCGGCCCCCCGCCGGCCCGCCGGGCTCCGGGGTGGCGCGGCCCGGCGCCGCCCCTCCCGGCACCGCGTTGGTGTTCCTGAGCGGCCAGCGGTTCTGGATGTGCGACACGGCCTCCTCGGCCACCATGCCGTGGGCCGGCGCCACGCGCAGCGCGGCGTGCGCCGAGAAGTCCGGCGCCTCGTCGGCCCAGAGGTCGGACACGCGGCACTCGTACACGCCCTCCTCCTCCTTCCTCACCTTGGACAGGCTGAGGCGGTGCGAGATGGCGTTGCCCTGCACGCGCACCGTCTGAAACCCAGAGAGGAAGCGCTGAAGCTGCTGGTTTGAAACCCAGACAGGAAGCGCTGAAGCTGCTGGTCTGGTGACGCTGAGAGACCCGAGCAGCAGACCCTTACAGGGTGACCATGCAGGGACTGGACTTCACACATTTACAGGACTTTAAACAACTTCCAATGACTTTAAACCAAATGTTCATGAGCAAACATTGTGTGAAATGTGTGTGTAGACAGTAAAAGTGATCAAATGTAGTATTTAAACTAACAATGAGGATTCAAAGCATACAGTAAACCTTAAATGACTCAAATGAACGAGAGACAATAGTTTATTAAAAGAATAAACATTCATATCGATGCCTGTATGTATGCAGGTTCGTTATGTTCTGGTCCGGTCCGGTCATCTTTCCTGGAGTCGGGGCCTCACGATGGCACCAGGAAAGAGGAGCGTCGCTGCAGCTTTTACCCAGCATGCAGCAGTGTGCTCTGTCTCTCCAGACCTCAGTTTACTGATGACAGACAACAGGAAGTTACTTACACTTATCTTTGTGGCTTCCCTTGGAAGGACCTGAGAAAAGAAAGCATCATGAATCACATGAAAACATGAATGTATATTTGTTACAGTTTGTGCACATTACTGGCAACGATTACCCATTGATGATGTCTCCATCATCATATCCTCTCTCCTCTCTAATCCCCCCCCCCTCTCTCTCCCCCCTCCCCCCCCTCTCTCTCCCCCCTCCCCCCCCTCTCTCTCTCCCCCCTCCCCCCCCCTCTCTCTCCCCCCTCCCCCCTTCTCTCTCTCCCCCCTCCCCCCCTCTCTCTCTCCCCCCATCCCTCTCTCTCTCCCTCCCTCCATCTCTCCCCCCCCCCCCTTTCTCCCCTCACCCCCTCCCTCCCCCTCCTCCCCCGCTGCATGTTTAATGTGCTTGAATGCAGAGGAGAGGCTGCTGATGTGACTCCAGGAGCTGAGAGACATCAGTGCTGGAGGGAAAAGTCCTGTTGCTGCATCCGACCTGAGAGCAACGAGATGCTGCTGACAGCCAACAGGTGGCCTCTGAGTCACAGCCTTGAGTCACAGCCTTGAGTCACAGCCTTGAGTCACAGCCTTGAGTCACAGCCTTGAGTCACAGCCTTGAGTCACAGCCTTGAGTCAGAGCTTTGAGTCAGGGCCTTGAGTCAGAGCCTTGAGTCAGAGCCTTGAGTCAGAGCTTTGAGTCAGGGCCTTGAGTCAGAGCCTTGAGTCGGAGCTTTGAGTCAGGGCTTTGAGTCAGAGCCTTGAGTCAGGGCTTTGAGTCAGGGCCTTGAGTCAGAGCCTTGAGTCGGAGCTTTGAGTCGGAGCCAAGTCATCAAGGCAAAGTCCCGTGTTCATCCCGGCAGATTGACTGGGTACAAGTGGCGTTAGTGCTTAGTTGTGTTGCAGGTCTGGACACAGGTTGTGTGTCTGCGTTGTGGTGACTGAGGGCGTGTTACCTTGGCCCGGTTGGCCGGGGCGCTGATCTGCAGCTCGTGGGGCGGCTCTCTGGGCCCGTCCTCCTTCAGGAACCACCACTGGATCTCCAGGGACATGGGCGCCGAGCCGGCCGCCCTGAAGGCGCAGGGCATCTCCACGTCCTCGCCCTCGCCCACGCTCACGTCTCTGGGGACTTCAGTGAACGCCGCTAGGGTGCGTGCATGGAGAGAGGAGGCAGAAGCACGGGTCAGTGGGCTGACAGCGCCACAGTGTGGCTGCAGACGCCATGACGCTTCAGCATCAGAGGAGGTGACCTACTCTCTGCCTTTATGTCATCAAATAATCCTGCTCGTGATGTTGAGGTGTGGGCGCGCGCATGCTGCCACTGATCTACTGTCACGAGTCTGCAGCCAGGAGACGTTTATGCCTTATTGTTATCATATCTTAACCTCATGGTCTATGCAACAGTTCACTTACCACGTGCACAGACCATGCAGCAGGCGTGCAGGAGGAGGGCGCTCAGGAGGCTGCACCGTGCGCGTGCTTCCATGTCCCAGAGAGGCTGGTCTCACGGGGCCTGGACGAGCTGAGTCCCGTTAACGGATCCCCCTCAAGTGACTCCAAATATGGGCATAGAGGAAGCGCGGTCCGGTTCCCGGTCCGAAGGTGAGCTCGGGCATCGTTAAGCCCGCATGTCGGCGCATGGAGCAGGAGGAACCGGAGCAAGCGAATCAGAAGAAGAAGAAGAAGAGTCCGTCCGCGGAAGCGGCGGCTCCGGTAATCCTGGAGCAGAAGTCCCCGGTGAGCGGCAGAGAGCTGCCCGCTGGAGGACAGCTCTCCCCCCGACACATCCCCGACCCTCCGGGCTGCTGGCCGGCGGAGACACGCGCTGTTACCCCGCTCTGTGTCCCCTCTGTCGCCGCTCTCTGCGGCTCTGTTGCCCGCTCTCTCCGGGTCTCTTCTGTCACCGACCTGGAGGCTTCCCGCGGGGAGCTGAGATGCGCGAGCGCACCGCGAGGACGCGCGAACACGGACCCTGATGCCCCTCCCCCCTCTGCTCTCTCTCTCTCTCTGTCTGTCTGTCTGTCTGTCTGTCTGTCTGTCTGTCTGTCTGTCTGTCTGTCTGTCTGTCTGTCTCTCTCTCTCTCTCTCTCTCTCTCTCTCTCTCTCTCTCTCTCTCTCTCTCTCTCTCATGGCTCTAAATAAAGACCAGTGTCTATCATGTTATAAAAGCTGTAAGTGACTCATGGTGAAGGTCTCTATCACCTGAAGGCTTCTGATAACCTCCCATAATAGAGATAACCTCCTACTAGCTAACCTACACTGACCCGGTCACGTTCCTGTAGTTAGCAGCATATAGCATCACTAGCTAACGTAAACTGACCCGGTCACGTTCCTGTAGCTAGCAGCATATAGCATCACTAGCTAACCTACACTGACCCGGTCACGTTCCTGTAGTTAGCAGCATATAGCATCACTAGCTAACGTAAACTGACCCGGTCACGTTCCTGTAGCTAGCAGCATATAGCATCACTAGCTAACCTAAACTGACCCGGTCACCCTCCTGTAGTTAGCAGCATATAGCATCACTAGCTAACCTACACTGACCCGGTCACCTTCCTGTAGTTAGCAGCATATAGCATCACTAGCTAACGTAAACTGACCCGGTCACGTTCCTGTAGCTAGCAGCATATAGCATCACTAGCTAACCTACACTGACCCGGTCACCCTCCTGTAGTTAGCAGCATATAGCATCACTAGCTAACGTAAACTGACCCGGTCACGTTCCTGTAGTTAGCAGCATATAGCATCACTAGCTAACCTACACTGACCCGGTCACCCTCCTGTAGTTAGCAGCATATAGCATCACTAGCTAACGTAAACTGACCCGGTCACGTTCCTGTAGTTAGCAGCATATAGCATCACTAGCTAACGTAAACTGACCCGGTCACGTTCCTGTAGCTAGCAGCATATAGCATCACTAGCTAACCTACACTGACCCGGTCACCCTCCTGTAGTTAGCAGCATATAGCATCACTAGCTAACGTAAACTGACCCGGTCACGTTCCTGTAGTTAGCAGCATATAGCATCACTAGCTAACCTACACTGACCCGGTCACCCTCCTGTAGTTAGCAGCATATAGCATCACTAGCTAACGTAAACTGACCCGGTCACGTTCCTGTAGCTAGCAGCATATAGCATCACTAGCTAACCTACACTGACCCGGTCACGGTCCTGTAAAACAGACCATGGAACATTAGGTGGTGGCTGATGCTGATTCACAGGAACTTAAAGCTGCTAGCTAGCGGGTGTGGACAGAGGTTGTTGTTGTTGTTGTTGTTATTTTCGTTGACGTTGAGCAGCAGGTTGTGCTCCGAGCTCCTCTCTGAGGTCTCAGTCTGGCTCTGTGGCCATCCATCTTTGTTACGTCCTCTTTTCTGACTCGGGGACGAACACAGGTCTGTCAAAGAATATGGGGAAAGCCAAAATAATGAGTAATGTTTGTAAACAATATTTATTAACACGGCTGCTGGTTAACACAATAACAAAGTTTCTGCATGGTTGCACAAATGTACGAGAACAATAAGAGGAATATAGAACAATACAAAGCTCATTCTTGAGGAGCACCATGAGCCCTTTGGCCCTGTTCCCTCAGTCCGCTGCTTGGACGGACACGGCGGGCGAGGAAAGAGAGAGAGAGGCTCGTTCTGGTTCCACCAGGTCGGCCGGCGTCTCTTTTTGTCGGCCGGCGTTTGCTTTGACACCGAAGACGCCTCTTCTTCGATAGCCGAGGTATTACTCGCAGGAGGATCAGCAGTTGTTTGCGTTTCGTCCTGTCATCTTGACACACGCTCCCCCGAGGCGTCCTCGCCGTGAGAGAGTGTGAAAAAGGATCCTGCGATAGTCCCTGTAGATCACAGTCATCACAAGGCGTCAGCGCCGTCTCTCCTCGTACCGCCAGAGCCGATCGGCTGACGGGAGAGGTTTGAGTTACCCTGAAAGCACGAGGTCGACAGTTACCCGCCAACACAGAGGAGCTTCCTGTCGGAGCGACGAGCTGCTCTCAGACCCAGAGACAAGAAGCCCTGTGTCGGTAACCTGAGGCTGCACGCTAAGCTAAAGATGCTGCTCTCAGGAACAAAGCGCCAGCGCCGCATCCACCCACAGGTTCCTCCTCTGCTGCCAGGTAACTGAAGCCGGACGCTGCTGCTGCCCAGAGACGTGAGTGGTGACGCTCTGGGCCCAGCGGCACTCTGCAGACCCTACAGGACCCTTCAGGACCCTCCAGGTCCTTACATGTCCCTTAAGGTCTCTCCAGGTGCCTACAGGTCCCTTAATGACCCTACAGGTCTCTACAGGTCCCTACAGGACCCTCCTGGTCCCTATAGGTCCCTACATGTCCCTTAAGGTCCCTCCAGGTGCCTACATGACCCCTAAGGACCCTTCAGGACCCTCCAGGTCCCTACAGGTCCCTTAAGGACCCTACAGGTCTCTACAGGTGGACGAGGACTCTTCCTGTGTTCTTCAGTGTGTTGCTCAGACCTTCATCCTCAGCTCCTCTGAGCGTTGTGTTGTCTCCATGACTAAAGCTCTGGGGTCTGGTCTCTGGTCTCTGGTCTCAGGTCTCTGGTTTTCAGCATGTGTGGAGACGCTGGTCTCAGGTCTCTGGTCTCAGGTCTCTGGTCTTCAGCATGTGTGGAGACGCTGGTCTCTGGTCTCTGGTCTCTGGTCTCAGGTCTCAGGTCTCTGGTCTCTGGTCTCTGGTCTCAGGTCTCTGGTCTCAGGTCTCTGGTCTCTGGTCTTCAGCATGTGTGGAGACGCTGGTCTCTGGTCTCTGGTCTCTGGTCTTCAGCATGTGTGGAGACGCTGGTCTCTGGTCTCAGGTCTCTGGTCTCTGGTCTCTGGTCTTCAGCATGTGTGGAGATGCTGGTCTCTGGTCTCAGGTCTCTGGTCTCTGGTCTTCTGCATGTGTGAAGATGCTGGTCTCTGGTCTCTGGTCTTCAGCATGTGTGGAGACGCTGGTCTCTGGTCTCTGGTCTCTGGTCTTCAGCATGTGTGGAGACGCTGGTCTCTGGTCTCTGGTCTCTGGTCTTCAGCATGTGTGGAGACGCTGGTCTCAGGTCTCTGGTCTCTGGTCTTCAGCATGTGTGGAGACGCTGGTCTCTGGTCTCTGGTCTTCAGCATGTGTGGAGACGCTGGTCTCTGGTCTCAGGTCTCTGGTCTTCAGCATGTGTGGAGACGCTGGTCTCTGGTCTCTGGTCTTCAGCATGTGTGGAGACGCTGGTCTCTGGTCTCAGGTCTCTGGTCTTCAGCATGTGTGGAGACGCTGGTCTCTGGTCTCTGGTCTCTGGTCTCTGGTCTTCAGCATGTGTGGAGACGCTGGTCTCTGGTCTCAGGTCTCTGGTCTTCAGCATGTGTGGAGACGCTGGTCTCAGAGGTCCAGGTCCATGCAGGGCAGCAGGCCGGGTGTTGGTGATGGAGAACGTCTCTGGAACCAGAACCAGTTGATGAGAACCAGCACGGCGGGAACAATGTTCTAATATTGAGGTCATTTTATAAAATGGAGCTTGAACACAATATTTAACTTTGAGAGAGAGAGCATGATGATTGGCTGCTCCTCCCGTTGCATTATGGGTACCTCGCATGTCTTTGCTCTAACAGCACACCAGCAGGTCGACTCCCGTCCGTAACGGCAGCGGATCAGAATAAGAATAATCCGGATTACCAAATCTCTCTTTTTTCAGTCAAGGATCAGAATGATCTCTCTGACTTTGTCCCGGTGCTTTAAAGCGAGCAGCCAGCCCCAGAACCTGAATACTGACATGAAGCATTGTGATGCTACGCGGCTAACAGCTAGCACGCTAGCTTCCTTCTACCTGAAGTGTCTCCTGAAGCAGAGAGCAGACCTGCTGCAGGAAGATGATTCCTGAAGAGACTCAATACCACGTCTGTCCACCAGGAGCGCCAAAACCAACCAGGTTAAAGCTGTTTGTCGTAACTTTAAAACAATCGCACAACGATTTACTTACAAACTAGTGCGGGTGAAACAGTCTGGTCTAAACTGGATTAGTCTAAGCTAGTTTAAACTAGTCTAAACTGGATTAGTCTAAACTAGTTTAAACTAGTCTAAACTGGATTAGTCTAAACTAGTTTAAACTAGTCTAAACTGGATTAGTTTAGTCTAGTTTAAACTAGTCTAAACTAGACTAAACTAAAATGATGCAATTTAAAGTGTAAAACTTAAGTGAGACAGAAGCAGTTTGTTCTTTCCGCTGGAGACCTTCATGTCACACCGCGTGAGTGTTGTCTTGTCTTATTGTCTTGTCATTTCCTGTTTTATTTTGAAAGCCTACCTCCCTCTCGTTTCAGGTCACTCGCTCTTCCTCCTCCTCAGGTGTCACTGGTCTGATCCCTGATGGTTTCCACCTGTTCTCCATCACCTCCCGTGCTCCTGGTCTGCGTCTTCTCCACAGCAGTTTGTTTTACTTCATAAACAGTGATTTTTGTGTTGTACTTTTTAGTCTCGTCGTTTTCTGCCTCATAAGTGTTGTTTGTTGACACAAATAAAGTGTGATGGGACATTTCTCTGCACCTGAGTCCTCATTCTGGTCCAGGCGAGACACTAGATGCATGTAGTGTCATCTAGATCCTGGAGGATCCTCCAGGAGGATCAGTGCTCGGTGGGGCCTGATGGCACCTCGGGGTGCTGGGTTAGAGCTCAGCTGATCCTCCAGAGAACAGCTCACCTGCGACCTGCTCCTCTGGAGAGCAGCTCTTAAAGCTGAAGCAGGCAGCGACTCGCCGCCACAGAGGTTTGAGATCCTCTTTGCAGCGTCGGGCCTCGAGCTCATGACCTCATGACTCCCGGTTACTGGTCACGGTTCCATCAGACCTGGAACGTTCCTCCTGGTGTTCTGTTGGGAGCACCGGGAGGAAGCGTCTCCTTCTGCAGCAGCACAGCACCTGAGTCCTTCAGAGGCCGCCAGGAGTCCAGACAGAGATCAGAGGCTCTTGGTGACGCTCACAGAGCCGTAACTCTGCCTTCATCACGCGATGTGCAGCCGCTCCGTCAGGCCTGAGCCCAGAGAGACGCTCTAATGAGACCAGCCGCTGAGGAAACTCTATTTATAGCTGCCATCTGAAGACGCTGAGCAGACCAGAGGGAAACACCTGCAGCATGAGAGCTGCAGTCGCTCAGGAGATGAGACGCGAACCATCCGGAGCACAGAGCTGCTCGCGGGCCAGGAAGTCACGTCGTCGAGTGACATTCTCCTCGTACTCAGGGTTGAGACCAGCGTCCTGTCCAGTGGCACCGCTCTGTCGGCTCCTGTGTCATCGCCGCATGCGGCGGCGGATATATATATATATATATATATATATATATATATATATATATATATATATATATATATATATTCACAACCTGAAGTCTGTTGTTATTGTGGAAGAAGCCAAAGGGGAAGAGGAGCAGGACTCATGTTCATGCTGCAGCTGCTCTGGAAGAGCTTCATTGCTCTATGACCACACCGCCTCCATCCTCTGAGGAAGAACCCCATCATGTGCAGGACAGGAAGAAGCTGCTCGTCAGGACGACGTTCCTCTCTGAGAGGAGGTGATGGGTTCCCTGCGTGGTCCAAGACAGGAAGCTGTCACACGCCTGCTGCCCTCAGTCTGTGACCTTCACTCTGACCTTCTCTAGGACGTCCATCACAAGCAGCTGATGAACACGTTCTGACCTTCAACCAGCCTGACTGAGAGGCTGGAAGTGAACCGCTGATGATGATGATGATGATGATGATGATGATGATGATGATGATGATGATGATGATGATGATGATGATGACGACGACATGTTTCAAACTTGAAACATCTATTTATTTAAACTGTAATTTGAAAATCTTAAAAAGGTTTTATCAATTGGATCTTTATTTTTTCAAAGGAGATGCTGATGGTGAAGTTTAATGAGCTTCAGGGTCCTGCCAGATGCTGCTAGCGCTGCTGCTAGCAATGCTGCTGCTGCTAGCAATGCTGCTGCTAGCAATGCTGCTGCTAGCAATGCTGCTAGCAATGCTGCTGCTAGCAATACTGCTGCTAGCAGTGCTGCTAGCAATGCTGCTAGCAATGCTGCTGCTAGCAATGCTGCTGCTAGCAATGCTGCTAGCGCTGCTGCTAGCGCTGCATGGATGCTGGGTGTGGACAACCAGACTCTCCTCCAGTTCCTCCTCCTCCATGAGCGCTGGACGGTCCACAGGACCACAGGACCACAGGACCAGAGGACTACAGGACTACAGGACCAGAGGACCACAGGACCAGAGGACTACAGGACTACAGGACCAGAGGACCACAGGACTACAGGACCACAGGACCACAGGACCACAGGACCAGAGGACTACAGGACTACAGGACCAGAGGACCACAGGACCAGAGGACCACAGGACCAGAGGACCACAGGACCACAGGACCAGAGGACTACAGGACCAGAGGACCACAGGACCAGAGGACCACAGGACCAGAGGACCAGAGGACCAGAGGACTACAGGACCAGAGGACCACAGGACCAGAGGACTACAGGACCAGAGGACTACAGGACCAGAGGACTACAGGACTACAGGACCAGAGGACCACAGGACCAGAGGACCACAGGACCAGAGGACTACAGGACTACAGGACCAGAGGACCACAGGACTACAGGACCACAGGACTACAGGACCAGAGGACTACAGGACTACAGGACCACAGGACCAGAGGACTACAGGACTACAGGACTACAGGACTACAGGACCAGAGGACCACAGGACTACAGGACCACAGGACCAGAGGACTACAGGACTACAGGACCAGAGGACCACAGGACCAGAGGACTACAGGACTACAGGACCAGAGGACTACAGGACTACAGGACCAGAGGACTACAGGACTACAGGACTACAGGACCACAGGACCAGAGGACTACAGGACTACAGGACCAGAGGACTACAGGACTACAGGACTACAGGACCACAGGACCAGAGGACTACAGGACTACAGGACTACAGGACCAGAGGACCACAGGACTACAGGACCAGAGGACTACAGGACTACAGGACCACAGGACCAGAGGACTACAGGACCACAGGACCACAGGACTACAGGACCAGAGGACTACAGGACTACAGGACCACAGGACCAGAGGACTACAGGACTACAGGACTACAGGACCAGAGGACTACAGGACTACAGGACTACAGGACTACAGGACTACAGGACCACAGGACCAGAGGACTACAGGACTACAGGACTACAGGACCAGAGGACCACAGGACTACAGGACCAGAGGACTACAGGACTACAGGACCAGAGGACTACAGGACTACAGGACTACAGGACCAGAGGACTACAGGACTACAGGACCAGAGGACCACAGGACCAGAGGACTACAGGACCACAGGACTACAGGACCAGAGGACTACAGGACTACAGGACTACAGGACCAGAGGACTACAGGACTACAGGACCACAGGACTACAGGACTACAGGACCACAGGACCAGAGGACTACAGGACTACAGGACCACAGGACCAGAGGACTACAGGACTACAGGACTA
>NW_027176209.1:230000-317500 GCF_023055335.1 Clinocottus analis | reverse complement strand
CCGTGTCCACTAGGGGTCCAGAGACAGATGTAGTGTCACATCGTGTCCACTAGGGGTCCAGAGACAGATGTAGTGTCACATCGTGTCCACTAGGGGTCCAGAGACAGATGTAGTGTCACACCGTGTCCACTAGGGGTCCAGAGACAGATGTAGTGTCACATCGTGTCCACTAGGGGTCCAGAGACAGATGTAGTGTCACATCGTGTCCACTAGGGGTCTAGAGACAGATGTAGTGTCACATCGTGTCCACTAGGGGTCCAGAGACAGATGTAGTGTCACATCGTGTCCACTAGGGGTCCAGAGACAGATGTAGTGTCACATCGTGTCCACTAGGGGTCCAGAGACAGACGGACCCAGGACGTCTGCTTCTGGCCAGTAAAACACTGCAGCCGGTCACTTTGATATAAATCATAATGTTTTGTGTTCCTTAACGTTGAGACGGATGCAGAATCGCTCCTCTTGGCTCCTGATGGGGATTCAAACACAAAACCTTCCGGGGCAGCGATGCTGGAGGCTTGTGTGTAGCAGCTGTGCTCAGTCCTGGATGGACTGCAGGTGTGCAGGGAGATAAACGGGAGCTCAGGTGTGTTGTGTCTTCTGCTGAGCTCACACTTCGCTCTGAAAGAGCCTCAGAACCCAGGACTGTTCTTCTGGGTCAGATCCCTGCAGAGGGCTGTTGCACCGCATCGCTTCCATCAGGACAGGAAAGCAGGACCAACAATGCAGAAGGTTGATGACAGACGCAGGATGTGAGACGATGAATCCCCCAAACCAAAATGTGCTGACTGTGCAGCAGAAAAGAAACAAAGACGCGTCTCTGGACAACACTACACAACACTACACTACACAACACTACACTACACAACACTACACTACACTACACTACACAACACTACAATACACTACACAACACAACACTACACTACACTACACAACACTACACTACACAACACTACACTACACTACACTACACTACACAACACTACAATACACTACACTACACAACACTACACTACACTACACAACACTACACTACACAACACTACACTACACAACACTACACTACACAACACTACACTACACAACACTACACTACACTACACTACACAACACTACAATACACTACACAACACAACACTACACTACACTACACAACACTACACTACACAACACTACACAACACTACACTACACAACACTACACTACACTACACTACACAACACTACACTACACAACACTACACTACACTACACTACACAACACTACAATACACTACACAACACAACACTACACTACACTACACAACACTACACTACACAACACTACACTACACTACACTACACTACACAACACTACAATACACTACACAACACAACACTACACTACACTACACAACACTACACAACACTACACTACACTACACTACACAACACTACACTACACAACACTACACAACACTACACTACACTACACAACACAACACTACACAACACTACACAACACTACACAACACTACACTACACAACACTACACAACACTACACAACACTACACTACACTACACTACACAACACTACACTACACTACACAACACTACACTACACTACACTACACTACACTACACAACACTACACAACACTACACTACACTACACTACACTACACAACACTACACTACACTACACTACACAACACTACACTACACTACACAACACTACACTACACTACACAACACTACACTACACTACACAACACTACACTACACTACACAACACTACACTACACTACACTACACTACACTACACAACACTACACAACACTACACTACACTACACTACACAACACTACACAACACTACACTACACAACACTACACAACACTACACAACACTACACTACACTACACTACACAACACTACACTACACAACACTACACAACACTACACAACACTACACAACACTACACTACACAACACTACACAACACTACACAACACTACACTACACAACACTACACAACACTACACAACACTACACTACACAACACTACACTACACAACACTACACTACACAACACTACACAACACTACACTACACTACACTACACAACACTACACAACACTACACAACACTACACTACACAACACTACACAACACTACACAACACTACACTACACTACACTACACAACACTACACAACACTACACTACACAACACTACACAACACTACACAACACTACACTACACAACACTACACTACACTACACAACACTACACTACACTACACTACACTACACAACACTACACAACACTACACAACACTACACTACACTACACTACACTACACAACACTACACAACACTACACTACACAACACTACACTACACTACACAACACTACACTACACTACACTACACTACACTACACTACACTACACAACACTACACTACACTACACTACACAACACTACACAACACTACACTACACAACACTACACAACACTACACAACACTACACAACACTACACTACACAACACTACACTACACTACACAACACTACACTACACTACACTACACTACACAACACTACACTACACTACACTACACTACACTACACAACACTACACAACACTACACTACACAACACTACACTACACTACACAACACTACACTACACTACACTACACTACACAACACTACACAACACTACACAACACTACACTACACTACACTACACTACACAACACTACACTACACTACACTACACTACACTACACTACACAACACTACACTACACTACACTACACTACACAACACTACACTACACTACACTACACAACACTACACAACAAGGGTTCCTGGTTGATCGGTGATCTTGTCTGGGATTTACATTTTTTGCCCCCAGTACACTACAATACTGTAAAATACTGTAAAATACTGTAAAATACTGTAAAATACTTCAAATGAAGAGATTTCATTCCTTTCATCCCTGAAGATTAATGTGTAATAATCCACAGATGAGTCTTTAGATGATGAGATACAACAAGAAGGTACAACAAGACCAAATGTTTCATTTCATGAGACCTTCATCAAACAACAGAGCTCATCTCCAGCATTACTCTAATGCTAATAATAATTAGCATTAGAGTAATGCTAATGCTATATAGCATGGTGAATGTAATAGATAATTTGTTTCTAGATTTTGGAAAGCAATAAAGTTTTGATCCATGAGTTTGTTTTCTCCGTAGCAGTGTGTCCACACGCGTCTTCACTCTTTGTGGTTCAGTCGTTGTGTGTTTGCTGCTGGAGGACTGATGGCGTCAGCGTGAAGACCAGGACCAACCAGCCACGTGGAAGAGAAGCTAACAAGCTAGCCCCGAGGCTACTCCACTACCCAGCATGCTCCTGGCCTCTGGTGCCCGCTCCCAGAGGAAGAGCCCACTTGTTTCCAGAGACCTTGGTCCATCCTGGTGGTCCAGGATCCAGCTCGAGGTTGATCCTGATGCTGAAGTACAGATACTGGAACACGTGTTCCTGATGTCACCGTGAAGACGTCCTTTTACCCATAATGCACCACAGGAATGTACCACTGCATTTAATTGTCCGTCGCTGTGTTGCGTAACACCAAGAAACGACGCTGAGTCCTCAGATAACGAGTCACAGCTGGTGGAGGGAAGAGGAATGAGCTGAGGATGAAGAGGAGACTGATGATGATGATGATGAGCTGTGGATTGGAGCTTTGATGATTTGTGTTTCCAGTGAGAACTAGAAGATCTCCATGTAGTGAATCACCCTGCAGTGTCTGGGCTCCTTGTTGGGGAATAAAATGTTAATAAAGTTATAATGAGCGCCGTAAACATCTGGAACAGAACACACAGTTCAGTGTAACGTTGCACTAGGACCAGCTGGGAGATCTTCCAGTCAGGTGACCAGAGTGACCAGAGTGACCAGAGTGACCTGACACGCCGACAACAAGCAGCAACACACAGATTCACTCTGACACCTGGTCCTCACCCTGACACCTGGTCCTCACCCTGACACCTGGTCCTCACTCTGACACCTGGTCCTCACCCTGACACCTGGTCCTCACCCTGACATCTGGTCCTCACCCTGACACCTGGTCCTCACCCTGACACCTGGTCCTCACTCTGACACCTGGTCCTCACCCTGACACCTGGTCCTCACTCTGACACCTGGTCCTCACTCTGACACCTGGTCCTCACTCTGACACCTGGTCCTCACTCTGACACCTGGTCCTCACTCTGATATCTAAAGTGTAAAGCAGAGCACTAGACCAGGTACTTCTTGTCTGCTCTCATTCTTCTATACAACCTTTAGGCCCAGAGCATACAGACAGATATGAAACATGAGGTTCTTATCGGAGCGGCAGCACCACGTCTGCATTCATTACATCCTCAAGTGGAACCAGAGACTGGTCCAAAGGGAGAAGGTGTTCCTAACGCCTCACACTGAACATGAACGTTCTGCGGAGTGAAGGCAAGAGGTTCCTCCTCTTGAGGTTCCTCCTCTTGAGGTTTCTCCTCTTGAGGTTTCTCCTCTTGAGGTTCCTCCTCTTGAGGTTCCTCCTCTTGAGGTTTCTCCTCTTGAGGTTCCTCCTCTTGAGGTTTCTCCTCTTGAGGTTTCTCCTCTTGAGGTTCCTCCTCTTGAGGTCCCTCCTCTTGAGTCAGCTGACAGCGTTTGATCTTTCTCAAAATGATTGAGGCCTCCTGATGTTCCCTGAAAAGATGATCTGAAATGAGTGTTAGTGGAGGTGAGAACGCCGGCGCTGAGCTTGACTCGCTGCATCAGACGATGATGAAACATCAGCAAATGAATTGTCTCTGATGGACGAGAGAGAGAGCACTTTCATGATGAGCGCCTCGCTCGCCCCTGAAGGAGCCGTCAGGGAAGTCGACACCACAGAGCAGCTCTGCTGGGGAGAAGGTGTGCTGCTGAGCGTTATGGCCGTCAATGTCCTGATTCCTATCAACACAACCATGCAGCATCCATTGATCTCTTCTCAACATGCAGCCGCAGCAGAGAAGCTGAGGAATACTGATTCAGTTGAAGAGGAGGAAGAGGAGGAGGGAGGAAGGTCTGGTGTAATTATGTCATCCTAATTAGCAAAAAGGGGTCACTGACTCTGATTCCAGCAGAACAGATATGAGTGAGCATGAAAGTGATGATGCAACACAGCGCATGCTTCCCCTCGGGCCCTTCGGCTGCTGACAGAAGGTTTAATGGTGTGAAGTGGAGGAACAACGAGTTGTGTTTAGAAGAGCTGCGTGTGAGTCCGTCTCCTTGCTGCTTTGTTGTTCAGTCATTATGTTTTAATCCTCAGTTCCTCATGGAAGACATGTGAAGCTACAAACTGGTGACTTTGCTCAGCTGCTTGTATCTGATACTCATGAAACTCAGATTATTGCAGATGTGACATGAAGGAGGATATCAGAGAAACATTCTCATCATGTCATGTCATCGATGTGAACAATTCGCTCAGCTGGAAATATGAAAAGGTCAAACCCGTCATGAGGCCAGAGGTTAGAGTTGTGTTATCAGGACATGAAGTGAAACCAAACCGAGACGTCCTCACTTCCTGTCGCTGCTTCTCGTCTCTAAAGATCCTCATCTGAACACGCTCAGCTGCAGTGGAGTTGGTAGCGCGCAGGAAGCAAACCAAACATCCACTAACGCAGATTAATGCGCTGACGGGCTGCAGAGCTCCATCTAGTGGGCGGCGCGGGTACTGCCACGCGGTGAGGAGGCCTTAAAGAGGACGTGTTGGTCATTTACAAGGCTGGTCATCTACAGGGCCCCAAAATGATCCAACCACATGAGCAAACCAGCATTACTTGCAGCATTTTGACGGCAAAAGACACACCAGACTTTACGAGTGGACGTACTAGCGGATGTTAGCATGCAGCTAGCCTGCTTGTTTTCAATATTGTACTAGCTTATCATCCGGCTCAGCTAAATACAGTAAAGTATTGAAGCCAGGAGACGAGCTGTGGCCGGGTGAGGATCTGCTACGTCTTTGTTTGCCTCGTTTCCTGAGTAACGGTTAGCGATTAGCCGCTGAGCTGATGGGGTCGTCTCTGGAGGAGCAGAGCACTTTGTGTGCATGTCACAACACTGCAGTCTGCAGGTGTGCGTGTGCCGTTAGCTTCAGCTGTTAGCTTTATTCCCTCAACATGGTTTTAAAACGCAGACACGTGGTGAGAGCCTTTAAAAGCCCGACAGCAGGCAGAGAGCTGCAGCAACACTGTGTGTGTGTGTGTGTGTGTGTGTGTGTGTGTGTGTGTGTGTGTGTGTGTGTGTGTGTGTGTGTGTGTGTAGCTGTTGAAGCCCATGCTAACAGGTCTGTGTTTTCCTGTTTGGGATCCAGTAGAAACTTCCTGCGTCCTGAGGATCATGAGCTTGTCTCCATGCCAACAAGAGGAACTCAGCCGCCATCTTGCTCATCTCTCCTTCAGCCATGCTCACACCTTCACACCTTCACACCTTCACACCTTCATACCTTCACACCTTCACACCTTCACACCTTCACACCTTCACACCTTCACACCTTCATACCTTCACACCTTCACACCTTCACACCTTCACACCTTCATACCTTCACACCTTCACACCTTCACACCTTCACACCTTCATACCTTCACACCTTCACACCTTCATACCTTCACACCTTCATACCTTCACACCTTCATACCTTCACACCTTCACACCTTCATACCTTCATACCTTCACACCTTCATACCTTCATACCTTCACACCTTCACACCTTCACACCTTCACACCTTCATACCTTCATACCTTCACACCTTCATACCTTCACACCTTCACACCTTCACACCTTCATACCTTCACACCTTCATACCTTCACACCTTCATACCTTCATACCTTCACACCTTCACACCTTCACACCTTCACACCTTCATACCTTCATACCTTCACACCTTCATACCTTCATACCTTCACACCTTCACACCTTCACACCTTCACACCTTCACACCTTCACACCTTCATACCTTCACACCTTCACACCTTCATACCTTCACACCTTCATACCTTCACACCTTCATACCTTCACACCTTCACACCTTCATACCTTCATACCTTCACACCTTCATACCTTCATACCTTCACACCTTCACACCTTCACACCTTCACACCTTCATACCTTCATACCTTCACACCTTCATACCTTCACACCTTCACACCTTCATACCTTCACACCTTCACACCTTCACACCTTCACACCTTCATACCTTCACACCTTCATACCTTCACACCTTCATACCTTCATACCTTCACACCTTCACACCTTCATACCTTCACACCTTCATACCTTCATACCTTCACACCTTCATACCTTCATACCTTCACACCTTCACACCTTCATACCTTCAGCCATGCAGGAAGACACACTTTATTTTCCTCTGAGAAAACCTGCAGCCGTCTCCATAAAACCATTAAAAACTCATAATCCATAAATCATGGACTTTGCTTCTTCTTTGCAGTTGTTTTCCTGACGCTCCTTCCTTTCTCCTCCTCTCTCCTCTCTCCTCTATCCTCCCTCTTCTCTCCTTTCTCCTCCTCTCTCCTCTCTCCTCTCTCCTCTATCCTCCCTCTTCTCTCCTTTCTCCTCTCTCCTCTCTCCTCTATCCTCCCTCTTCTCTCCTCTCTCCTCTATCCTCCCTCTTCTCTCCTCTCTCCTCTCTCCTCTATCCTCCCTCTTCTCTCCTCTCTCCTCTATCCTCCCTCTTCTCTCCTCTCTCCTCTCTCCTCCCTCTTCTCTCCTCTCTCCTCTCTCCTCTCTCCTCTATCCTCCCTCTTCTCTCCTCTCTCCTCTCTCCTCCCTCTTCTCTCCTTTCTCCTCTCTCCTCTCTCCTCTATCCTCCCTCTTCTCTCCTCTCTCCTCTCTCCTCCCTCTTCTCTCCTCTCTCCTCTCTCCTCTCTCCTCTATCCTCCCTCTTCTCTCCTCTCTCCTCTATCCTCCCTCTTCTCTCCTCTCTCCTCTCTCCTCTCTCCTCTATCCTCCCTCTTCTCTCCTCTCTCCTCTATCCTCCCTCTTCTCTCCTCTCTCCTCTATCCTCCCTCTTCTCTCCTCTCTCCTCTCTCCTCTCTCCTCTATCCTCCCTCTTCTCTCCTCTCTCCTCTCTCCTCTCTCCTCTATCCTCCCTCTTCTCTCCTCTCTCCTCTCTCCTCTCTCCTCTATCCTCCCTCTTCTCTCCTCTCTCCTCTCTCCTCTCTCCTCTATCCTCCCTCTTCTCTCCTCCCTCCTCTCTCCTCTCTCCTCTATCCTCCCTCTTCTCTCCTCCCTCCTCTCTCCTCTCTCCTCTATCCTCCCTCTTCTCTCCTCTCTCCTCTCTCCTCTCTCCTCTATCCTCCCTCTTCTCTCCTCCCTCCTTTCTCCTCCCTCCTCCTCTCTCCTCCTCCCTCCTCCCATGTTGTGTAGTTCATGTTGTGTAGTTCATGTTGTGTCGTTCATGTTGTGTCGTTCATGTTGTGTCGTTCATGTTGTGTAGTTCATGTTGTGTAGTTCATGTTGTGTCGTTCATGTTGTGTCGTTCATGTTGTGTCGTTCATGTTGTGTAGTTCATGTTGTGTAGTTCATGTTGTGTAGTTCATGTTGTGTCGTTCATGTTGTGTCGTTCATGTTGTGTAGTTCATGTTGTGTCGTCGTCTGTGTGTGTGCATGGGATGTGAATGTGAACTCGTACATGGACCTCGGCCTCTCTGGGCTTAGAGAGCGAGCGCTGTGCAGAGCGGTGATGTAATCCAGAGTCCAGCTGTGCCACAATAATGCTGCAGCCGCACAACCGCAGCCGGGGGTCAGAGGTCACGCCGGCGGCTTTTCCTGCGTTGTGGATTGTGTGGCAGCTCGCGGTGCTACGGGGTTTAGCACGTCTCCTTAAAGGCCCGCGGGATTAACTCCTTACGGGATTAACTCTTTACGGGATTAGAGCCATCACAGGGGAGAGGACAGGAAGTTCACTGCAGCGCCACGGAAACACTTCCTGTAGCATGTGTAGGAAACACTGCTCACTGGAGGAGCAGACACACACTGGAGGAGCAGACACACACTGGAGGAGCAGACACACACTGGAGGAGCAGACACACACTAGGAGACTAACACACAATAGAAGACTAACACACACCAGGAGACTAACACACACCAGGAGACTAACACACACCAGGAGACTAACACACACTAGGAGACTAACACACACTAGGAGACTAACACACACTAGGAGACTAACACACACTAGGAGACTAACACACACTAGAAGACTAACACACACTAGGAGACTAACACACACTAGGAGACTATCTTCTCTCACACCTCGTCTCCCTGTCTGCTTTAACCTCATGACTCATGACATCAGTAGAAGTACTCATCACAGTACATTACTTAATGCTTCCTGCATGCAGGTAGAAAGTAGTAGAAGTACTCATCACAGTACATTACCTAATGCTTCCTGCATGCAGGTAGAAAGTAGTAGAAGTACTCATCACAGTACATTACTTAATGCTTCCTGCATGCAGGTAGAAAGTAGTAGAAGTACTCATCACAGTACATTACTTAATGCTTCCTGCATGCAGGTAGAAAGTAGTAGAAGTACTCATCACAGTACATTACTTAATGCTTCCTGCATGCAGGTAGAAAGTAGTAGAAGTACTCATCACAGTACATTACTTAATGCTTCCTGCATGCAGGTAGAAAGTAGTAGAAGTACTCATCACAGTACATTACTTAATGCTTCCTGCATGCAGGTAGAAAGCAACTGTTTGATCAACTGTTTTGTTTTCTTTCCTCCAAAAGGTGCTCAGCCTGCGATGATGCCACGCTGAGCTGGTCTGCAGCTGCAGCCATGAAGCCTCTCTAGAGGACGAGCAGGTGAAGACACCAGAGAGAGCACGAGGTCAAGGAGAGAAGGGAAGGAGGCTTCATGAGGAGCTAGGAAAAGACAACAGTGTTTAGAGGATCAGACTCCACTTCCACTGACCTCGTGGTGATGACTGCAGCCCACAGCAGCAGCAACACGTAATAATAAATCATAATTATGCACAAAAAAAGATTGATGACCCCCCCCCCCCCTCCAACACACCTCCTCAAAAAAAGAAGTTATAATTATGACAAAAAAATAAATAATGTATAATTATGAAAAAAAAGTATGACCAAAAAAAAAAATTAGTCGACAAAAAAAAAAAAGATGTCTTAATCAGGACAAAAAAAACAGTGTAAATGATGAGATATAAGTGTTGATGTGGAGCCTGCGGCCCACGGCACCTTGTGTTGTGTCTGAATAAACTCACAATGAGCAACACAACGTCTCTTTCCTGAAGGGGGCGCTACGACATGACGGAGACTCACTGCTCTTTATTCTCTAACTAAATGCTATCATGCTAACACACTTTCCACCGCAAAGCGTCTAAACTACGGAGGACGACTCAATGCACAGTTACAACATGTGTGTTACTTTAAACACACTGTTAGCGTTAGCAGCACTGTGATGACACCACTTCCTGTTTTAAGGGCTGTGTGCAGTCTGTGGTAGCGGTCGCCCGAGAAACACAGCAGCAGCTACATTAAAGCAATGCTAATATCTGTTGAGATAACACGTCAACAGTTAGCTTGCATAGTTCGCATATTAGACGGCGAGGGGATGAAGAGACATGTGAAGAAAAGCAGCGCATGCACACCTACTATCTAATTTAGACTTGGACTTTTTTTTCTGTCATGACTTTTTTTTGGTCGTAATTATGATTTTATTTTTATGTCATTATTATGACTTTTTTTGTCATAACTATGTTTTTTTTTTTGTTGTTGTCATAATTAAGAATTTTTTTTTGTTGTTCTCATAAATGGGCTTCCATACAATCCAGTGTCGCAGAAAGACAAGTCCATGAACGTTTTTGTCGCTGTTACGTGTCCTTACGTGATTACGTAATGACGCACTTGATGACGTCAAGACGTTGCCGGCACCAGTCAAGACAACGCAAGGTCGTCGTCGCAGCAGTTCGCCGCCAACATGATGTCTCTCGCTGCCCGGTCGGGGGCTTTCTCCCCTTACATGCAGGCTACATCTGTCGCTGTTGCGGGTCCCCTGAAAGCGCTGGTACTCGGGGCGGTTGTGAAGGAAGAGAAGGTTTTGTTGGACCTGAAAAGAAAGTTCCTCTGCCGCGAATCGCTCAGCGGTCAAAGCCCGAAGACAGGGCCCGCTGTGACCGTTAGCATCCATGGTAAGTCCGTCATTGGTTCACTGTGCTAACGTTAGCTAGCTTAGCCCTCTGTTGTTCTGACATGAACATTGCACGAGCAGGTTCGAGTTAAACTATGCGTGTGTGCTGAAATATGACACTCAATAACATGTATAGAACCGTAGCTTAGCTAGCGTTAGCCTAACTAGCTTTAGCTTAGCTAGCGTTAGCTGAAGGCTTTTCCAGTTTGTTAAGCTAGCGTCCTGTTAGCCTTCACTGAGGTCAACATTACATAAGGACTTTGTGGCTCCTATTCCGTGTTTGTGGGTCTGACAGCGGCGTTGTGGTTCTGAACATAAAGCTCGGACAGTGTTCCCTTCGTCACGGAACCGTTAGCCATTTCCAACAGCCTGGAGTTAGCTGGTGTTCCGGTTCCATGTCCCCATGTCACCTCTGTGACTTCCAGCATTGTGTCAGTGCAGTGGTGAAAGGTGGATCATATTTTCATAACCCTGTAAGCAGATCAGATGGCGTCACGTAGCCCAGCATTTAGTAGGGTATGTGGGTGCCCTTCCATATGTCCTGCATACCGTCCTTTACCCTTCAACACCCTGCTCGTATTGTGTAGTCTGTTGCTCTCTGCTCGTATTGTGTAGTCTGTTGCTCTCTGCTCGTATTGTGTAGTCTGTTGCTTTCTGCTCGTATTGTGTAGTCTGTTGTGTTGTGGAGCTCCTTGGCTCTCGTCCTGTACTTTGTCATCGGTCCACCATATTGTATCAGCAGTCTTGCGGCTCTGCCTCCTGATCCGGTCTGTCCTCGGTGGGCCGGTTGAGTCTGAGCTGAAGGACTTTCTGAACAGAATGATCTGAGTGGAATCCAAGCCGGTGGCACAGACGACGAGCGTTAAGAAAAACTACATAGAAATAGAGGCTCTCTGATGCTGGTTTTCATGAAGGTCATAACGAGGCATCGTGTCAACTTGTGGCCCAGAGTTTATGTACAAAAACCCAATTAATGTGACAGCTGGCTGGAGGCGACCGCCTAAAGGTTTCCTACTTACTGATGGCTATATTCTATGGAATCTCTCAGAAATATTACACTGTGTATATATGTGACCCGTTTGCTTCTTGCTTGCAGGCTGTGCAGGAGTCCGATTCGCCCACACGGACATCAGTGTGCCGGACTTCTCCGACTACAGGCGTCCAGATGTGCAGGACCCCAACAAGTCGTCCCAGGACAGCAGTGAATCCAGAAGGACCTTCTCGTACCTGGTCACCGGCGCCTCCACCGTGGTGGGCGTCTACGCCGCCAAGACGGTGGTCACTCAGTTTGTTTCCTCCATGAGCGCCTCGGCCGACGTCATGGCCCAGTCCAATATCGAAATCAAGCTGAGCGACATCCCCGAAGGCCAGAACTTGACCTTCAAGTGGAGAGGCAAGCCGCTGTTCGTCCGCCATCGCACGGACAAGGAGATCGCCGCAGAGGCCGGCGTGAACCTGGCAGAGCTGCGCGACCCCGAGCACGACAAAGACAGGGTCCAAAACCCCAGGTGGCTCATCGCCATCGGGGTGTGCACGCACCTGGGCTGCGTGCCCATCGCCAATGCCGGCGACTTCGGCGGGTACTACTGCCCCTGCCACGGCTCTCACTACGACGCCTCCGGCCGCATCAGGAAAGGCCCCGCCCCCACCAACCTGGAGGTTCCCCCCTACGAGTTCGCAGAAGACGACAACATCGTGGTCGTCGGGTAAAAGCCGCTCCTCGGACTGAGCGCTCACCGCGCCGCAGCCTCCGCTTGGTCAGCAGCGGCCGTGCGGTCCACATCTTCTCAACATAATGACGCGGTGGAGGAAACCTTCAGCTACTGTAAAGTTCATGTCTCGTTGCTTCTGCCGAGGGAATCGGCTGTTCGAGAGGAGAGACTTCCACTCGGCGCCACGACTTTCCTCAAGGTCGCAGGTGTTGGTAGTCCTCTGATCATCTTACATTCACCATCCTCTTCTTTTCCCACCACTAGTCATGTCAATATGAAATAACCACCTGCTACTCTTAAGTTATACTTCATATAGTTTGCAAAGAACAAATGTCGTGTTCAGGTCTGCTAAATAAAGATTTATATTTTATTTGACTACCTTTATTCAGTGTTGAGCCTTTCTTTGCGTCAATGGTGTCGTTCAAAGCAGTGAAACCCACTGACGGTGTGTGTGTGTGTGTGTGTGTGTGTGTGTGTGTGTGTGTGTGTGTGTGTGTGTGTGTGTGTGTGTGTGTGTGTGTGTGTGTGTGTGTGTGTGTGTGTGTGTGTGTGTGTGTGCGCGTGTGTGCGCGCCCGTCAGTCCGGTCCCCCTGAATAGTGATGGGGGCCAGTGGTTCTGGTTGAGCCATGGAGCTTCAGTCATGTCTGCTGGTTGCAGCCTTCAGAAAGAGGGAGGAGCTCTGCGTGGTGCTGTGATGACTGGCAGCATCACTGAGGCTGCATTAAGCAGCACATCAGTGGCTGCTTGTGTCGAGCATGAAAAGAGAGCGAGAGTCCTCTATGAGGCTTCTTTGTGCTGCCAGGAGGATCTGCTGCAGCTCTTCATCGCTCTCTTCATCGCAGCGCAGCAGGAAGCTCGAGCAGCTTCATCTTCATTGCAGCTGGCGCCTTGAAGAGGACGCCTTCATTTCTATTTCTATGTTTCTAATCTGAGAGCTTCACATTACAGACATGACGGCTCAACGAGCCGAATGCTGCCGGAAACACACACACACACACACGGGTTAGTAACATATATTCTAAGTGTAGCGCTTGTATTTAAATATTTAAATCTGTGTGTGTGTATAAACTGAAACTAAAGAGCTGCTGCAGCGCTCGACTCAACAGGCTGTGATGTCCAACATGTTGTGTTGAGGAAAGGTTCAACATGTTCACTCATCTGGTGCACACACACACACACACACACACACACACAGCTCGAGTGAAGGAGCCTCATGTGTACCATGTCCTCAGTGTGTGTGGATTCAACACTTTAAGGGGTAGAGGAATAAAGTCAATACTTCCATGAATCTAATTTTAGTCCTTTTGTGCATCCTCCACTCGTTTCCTTCCCTCCTCATCCCTTCGCTCCAAGTTGAAGTTACCGTCGGTACAACTGGATCAGCAATGAACTCTAGTTTAGAGGTAAGTCTTGTTTGCTAGCAACAATTTAACATGCTGTTTAACTCACGAAGGTAACTCGACATCCAAGTTATCAAAGCTCGTCAGCTTTAGCTTGATCACAACGTTCACGTGAACGTTCACGTGAACGTTCACGTGAACGGTCACGTTCACGGTCACGTTCACGTTCACGTTCACGGTCACGTTAACGGTCACGTGACGCGACGCTACGTGACGCTACGTGACGCTACGTGACGCTACCTGACGCTACCTGACGCTACCTGACGCTACGTGACGCTACGTGACGCTACGTGACGCTACGTGACGCTACGTGACGCTACGCGACGCTACGCGACGCTACGCGACGCTACGCGACGCTACGCGACGCTACGCGACGCTACGCGACGCTACGTCTCTGGCTTGACGAACCCTTTCTCACGCAAAGGTAAGAAAGAAAACAAGAAACTAGCCGCGAAAGAAAAGAAAACACAAGCAGGTAAATAAGTAGAAATAAAGTTGAAATAAAAATGTAATAATGTAATAAAACAACCGTCAACACGTCATCAGCTGGTCCAACATGCAGACATTCACAAAAACATATTTATTCTATTTGTGGGTTCTTTTGCTTAAGTGTATTTGTTGTTGCATCCTGGTGAACTTCACCGCTTCTCTTCATCCTGATACCTGAGAGATCAGAGAAGCAGAAGAACAGTTTCCTGAACTCATCACCTGTCAGTGTGTGTGTGTGTGTGTGTGTGTGTGTGTGTGTGTGTGTGTGTCTCTTGTGTGTGTCTAGAAGTGTTGGTCGTTGTGTGCTTCCTGAAAGAGCATCCTGAGTCCTGAGGGAGAGTGAAGCGTTTGAGGTGACTCACTTTCCTGGCGTGTGACCTTTTCCCAGGTGAGCAGACTCTTAGAAGAACAAGAAAGTAGTTGCTAAATATAACTCCACCTCTCTGAGTGCTATAAAGGCAGAGAGAAGAGGAGGAGGACATGAGCAGCTCATAGTTCATAAACTGTAACACTGCGTTGGTACAGAGCAGACGTTCTGTGTGTAACGTGGAGCTGCTGATGCTCTTCAGCCTCCAGCCAGCTGCCACATGAAGCTGCAGGGTGGAAGCAGAGCAGATACAGGAGTGCTAACCTTCCTGTAGTTAAACTTGTCATTGACGTGCACACTGAAAGGCTCTGAGTCTTCAGTGACCTCTCATCCCTGCAGTCACACCGACAGGAACAAGGACCCAGACTCACTGCTGCTGCTGTCCACGAGGAAGGAGTCCATTAAAGCTGTAATCCGTCTCACAAAGGGGCCGCTCTCATCCCAGAAGCCATTGTGGGTCATCATAGTTCTCGTTGGAGCCGCCATGTGACGGATGAGAGCTGTGAGGCCTCTGCAGGCGGCAGCAGGATGCAGTAGGTGTTTGAAGGCTTCTTCAGGACACACATGTACTCAGTTTACTGGTTCTCTGGCTTCCAGAAGCCTGCTGATGAATGATGCATGCTGGGTGATGGACCGTGCAGTGAGAGCCCCTCCCTCCTTTGAGACAGAGCTGCTCCTCCAGAGGAGCACATGGGGTCAATGCTTTGAGTGCACTGAGCTGGATGTGAATGTCCAGCTGTGAGAGAGCAGCCGCTCAGATCGCCAGAGCGACTCAACTTCTGGTGTTACATGGAGCTGCATAGAGTTACATGGAGCTGCATAGAGTTACATAGAGCTGCATAGAGTTACATGGAGCTGCATAGAGTTACATAGAGCTGCATAGAATTACATAGAGCTGCATAGAGTTACATGGAGCTGTATATAGTTACATGGAGCTGCATAGAGTTACATGGAGCTGCATAGAGTTACATAGAGCTGCCTAGAGCTGCATATAGTTACATAGAGCTGCATATAGTTACATAGAGCTGCATAGAGTTACATGGAGCTGCATAGAGTTACATAGAGTCACATAGAGCTGCATAGAGTTACACGGAGCTGCATAGAGCACTTAATGACGTCACTGGCCGTCAAACAGATGATTCACCTGGATGAAGGTGTGTGACTGCCTCCAGCAGAACAGCTGGAAGGACCTCCTCACAAAGACATGCAGCAGCAGTGACTCTGGCAGCTTCGTCCTCGATGCGCCGGCTGCAGCTCTCTGGAGGATCTGAAGCGGAGAGGCGGCTGCGAACCTCTCGGGCTGACGGAGGAAGCCTCAGATTATACCCTTAATCTACAAATAGCTGCTGCAGCTGCACGCAACACACAGCAGCACCAGGCACGACACACGTGGCCTCCTCACACCTGTGAGGAGGAAGGAAAGCATCCGAGGGGACGGGAGCTGGTGACGCTTCCCTGTGTTCATGCTGGGTTTAGACCCTCAAGCTGATCGCTCTCTCTCTGCAGACACCCGACCAAAACCAAAGCTGTGCTCTCTGAGAGGATCCAGAGGGTCAGACGGGGCCTGACACCAGATGTCACGACGTCCTGACATGACGCCGCGCCCTCACAGCCCTCACCACAGGAGGAAACAGCAGCAGCTCAAATCCCTGTTCCCAGTATCAGGAGGCTCCAGGCTGCAGAAGCTCCTGCAGGCCAACAGCTCTGGCGCCCCCTAGTGCTGACAGGAAGGACTCGCACCGACACGAGCACATGATGAAGAAGCTCCAGTTTCTCACTGGAAAAGTGAAGTGAAGTGAAGTGAAGTGAAGCAAAGTGAAGTAAAGCGCTCTGAGACGCTGCCACTACTCATACTTTTAACTTTTCTGTTTCTAAACTGATTCACACTGTTTCTTTTTTTCTGAAAAACCTTCTAATGACCACAACACTTTGTTTTTCTGTGTTTTTATTACAGATTCTGGTTCTTTAGGCTCTCCTCTTTCCATCAAGGACATCAGTGTGTGAGAGCTTGTGAAGGTATGAAGAACACGAAGAATCTTCTTCATCTTCTTCATGTTGGAAACTGCTCAAAAAACCCACCTCAGATCACGCTGGATGACCATAGTTATGATCAATGCACTTGCATACACTCCATGCTGTCTGAGAGGAAACATCTGCATGTTGTAACGTATCAAATGAAGTAACTGGCAGCTGGAGGTTTGGTCTGTAAATCAGTTATTTAAGGTTTCACATGAAGAACAGACTCAAAGTTCAGCCTCTCCTCGCTGGCAGAGAGGTCGTTCACCTGCGTGTGTGTGTGTGTGTGTGTGTGTGTGTGTGTGTGTGTGTGACCGATGAGTCACTTCAGCTCGTAAACACTAGAGCGAGGTCGCTGCAGAACAAACAGTCAGGAGTTCTTTACATGAACATGAACACATGACCATGACCATGAACACATGAACACATGACCATGAACATGAACACATGAACACATGACCATGAACACATGAACACATGACCATGAACACATGAACACATGACCATGGAGCTGGAGCCCTCAGACAGATGAAGCCTCTCATCGTTGCTTCCTGTCAGAATCAGATCATCTCTGATCTCATGAGGCTCCTCCCCCTGAACTTTGGAAGACTTCTTCTCCTCCGTCAGCAGTCAGTCCTTCTCTTCTTCTTCTTCATCTTCTTCTGTCAGCAGCGGTCAGTCTTCTTCTTCTTCTTCATCTTCTTCTGTCAGCAGCGGTCAGTCTTCTTCTTCTTCTTCATCTTCTTCTGTCAGCAGCGGTCAGTCTTCTTCTTCTTCTTCATCTTCTTCTGTCAGCAGCGGTCAGTCTTCTTCTTCTTCTTCATCTTCTTCTGTCAGCAGCGGTCAGTCTTCTTCTTCTTCTTCTCCTCCGTCAGCAGACACATCAGTGAGTATCAGATGTTTATGATGTACTTTTGAATCTGTGCTCACAAAAACATGTAAATACAAACATCCCCATAGCCGTGAGATCAATGAGATGTATTTGTATGTAGATAGTGTAATGTAGGAGTACTTTAATGTAGGAGTACTTTAATGTATAAATACTTTAATGTAGGAGTACTTTAATGTAGGAGTACTTTTATGTAGGAGTACTTTAATGTGTAAATACTTTAATGTAGGAGTACTTTAATGTAGGAGTACTTTAATGTATAAATACTTTAATGTAGGAGTACTTTAATGTAGGAGTACTTTAATGTAGGAGTACTTTAATGTAGGAGTACTTTAATGTAGGAGTACTTTTATGTGTAAATACTTTAATGTAGGAGTACTTTAATGTAGGAGTACTTTAATGTAGGAGTACTTTTATGTGTAAATACTTTAATGTAGGAGTACTTTAATGTAGGAGTACTTTAATGTAGGAGTACTTCCAGGAGATGTTGTGTTTGTCAGCGTGTTCATAACGATGAAGCGTCATGTGAATTCATTTCAGATGAATTGTTGCTTCACACTGTGAAGCATGTGAACAGTCCATGTGAACAGTGCACGTGAACAGTGCATGTGAACAGTCCATGTGAACAGTGCACGTGAACAGTGCATGTGAACAGTGCATGTGAACAGTCCATGTGAACAGTGCATGTGAACAGTGCATGTGAACAGTGCACGTGAACAGTGCATGTGTACAGTGCATGTGAACAGTCCATGTGAACAGTGCATGTGAACAGTGCATGTGAACAGTGCATGTGAACAGTGCATGTGAACAGTCCATGTGAACAGTGCATGTGAACAGTGCATGTGAACAGTGCATGTGTACAGTGCATGTGAACAGTGCATGTGAACAGTGCATGTGTACAGTGCATGTGAACAGTGCATGTGTACAGTGCATGTGTACAGTGCATGTGTACAGTGCATGTGAACAGTGCATGTGAACCCATTTTACATTAATAATATTAATAATAAAAACAAAGCAGTGACGCTGCACCGAGAGACAGAAAGACGCAGCGGCCAATGGGAAGCTCCCGTGTTGGCGAGGGCGGGCTTTAGTCTCGAGATCTAGATCTTTATCTGCATGTACGTGAAGGTTTGTGCGCCAGCCTTACATGGAACGTGTGAGCGTGACCCTTAGCGTGACCCTTAGCGTGACCCTGAGCGTGACCCTGAGCGTGACCCTGAGCGTGACCTTGAGCGTGACCTTGAGCGTGACCTTGAGCATGCAGACTCTGGAGCAGCGCTCCGTGTGTTCTCAGCTGGTTCCTGTTGCTCCAGGATTCTGTTCCTGACTCGTTCATCACTGGAAACGTTGATTCCATTTATTTTCTCTTGAATGAAACAAACTAAATCATAATTATAACTGAAGTCAAAGTGCCAACATCCTGTTGCTCATAAATATAAATGAATAAAACCTGACGTTGGCCCCGCCCTGTCCTCTTGGACCAGCTGATCCTCTTCAAAGTAATTAATCATTCACTTTATGTGATCTATAATGAAAACTGAGCGTCTGTCTCCAGCAGGTGGCGCCGTGTGACATGAAGCTTCTCTAGAGATGAAGCTCCAGCGAGACGTTTACGCTGCATGTTGCATTATTGCTCTATCAAAGAAACATTGATGGTAGTGACGCCTTTTGTCCAACTAGAACTGCTCAAAATGAAAGTTATGAAGTCTTTATGAAGGTTAATAAACATCTACAACCCAGTGTGACTCAGTGAGGCCGTAAAGACTCGTGATGATGTTTTAGGACTCACCGTACTCAGACCCAGTGAGGAGGGGTCAGAGGTCAGGGGTCAGAGGTCATCCTCGTGCAGCTGTAGTGTTCCTGTTCCTCCAGACTGAAGGTCATCGCGTCCTCTGCAGAGGTGAACTCTGTCTCGGGGAACTTCTTGACTCGTCCTCTGCAGACATGTCGGCCGTCTGGATCTTCCTGCTTCCTCTGCTGCTCGGTAAGTCTGCGCTTCATCCGGACACGTTCAGACTTTCTTTAAAGCTCGACAGCGTCTCACCTCCCTCCCTGCAGAGGCGCGAGCGTTCCTGATCCTCAACGCGCGCGGCGGCCGCTGCCTGGAGGCGTCTGCGGCCGCCGGCCGCGTCCTGCTGCGGCGCTGCGACCTGGACTCGGAGGCCCAGCAGTGGCTGTGGCTGCGGGGCGGCATGCTGATGAGCGTCCGGTCCTCCGGGTGCCTGTGGGCGCGGCAGGGGGAGCCGGTGCAGACCCGGTCCTGCGGGGTTCTGGGGGCCGAGGCCGCGGCCGCGCTGTGGGACTGCGACGGCGGCCGGCTGCTCAGCAGGAACTCGTCCATGATGCTGGCGGCCGACGGACCGACGCCGGTTCTCTCCCGCGACAGCAAACTGTCAGCGTGGAAGTCTCTGGACGAAGGAGACGTCTGCCAGGAGAAGCTCAGTAAGTCACAGAGAGTCCAGAACAGAGATCGTGCTGCTGCTGGCGGTGGTCCTGCACAAGGCTGAAAGGAGGTTGCAGGTTTGATGCTGCGTCACTGCAGATCTAGAGGCAGCACAGAGCAGCTGATCTCCTCTTTGCTTTGCAAGAGCTGGATCAACACACAGCGGAGAGATGGAGTGTGTCTGTAGAGGGAAAACTCGTCTTCCTGTCAAAACATTGTGTATCTTCATCTCATGGTGACAATAACTTGATGTTTGAAGGTCTGAAGAACTGGTGAAAGGTTCATTTACTGTTGAATGATATAGAAAATATATGAAAAAAACATGAAACTGAAGCTGTTCTGTGTGACATCATGCAAACAACCAGTGAACTGACTTTGTTGACAGGCGTTAATAAAGTGTGTTCAGTATCAGGTGTGTAACGGTGCTGCTCTGCTTCCAGGATCCAGGAGAGCGTCTGACGATGCAGACGAGTTGGAGGCTGCAGAGAAGCAGACGGGCGGCGCGGCGGCCATGACGGACGACCAGAGAGAATACCTCCGCTGGTTCTACCGCACGGAGGACCGTGAGTGCTGCTCGCTTCACGAGAGGTTGAGTCACGAGCCGCTGGTAGCCGCGCTGGCTGCTGCTGCTAGCTGCCCGCTGTAGCAAGCCAGCGCTGCTGCTAGCTGCTCGCTGTAGCAAGCCAGCGCTGCTGCTAGCTGCCCGCTGTAGCAAGCCAGCGCTGCTGCTAGCTGCTCGCTGTAGCAAGCCAGCGCTGCTGCTAGCTGCCCGCTGTAGCAAGCTAGCGCTGCTGCTAGCTATCTGCTGTAGTAAGCCAGAGCTGCTGCTGAATGCCCGCTGTAGCAAGCTAGCTCTGCTGCTAGCTGGCCTCTGTAGCAAGCTAGCGCTGCTGCTAGCTATCGGCTGTAGCAAGCCAACGCTGCTGGTAGCTCCCCGCTGTAGCAAGCTAGCACTGCTGCTAGCTCATGACTGACGAACAGTGAGGGGGCGTGTTTTTTGACATAAAATTAGAATTTCTCAGAATTACATAAATGTCCATTTCATCTATTAAAATTCTGAATATCTTTGAACATATTGTTTATTTCTAAAGAGTTTGAGCTGCTAGTTCCTGGTTTCTGTCCCAGAGCCCCATGTAGCATCTCCATGTAGCATCTCCATGTAGCATCTCCATGTAGCAGCTCCACATAGCATCTCCATGTAGCAGCTCCACGTAGCAGCTCCACGTAGCAGCTCCATGTAGCATCTCCATGTAGCAGCTCCACGTAGCATCTCCATGTAGCAGCTCCATGTAGCAGCTCCACGTAGCATCTCCATGTAGCATCTCCATGTAGCAGCTCCACGTAACATCTCCATGTAGCAGCTCCACGTAGCAGCTCCACGTAGCATCTCCATGTAGCAGCTCCACGTAGCATCTCCATGTAGCAGCTCCATGTAGCATCTCCATGTAGCATCTCCATGTAGCAGCTCCACGTAGCATCTCCATGTAACAGCTCCACGTAGCAGCTTCACGTAGCAGCTCCATGTAGCATCTCCACGTAGCAGCTCCACATAGCATCTCCATGTAGCAGCTCCACGTAGCAGCTCCACGTAGCAGCTCCACGTAGCATCTCCACATAGCAGCTCCATGTAGCAGCTCCACGTAGCATCTCCACGTAGCATCTCCATGTAGCAGCTCCACGTAGCATCTCCATGTAGCATCTCCATGTAGCAGCTCCACGTAGCATCTCCATGTAGCAGCTCCACGTAGCATCTCCATGTAGCAGCTCCACGTAGCATCTCCATGTAGCATCTCCACGTAGCATCTCCACGTAGCATCTCCACGTAGCAGCTCCATGTAGCATCTTCATGTAGCAGCTCCACGTAGCATCTCCATGTAGCATCTCCATGTAGCAGCTCCACGTAGCATCTCCATGTAGCATCTCCATGTAGCAGCTCCACGTAGCATCTCCATGTAGCAGCTCCACGTAGCAGCTCCACGTAGCATCTCCATGTAGCAGCTCCACGTAGCATCTCCATGTAGCAGCTCCTTGTAGCATCTCCATGTAGCATCTCCATGTAGCAGCTCCATGTAGCATCTCCATGTAGCAGCTCCACGTAGCAGCTCCACGTAGCAGCTCCATGTAGCATCTCCACGTAGCAGCTCCACATAGCATCTCCATGTAGCATCTCCACGTAGCATCTCCACGTAGCATCTCCATGTAGCAGCTCCACGTAGCATCTCCACGTAGCATCTCCACATAGCAGCTCCATGTAGCATCTCCATGTAGCATCTCCACGTAGCATCTCCATGTAGCATCTCCACGTAGCATCTCCATGTAGCATCTCCATGTAGCATGTAGAAGCAGGATCCTGGCGCTACAAGAGTTCTCGTGAAGCGCTGCACTGTCGTCTTCATGAGCTGTGCGTCTCCTTCCTGTTGCAGCGACCTTGTGGACCTTGGTGCTGCTCGGTCTGGCCTTCGTCTGCCTTCTTGTCGGGTTCCTGCTGCTGGGGATGGGAGCCATGGCCAACAAGTACGTCATGCTCATGTCAGCGCTCTGTCACATTGATGTTTTAAAGACCGGAGAGTGACGCTTTCTGTCTCTTTTCCCTTCAGGAACAGAAGGAAGATTGCAAAGTACAAGGCGGCGGCGGCTCAGAGGACTGAGGAGCTGCAGAGCGTCTCGCCGCTCAGCGACCGCAGCGGCTGCAAACCCTCGCCGGCGCTGGACGGGCGCATGGAGGGGAGCAACGGGGAGCTGAGCGAGCTGAAAGCAGGAAGCGTCCTGCTCACCTGGAAAGACGGCAACACGTCCTGCCTGTACGCTCCTGATCCCACCGAGGAGGAGGAGGAGAACCGGCAGGAGAACCGGGAGGAGAACCGGCAGGAGAACCGGGAGGAGAACCGGCAGGAGAACCGGGAGGAGAACCGGCAGGAGAACCGGGAGGAGAACCGACAGGAGAACCGGCAGGAGAACCGGGAGGAGAACCGGCAGGAGAACCGGGAGGAGAACCGGGAGGAGAACCGGCAGGAGAACCGGGAGGAGAACCGGCAGGAGAACCGGCAGGAGAACCGGCAGGAGAACCGGGAGGAGAACCGACAGGAGAACCGGGAGGAGAACCGGGAGGAGAACCGGCAGGAGAACCGGGAGGAGAACCGGCAGGAGAACCGGCAGGAGAACCGGCAGGAGAACCGGGAGGAGAACCGGCAGGAGAACCGGCAGGAGAACCGGCAGGAGAACCGGCAGGAGCTGTCAGCCGCTGAGCCGACGGAGTGAAGCGCTCGCAGCTGGTGTGAAGGCGTCGGCCTGCAGCCTGAAACCAGAAGCTCCAGGTTGGAGGATCTCCTCCAGCGAGTGTTGGCACAGAGCGAGAGGGAAACAGCGAGCGAGTAGCAGCTTTGTCACCAGGAAGATGCTCCTTCTTTTGGCTGAAACTAAAATCCGACATTTTCATGCAATGTTTTGTTTAAAAAAATTAAAAAGTGTTGATTTAAAATATCTTTTCTGTCCTGATATGAAGCTACACGTCCAGGTGATGGCCCCATGTGTCCACTTCACACACACTCACACACACACACACACTCACTCACACACTCACACACACTCTCTCACACACACACACACACACTCACACACACACACACACACACACACACACACACACACACACACACACTCACACACACACACACACACACACTCACACACACACACACACACACACACACACACACACACACACACACACACACTCACACACACACACACACACACGCACACACACACACACACTCACACACACACACACACACACACACACACACTCACTCACTCACACGCACACTCACACACTCTCTCTCACACATACACACACACTCACTCACTCACACACTCACACTCACACACACACACTCACACACACACACACACTCACTCACACACTCACACACTCTCTCACACACACACACACACACACACACACACACACACACTCACACACACACACACACACACACACACACACACACTCACACACTCACACACACTCTCTCACACACACACACACACACACACACACACTCGCTGATGTATCGACCAATCAGAGGGCTGATGTATCGACCAATCAGAGGGCTGATGTATCGACCAATCAGAGGGCTGATGTATCGACCAATCAGAGGGCTCAGTCCATCAGGAGGAGAAAGATGATGTCTGGAGAGATTAAAGTCAAAGTCACTTTTATTTGTCACTTCTTCCATCTGTGTAAACTCTTTAAACAGTTTCTCTCTTCTGTCTGACATGAAGTGAATGTCAAGTGATGAAGTGATAAAGTGCAAAAAACTTTAAAAGTAAAAAATAGAACAACAGTATATTATATTGTATATCATAGAGTCTGCAAATGTGAGCAGTTCATACCAGAAGAGGACATGAATATGAATGTTTTGGCTCCGGTGCTTCAATATATTAGAGCAAAAACCTTTAGCTATGAGTATGAGTTATGTCTCTTCATGAGACAAGATGAGTTACAGTGTTCATGCCACCGTCGTTATCAGAATAACTTCATGAGGGACAACCGGAGGAACCGGAGCGAGTCAGAAGATCTTGAAGCCCTTGAGCAAGGTGCGCGTGGCCGCCCTGCGTTTGCTCTGAGCTCTGGACGTCTTCACGGTGACCAGCTTGGCGGTGGCGGCGGCCGGCAGCTCCTTGTAGCACGGCGTGGTGAAGGAGGGGACGGCGAGCGCCGCCCTGTCCTCGCTCACGTAGACGGCCGGCGCCGGCGGTCCGGCGCCGCGCCGCGCCCTCCTCACCGCCTCGTGGAAGACGCGCTGCACGGAGAGGAAGTCCAGACAGGCCGACGCCTCCAGGAACAAGCAGCCGAAACGAGACGCCAGCAGCTCGCCGTCGCACTGACTCACCTGTCTGAGAGAGAAGAGATGACACCTCATCACACTCCATTCAGCCGAGGCCAGAGAGACTCACAACGAGCTCCTTCAACATGAGCACAAACTCACAACAACAAGAACCAGCAAAGCACAATGAAGTCAAACTGCAAAGTTCTGTCAGTGAGAAACATTTACGAGATACTGAAGAGCTGCTGCTGCGCTGGCCTCCTCAGTCAAGATGTCGTCGAAAAAGATGTGTTTTAGCTCATGGAGGAAGATGGAGACACTTCCTGACGCCGAGGAGGAGCTCGTTCACCGTGGAGCAGCCAGGAAGCAAACCCTCCAGACTTTCTTTACCCGATGAAGCTCCGTACTCTGACACGTGGCCGTGAAAGCCAACGTGACATCGCACACCTCCACGTGACATCGCACACGTCCACGTGACATCGCACACGTCCACGTGACATCGCACACCTCCACGTGACATCGCACACGTCCACGTGACATCGCACACCTCCACGTGACATCGCACACGTCCACGTGACATCGCACACCTCCACGTGACATCGCACACGTCCACGTGACATCGCACACGTCCACGTGACATCGCACACGTCCACGTGACATCGCACACGTCCACGTGACATCGCACACGTCCACGTGACATCGCACACGTCCACGTGACATCGCACACGTCCACGAGTAACGTGTGCAGGATGCAGAAGGGAAGCGGTTTGCTAGCGCGTCTGCTAACAGATAGAATAGCTTCTCAGCACTAGCTAAGCCAAGCTAACCACGGCTTACTATCTGCTGTACATCTTTCACATTTAAACACTCAGCTTCTTTTAAATCCAACAGTTTTATTTACCCATAGTTCAGTTCTGCTCACATTAGCTACGCTACGTTAGCTTAGCGTCTAGCGATGGCTTCCTTCTCTCCCTCCTGCTCAGCGTGTCACATGTTCAGCTCTTCATCTGCCTGCTTACATCAATGTGTGTCCTGCAGCACGGTGCATTGACTACTGCTCCTGTGTTCATCACACACAGACACACACAGACACACACAGACACACACAGACACCAGCCTGTATCGGTCCATGTCCAGCTTGTTGCCCAGCAGGATGATGGGCGTCTGCGGGTTGAAGGTCTTGCCGTGCAGGGCGAGCGTCTGCAGGTACGGCCGGCAGCCGCTGAAGCTCTGCAGGCTGTCGATGCTGTAGACCACGAGGAAGCCGCTGGCCCAGGACAGGTAGCGCTCGCTGTTCAGCGGCCCGTCCTGCACACACACAGGAGGCAGACACACACACTGCACACGCCTGTTCTCTCGCTGGGAACAAAAGTTCCATCCTTAAAGGAACCTTTAGAGCGATTTCACTTCAGAACTGGAATATAATGTGTGTATGTTGACGTTGGTGCATAGTCGTTTACCCAGGATGCTTTGCAGGAAGACCTGGCCCTACTCTGCCTCTGATTGGCTACTGGCAGCTGAACGCTAATGTTAGCCTAGCCTTTCGCCACAAAAAAAAAATTAGGACAAACAAATAATAACAATAATAATAATTAGGACCCAAAAAAAAGGACAAAAAAACAATAAAAAATGAATCAACTTTTTTTTCCATTGATTTGAAAAAAGGCAAAAATAAAAAAATAAAAAAAAGTTTCCTGTTTCATTCCAGGAGAGAAACGTGTGGAAGCCCATTCCCGCCACACACACACACAAAAAAAAAAAAAAACATGTAAGCAACACGTTATTTCATCACTTTGGTTTTACAAACCTTCATTTAAATGAAAATATGTATTGTTCATACAACACAACAAGTACAAGCCACACCCTAACCTTTTCTTTTGGTCCTAATTTATTTATTTTTTTGTGTGGCGGGAATAAGAACTTGACTAAATTACAGTTACAGCTTAAATATAACTGTAGCTAATATTTGTACACACAAAGTACTTTGTAAAAACTAAGTTTTTTCTTTTTTTGACCCTGTTTTTTTTTTTTTTTTGTCCAGATTTATTTATTTTTTTGGTCCAAATTATTATAATTTTTTTTCTCTGGTCCTTTTTTATTTTCATCAACAAAAAAAAGAAAAGAAATTGTTGCGGAAAAAATTTTCTCCTGATTTTTTATTTTTCCGTCCTACTTTGTTTTGTGTGTGTGGTCTTCCATATGACTTCCAGTGGCACGCTGCACACACAGGTTTGACACACAGTCCCAGCATGCATCTGTGTTACACTAGCATCATAGTTTAGTTTGTGTTGTTCTGATAGTTGTGTCACTTCTGAATTGTGTGGTTCAGTCTTTGTGCACGTGTTGCGTTTGCCTCTTCTCTCAGCTGCAGTTCCTGTGTTCCACCAGCAGGCGTCAGGCAACGCCCACAAACGGGCTGCGTGTTGTGTGTTGACGTGTGTTGTGTGTTGTGTGTTGTGTGTTGTGTGTTGTGTGTTGATGTGTGTTGTGTGTTGTGTGTTGTTGTGTGTTGTGTGTTGTGTGTTGTTGTGTGTTGTGTGTTGATGTGTGTTGTGTGTTGTGTATTGATGTGTGTTGTGTGTTGTGTATTGATGTGTGTTGTGTGTTGTGTGTTGTTGTGTGTTGTGTGTTGTTGTGTGTTGTGTGTTGTTGTGTGTTGATGTGTGTTGTGTGTTGATGTGTGTTGTGTGTTGTTGTGTGTTGATGTGTGTTGTTGTGTGTTGATATGTGTTGTGTGTTGTGTGTTGTTGTGTGTTGATGTGTTGTTGTGTGTTGATTTGTGTTGTGTGTTGTTGTGTGTTGTGTGTTGTTGTGTGTTGATGTGTGTTGTGTGGTGTTGTGTGTTGATGTGTGTTGTGTGTTGATGTGTGTTGTGTGTTGTTGTGTGTTGATGTGTGTTGATGTGTGTTGTGTGTTGTTGTGTGTTGTGTGTTGTTGTGTGTTGTTGTGTGTTGTTGTGTGTTGTTGTGCGTTGTGTGTTGATGTGTGTTGTGTGTTGTGTGTTGTTGTGTGTTGTGTGTTGTTGTGTGTTGATGTGTGTTGTGTGTTGTGTGTTGTGTGTTGTTGTGTGTTGTGTGTTGTTGTGTGTTGTTGTGTGTTGTGTGTTGTTGTGTGTTGTGTGTTGTGTGTTGTGTGTTGTGTGTTGTTGTGTGTTGATGTGTGTTGTGTGTTGTGTGTTGTGTGTTGTTGTGTGTTGTGTGTTGTTGTGTGTTGTGTGTTGTTGTGTGTTGTTGTGTGTTGTGTGTTGTTGTGTGTTGTTGTGTGTTGTGTGTTGTGTGTTGATGTGTGTTGTGTGTTGTGTGTTGTTGTGTGTTGTGTGTTGTGTGTTGTTGTGTGTTGTGTGTTGTTGTGTGTTGTGTGTTGTTGTGTGTTGTGTGTTGTGTGTTGTGTGTTGTGTGTTGTTGTGTGTTGTGTGTTGTGTGTTGTGTGTTGTGTGTTGTGTGTTGATGTGTGTTGTGTGTTGTTGTGTGTTGTTGTGTGTTGATGTGTGTTGTGTGTTGTTGTGTGTTGTTGTGTGTTGTTGTGTGTTGTTGTGTGTTGTTGTGTGTTGTTGTGTGTGTTGTGTGTTGTTGTGTGTTGTGTGTTGTGTGTTGTGTGTTGTTGTGTGTTGTGTGTTGTGTGTTGTTGTGTGTTGTTGTTGTGTGTTGTGTGTTGTGTGTTGTTGTGTGTTGTGTGTTGTTGTGTGTTGTTGTGTGTTGTTGTGTGTTGTTGTGTGTTGTTGTGTGTTGTGTGTTGTGTGTTGTGTGTTGTTGTGTGTTGTTGTGTGTTGTGTGTTGTGTGTTGTGTGTTGTGTGTTGTGTGTTGTGTGTTGTGTGTTGTGTGTTGTGATGGTTATCAGCATCTTCACTACAGGAGACTTTCTTTGTCTTGAGGACTTTAACCTGTTAAACTGTTGAACAGTGTTGTCTCCAGACCTCTGATCCTGTGTGAGTCCTCATATGAACCCAAATTAATTACAATACTTGTGTTTATTGTTTGTATTTGTTCAGCAAAGTCTTGGAAAAAATGTATATCTGCAAAAAAATCTGTTTTAAAAGATGTTTTGATGGTAACTATGAACATCCAGCATGATATGAACCAGATTCTCCAAAAAGCCTCCTGGAGCGTCAATAAGACCTTTATGGAAAGATTAGGACCTAAAGAATCAGAACCTGAACAACAATCACAATAAAACAAAGACTTGTCCTGTTAGGAAGGAGCTTCAGTCAAGAAACTGTGTCATAAATATTTTAAGCCAACAGATTGTCTGAATGGGGCATGCTGGGACTTAAGCTGTGGTTTCCTGAAGGTTAAACTGCACATCTTGCTCAGTGGTAGCGTCCTCCTCCCTCACTGGGGTTCATACCTGGTCACAGGTGTCCATCACTCTCACGGTGACGGGCAGCTGGTCCACCGTCTCCTCTGACGAGTAGACGTCCTCTAGACAACGACACAGAGCAGCGTTACAGCTTCAGCTCCTCGAACGTCCTGAAGCTTCACTGTGCACAACAACGTGGGGAAGTTTCTCTGAGCTCACCTGCAGGATTTATGACATCACAACTTGTGCTCATCCAATCAGAGTCCAGTGTGAAACACAAGGTGAAGTCTGCTCACAAAATGGTGTTTATTGTTAAAGGGACTGAGGACATGCAGCGCCTTCATTTGGACACATGGTGGCGCAATAACTTCAAGTCTAACTTCCAGAGGGGATGAGGAAGATCCAGGTGAACAGGTGTGTGTGTGTGTGTGTGTGTGTGTGTGTGTGTGTGTGTGTGTGTGTGTGTAGCAGAGCGCTCACCTAGATGAGGGTCGTATTCACCGATGAAACGCTTTGTGAGGAATTTGACCGTCAGCGCTGTGAAGAAAGGAAACAGCGTGAAGGTCTGAGGGAGCGAGGGGGCGAGGGGGCGAGGGAGCGAGGGGGCGAGGGGGCGAGGGGGCGAGGGGGCGAGGGGGCGAGGGAGCGAGGGGGCGAGGGAGCGAGGGGGCGAGGGAGCGAGGGGGCGAGGGAGCGAGGGGGCGAGGGGGCGAGGGGGCGAGGGGGCGAGGGGGCGAGGGAGCGAGGGGGCGAGGGAGCGAGGGAGCGAGGTCATGGAGGTCCTGAGAAAACCACGGCTCCACAAACACACACATGCTCCTGCAACAACACACTCATGAAGCACACACACACAACTGGATGCTGCTCAACTACTAAATGCACACGGACCAGAAGAGCAACTTCCTCTGAAGACAACCAGCAACTCGTTGCTCTTACGAAGCTGATTTAATATATAATAATCAAAATGAGTCATAGCGAGCGGTTACTATTCACTAGCTGATGTACAAACGTGAGAAACAGTTACTAAACAGTCAGAATCTGCTTCAGTCTGACGTCCTTCATGAACTTCAAAGCAGTGAGGAGGGTACAGACCTGACTTCCCGCAGCCCGGCAGGCCGAGCAGCACCAGGTTGCACTCGGCGGGCGTCCGGTCAGCGGCGGCGGCGCCGCTCGGCTTTCCTTTCCCGAACATCCCCGACATGCCGACCTCCAGCTTCACGGCTTCTCTCTGCAGCGACGGCGCTGAAGAGGAACTCCTCTGAGGCGGAGTCCTTCTCTTGTTGTTCTTGGACTGGTCTTCAGAGGAGGAGGACGGTCCCACGAGGAGCCCAGTGGACTGAAGCTGCTCGCAGGCCTCTGGGAGGAGGAGCAGTCCCGTGAGGAGCCGGCGCCGGCCCGCTCCATTTTAGGGAAAAGACTTCAAAGTGAGCTTGTAAAAGCTGTAAAGTTCACTGAGCTCATCCCTCAAAGGTCTGTTCCTGCAGCTCGAGCCCGTCATGCAGACCGGTTCAAGCTTTTGGCCTCCGAGAGATTCCTGAACGTCCACTTGGACGGATTCCAGCAGAGGTCAAAGGTCAAGGTCACTGTGGCGTAACTCAGTGATTCACACGATAAAGAGAACATTTTAACACAAACAGCTGGCAGGATGAACAGATGAAGCGACGGCGTGTTGGACAGACTGAGTATAAACTGCTGACATCATCGGGGGAGAGGGGGGGGCTCAAGAGGAGGGGGGGGGGCTTTATATGTTAGTTCAAAAGATGTAAACAGGGGAGTCAGAACACACATTTATTTATTTGGGTATCTTCTTGTGTGTAATGATTAAAAGGTACTAATGATACTCCAGTAAAGGTTACACGTCTCATGCATGTCCTGCATGTCCCGCATGTCCCGCATGTCCTGCATGTCCTGCATGTCCTACATGTCCTGCATGTCCTACATGTCCTGCATGTCCTACATGTCCTACATGTCCTGCATGTCCTGCATGTCCTGCATGTCCTGCATGTCCTACATGTCCTGCATGTCCTGCATGTCCTGCATGTCCTACATGTCCTGCATGTCCTGCATGTCCTACATGTCCTGCATGTCCTGCATGTCCTGCATGTCCTGCATGTCCTGCCCCCTCTGGCCCTCAGGGGAACGATCTATTGTTCCAGTTGGACGGTTCGTGCGGCTCGAGGACAAATCCTCAGCTGCTCCACAACCGTCAGCCGAAGACAAAGAGCAAAATGACTGCCAGCTGCATTCTGCGGCTCCTCTTTCTCCTCTGGCTGCATGTCATCATAAAGGACTTGAACCGTGTCACACGTCCGGCTGCTATGTATAGAGTCAGCTCTAAGCCGGCGTCTCTCTGGATAGGAGCGTCTCAGTCTCACGGGCAGAGAACACCACTGATGAGCGGCGCTGGCGTCTGGTCGAGCGTTTCAGCTGGAATGTAGAGAAGATCCAACGCGTCGAGGCGGCGATGGAGCCCGACAGCTGGCCGAGCTGCAGCCAGCGGCCAGCGGACAGCCTGCGGGTCAGCATCGACCGCAGCTCCTTCACGGTGGAGAAGCGCCTCCTGTCCAAGAACTGCGAGTACTTCAGGGCCTTGTTCCGGTCCGGGATGAGGGAGTGCCAGCAGGAGGAGGTCCGCCTGCAGGGCGTGGGGGTCCTGGGCTTCGTGGTCCTGCTGCGGGTGCTGAGCGGGGAGCGGCCGGCGCTGAGCGGCGACCAGATCGTGGAGGCCATCGAGTGCGCCGCGTTCCTGCAGGCGCCGGCGCTCACCAAGCACTTGACCTGCATCCTCAACTCTGACAACTGCCTGCTGGTGTACCACACGGCGGCGACGTACGGCGTGCGGGAGCTCTCGCACAGCGCGGCCTTGTTCATCAGAGACATGTACGGCGACCTGAAGGAGGACGCGCTCGCCTTACCCGGCGAGCTGGTGGAGTACGTGGAGTCCCTGCCGCCCAGCAGCTACGTGGCCGTGTGCAGCCACGCGCCGTCCGGCGAGCGGCTGCAGGACCCCCAGAGGACCGTCTGCCGCCTGGACCAGGACGGCGGCCGGTGGAAGGTCCTGACTCACCTCCCCGCCAGCGCCAGCACCACCATGGCGGGCGTGGCCGTCCTGGACAACAAACTCTACATCGTCGGAGGAGTGCACGACGTGAGCAAGAAGGTCGTGGAGAGCGGTTTCTGTTTCGACCCCGCGGCCGACGCCTGGTCCACCATCCGCGGCTCCCTGCAGCTCCGCTACAACTTCACGCTGATCGGCCACGAGGGCGGCCTGTACGCCGTGGGCGGGGAGTCCGACAGGAAGCCGCTGTCGTCCGTGGAGAGGTTCAGCGCGTCCGAGGGCAGCTGGGGGTTCGTCGCCCCGCTGCCTTGCCCGGCGGCCCTGGTGGTGTCTGCTGTCGCCATGAACAGGATCTTCATCTGCCTCTGGAGAGGCAAAGGCGCCACCGACATACACGAGTACGTGTCCGAGCGGGACCGGTGGCTTCTGGTCACCACGCTGACCCGCGAGCACAGCTACGGCCTCCACATGGTGGCCCACCAGGACAACCTGTACGTGGTGCGCAACGGGCCCTGCGACGACTTCCTGCTGTGCGTGATGGACCGCTTCAGCCTGCGCTCGGGCCAGTGGACGGCCGTGTCGGGCCAGTACGGGAACAGCAAGGGCTCGCTGCTCACCGCCGTGGTGCGAGGAGACTCCGTGTTCACGCTCAGCCGGCAGGTGACCACCGAGTACGCCGTGGAGGAGGACAGGTGGAGGGTGAAGCGGGAGATGGGGGGGTTTGGCAGGATCGGATCCATTTATACGTTCCTGATGAGGCTGCCTGGAGCCCCTGAAGGCTCCACCGAGGGGACCGCTGAGGGTCAGCGGCAGAACGCCAGAGGCTCCTCCCCTCAGTGCTGTGGTCGCCTGTAGGACGCGGTGGCTCCAGGTTTGAGGCTCTCCGGGTCACATGAGTGGATCTACAGAAGAACTCTGCTTGCAGGTGACAGGTGGAGGTCCTGCTGTGCTCAGAGTTCCTGGAGCATGAAGCGTTCATCCATGGTTCTGCAGACTGGCGTCATCGGAGGAATGTCACAGAACGATGTGGCAACGCTGACTTCCTGCTCGGGGACAAGTCCCTGATGGATCCTCAGAAAACAAGCGGAGATGTTTCCTCTCAGAGAGTTAAACACAGACAGAAACCTGCCGACAGTTTATGAATCATAATTAAAGACAGAACACGGCCTTCTGGATGCTAAAAGACTTCTTTAATAAATCAGAGTTCAGCCTCTCAGACCTCAACACCATGTTATGAACAGGATGAACATATGCAATATGTCAAGTCATCATCATCATCATCATCATCATCCATGTTCCACAGTAAATGAACTTTAAATGTACCTTGGGTGAAGGCCACGTCATCTTCAGTTCTGACACTTTGATGGACGACATAAAGTTCTCTGTGAATCCTAATAAAAATCTTAGCAACCTGAAATCATACATGTGAGTAAGGTGTGTGTGTCTGGCTCTGCATCACAACACGCGTGTCATCAGCTCCTCCAGCGCTCGCTCCCGGTGGTTCTCGTGCACCAGCAGAACCTCCTTGATGGCGTTCTGCTGGAAGCCCATCTCATGGAACTGAGCCAGCAGGCGGAGGAACTCCTCGGCCTGAGAGGACGACATCATCCTTTAACACGACGTCATCCATAACAATACATCAGAAGGAAGGAGGCGGGTCCTGTTGCCTGTGATTGACAGGCCGCCGCCATGGCGACGCTCACCTTGGCTTCACAGTTGTGAAACATCTCCAGAGCTTCTTCCACCAGGAGAACGTCAAAGCCCTTCAGACAGAGCCGGTCACAGGCCAGCAGGTAGTGCAGGAGCTACACACACACACACACACACACACACACACACACACACACACACACAGTTTATTCCCAACATGCTAACGAATCATATGAGCTAACACGAGTGTTAGAGCTGGTTTGGGGGCGGAGCTGCTGACCGTCCAGGTGAGTCACTGCTCGCTCACCTGATCCGGCGTCTGCCGGCCGGTCTTCTGCAGGGCGATGATGGCGGTGTGCAGCGGGTAACCACGAGCCGTGATGGCGCCCAGCAGCTCCCTCTCCTCCGGGGTCAAAGCCGACAGCAGCTCTGCTGACGAGTCAGCGCAGGAGGACTTCTGTACGGAGAGAGAGGTCACACCAGGAGAGAGAGGTCACACCAGGAGAGAGAGTGAGGTCACACCAGGAGAGAGAGAGGTCACACCAGGAGAGAGAGGTCACACCAGGAGAGAGAGAGAGGTCACACCAGGAGAGAGAGGTCACACCAGGAGAGAGAGAGAGGTCACTCCAGGAGAGAGAGTGAGGTCACACCAGGAGAGAGAGAGGTCACACCAGGAGAAAGAGGTCACACCAGGAGAGAGAGGTCACACCAGGAGAGAGAGGTCACACCAGGAGAGAGAGGTCACACCAGGAGAGAGAAAGGTCACACCAGGAGAGAGAGAGGTCACACCAGGAGAGAGAGAGGTCACACCAGGAGAGAGAGGTCACACCAGGAGAGAGAGAGGTCACACCAGGAGAGAGAGGTCACACCAGGAGAGAGAGAGAGGTCACACCAGGAGAGAGAGAGGTCACACCAGGAGAGAGAGAGAGGTCACACCAGGAGAGAGAGAGGTCACACCAGGAGAGAGAGAGGTCACACCAGGAGAGAGAGGTCACACCAGGAGAGAGAGAGGTCACACCAGGAGAGAGAGGTCACACCAGGAGAGAGAGAGAGGTCACACCAGGAGAGAGAGAGGTCACACCAGGAGAGAGAGAGAGGTCACACCAGGAGAGAGAGAGGTCACACCAGGAGAGAGAGAGGTCACACCAGGAGAGAGAGGTCACACCAGGAGAGAGAGAGGTCACACCAGGAGAGAGAGAGGTCACACCAGGAGAGAGAGGTCACACCAGGAGAGAGAGAGGTCACACCAGGAGAGAGAGAGAGGTCACACCAGGAGAGTGTGAGGAACCTCTCATGACCTTCCTCATGACCTTCCTTCCCTCTTCAGTGTGTGTGAACTCTTCCAGAGTTGCTGGAGAGGTGGAGCGTTATCTTCCAGGAGCAACACGTTGTGTTACACACCTCAGCCTGACAGGTGAAGTGTGTACCACTGACAGGTGAAGTGTGTACCACTGACAGGTGAAGTGTGTACCACTGACAGGTGAAGTGTGTACCACTGACAGGTGAAGTGTGTACCACTGACAGGTGAAGTGTGTACCACTGACAGGTGAAGTGTGTACCACTGACAGGTGAAGAGGAGCTCAGAGGACGTCCCCACAGACCAGCAGGTGTTCTTCATCTCATCATGTTATTACATCCCACTGAAAGTACACAGCTGCTGCTGGTGACCTCTGGTGACCTCTGGTGACCTCTGGACAGCGGGCTGGACGCAGGCAGCAGACTTTACGCGCTCTATTCTTAGTGTGCAGATCCCTTTGAAATGTGAATCGGAGAAAATGAATTGGTTGGGATGGATTTCCCCTCCCGGCTCACACAGTGTCGACATCACTGATCACCAACGTGAACGCGCTCCAAACGCCGTCCGGATGTGTGTGTGTGTGTGTGTTGTGTGTGTGTGTGTGTGTGTGTGAGATGCCTGACCCGGGCTTATGTGTGGAGGTTTATGGAGAGGCTCAGGAGAAGTAAAGCCCTGAGCTTTACGTCGTATTAATAGTCTGCTCCTGCAGAGCAGCAGGCTGACGCGCGGTGGATTCAGAGCATGAGCTCTCCCTGATCACCAGATAACGCTGCAGACGAGCCGGGCGGCCTGCAGCAGGCTTTGCTGAGAAGAGGGCGGAGTCACGTGATGTTGAGGACGACCATTTTGAAGCCTGGAGTTCAGCCATCTTGGTTTCTGCAACCAGAAGTCACCCGAGCGGGCGGAGCTAAGAGTAACCACGCAGTAAAACTCCTAGTCAACCTCATTTACATTTTACTTTTAAGTGTTCATTAATGTACATTGTCCCTCTTGAGAAAATAAACTTGAACTTGAAATCCATTTTAAGTCCCAGCATGCCCCATTCAGACAATCTTTTAGCATAAAATACGTAATTTTTCCATTCTTGAAGTGAACGACACAGTTTCTTGACTGAAGCTCCTTCCTAACAGGACAAGTCTTTGTTTTATTGTGATTGTTGTTCAGGTTCTGATTCTTTAGGTCCTAATCTTTCCATAAAGGTCTTATTGACGCTCCAGGAGGCTTTTTGGGGAATCTGGTTCACATCATGCTGGATGTTCATCGTTACCATCAAAACATCTTTTAAATTTTTTTTGCAGATATACATTTTTTTCTAAAGACTTTGCTGAACAAATCCAAACAATAAACACAAGTATTGTAATTAATTTGGGTTCCTATGAGGACTCACACAGGAACAGAGGTCTGGAGACGACACTGTTCCAGAGTTTAACAGGTTAAACTCGTCTCCTCAGTGAGGCGCGTGTCGTCGTGTCAGGACGTTTTACTGCCGGTCTGCAAGGAACAAGATCGCGTCCCTCACACGGGGATCCGATCAGTCGACCGCACGCACAGGTGGACGTTCTCCCATTGAGTTCAAAATATAACAGAATATAACAATAAAACCAGTTTTAATACCGTGCATGTCACCGAGCTCCAGCTCTACGTGTGGATGCAACAACAAGACAACACGACCCGCCTCGTGTCAACGTGTAACTCTCACCGTGTGTGTGCTGCTGTGCTGCACGCTGGGCAGCCGGTCCACTGCGTTGGCTCTGCTGGTGTTGGCGGCGTCCTCGTTGGCGGCGTCCTCCTTGGCGGCGTCCTCCTTGGCGGCGTCCTCCTTGGCGGCGTGCTGCTGCAGCGCGTCCAGCACGGACAGCGAGCACTGCCGCAGGTTCCTCCTGCGCTGGTGCGGCAGGCTGCTGAGGCAGGCCGGAGGGTTCAGGAGGTCCGGGACGAAGGCCCTCTGTGCTTTCCTGTGAGCGCGCTGACACGCAGCAGTGGCAGCAGCAGCAGTGGCAGCAGCAGCAGTGGCAGCAGCAGCAGTGGCAGCAGCAGCAGTGGCAGCAGCAGGGGGGATCTCTTCAGGCGACCCCCTGCCCTCGCGCAGCGCGGCCGGGTTGAGGCTGTGCGAGCGCTGGCGGGGGTTGGGCTCCCAGCAGTCGGAGCGGTGGCGGCTGGCCAGGCGGCTCTGCTGCGGGCTGCTGAACATCATCCAGTACGGCGGGCAGGACGGCCCCGACGAAGACGAGGAGGAGGAAGAGGAGGAGGGGAGCCGAGGCCGGTGCTGGCCGGAGACGCCGCTCTGCAGCCCGGCGAGCACAAAGTTCTCCAGACTGAACTCGTACTGACACACACACACAACACGTGAGAGACACACACACACGCACAACATGTTAGAGACACACAACACGTGAGAGACACACACACACACACACACAACATGTTAGAGACACACAACACGTGAGAGACACACACACACACACAACATGTTAGAGACACACAACACGTGAGAGACACACACACACACACAACACATGAGAGACACACGGACACGTTAGAGACACACACACACATGAACTGTGTGTGTGTGTGTGTGTGTGTGTGTGTGTGTGTGTGTGTGTGTGTGTCACCTCCGTGTCCTGCAGCCTGCTGAGGTAATCAGGGACGACCACCTCCACGTCTCCTCTGACTTCCTGTGAGGCGCCCTGCGGCATCTTCAGAGGGACGCCGTCCATCCTGCTCACACACACACACACACACACACACACACACAGACAGACACACACACACACACACACACACACACACACACACACACACACACACACACAGACACACACACACACACACACACACACACACACACACACACACAGACACACACACACACACACACACACACACACACACACACACACACACGGCAAACATTCTGTAATGTTCTGCTGTTCAATCAACAGTCTGTCTTAAATCAGTACAAAGTACTTGTTACAGCAGTAGACAGTACTTGTTACAGCAGTAGAAAGTACTTGTTACAGCAGTACAAAGTACTTGTTACAGCAGTACAAAGTACTTGTTACAGCAGTAGAAAGTACTTGTTGCTCTTTGTGAGCAACATGTTCTATCTTAAAATGATGTGTAAAGTCATCTCACCTGTGTTGTTGAGCTGCTGTCAGACGGCTGCCCTCACAGGTGTGTGTGTGTGTGTGTGTGTGTGTGTGTGTGTGTGTGTGTGTGTGTGTGTGTGTGTGTGTGAAGCTCAGACAGATCAGTAATCCAAGAGGACGTCAACAAAGCTGCTCTCAGAGCATCCTGTGAGCATGACGTCATGCTGTGTGGCGGTGCGTCACTAGAGGGCGCCGCCCCTTTTAACATTTTGAGATGAAAAAAAAAGAAGAAAAAAATTATATATTAGAAAAAATATATATATACCAAATAATTGAAATAGTAAATAGACCGTGTTGACGCGCTAGATGTGTGTGTGGGGCCGTAAGCTCCTGTTAACCACCACTTAGTTAAATCGTCATTCATCGTCACGGAGGAAAGCCCCGCCCCCTTTCTCGGGCGCCGGACAAACGGGAGTTAAAATGGCGGCGAGCAAACATTTCACTGTCGTCACGGCAAGAACAGCTTCTCATTGGCGGAGGAAAGTTGAATCTCCGGGAGCAGAAATGTGCGCCAATGACATCGCTTCTTATTTCAACGTGACTGGACTCTTCGTCCAATCAGGCACCTCTATTGTTCCCTCACTTCCTGTACAGCTCCTGTCTGTCTCCCGAAGAAACGTCACCAGCCTCCTCACGGATCAGTTTGAGTTCTTTATAGATTCAAACTGTTGTTTGATGAGAAAGGTCCATATTATTATTAAACTTCTGAGACGAAAAGCTCATGTTATGTATTCATGTAGTAATTCATAAGTTATGTATTCATGTAATAATGTAAGTTATGTATTCATGTAGTAATTCATAAGTTATGTATTCATGTAATAATGTAAGTTATGTATTCATGTAGTAATGTAAGTTATGTATTCATGTAGTAATTCATAAGTTATGTATTCATGTAATAATGTGTAAGTTATGCTGAGAGCATCTTACGGCTCACATGACTTGCCTCGCGGGCGCGGTGCTTTTCTGGTTTCCTACTTGTTATTCTACATCATTATCTTCTTCAAAAACCAAAACCAAAACTTTTCTCGTCTGCGAGAGGAAGCGCGTCATGTGGACTTGATTATGAACTTACAACCCGGATTGTTGACCGCACACAATGTCATCGTTTTTATTAGAGGAAGCTGTTGTGTGTGGATGTGCACTGCCTAGGAAGTAGTGGTTACAATAGCATGTTTAGCGTCTCATGAATGTGAGTCCTTTTATGTGAAACCCTGTTCTTAGTTTGGACTTTTCATTATTTATTCCCTTGCGGGAGGCGGGGCCTGTTTGATTGACGCGCTGCTTTGTGGGTCACCGGAGCATCCTGTGGACACGACGTGAGACCTCACGACACGCTGCAGCTCTTATGAGTCTTTTATTACAGCGATCATAAACCCTGCAGAGCCACAGCATCCCTCCCTCTATCCATCCCTCTCTCCCTCCATCCCTCCCTCCATCATCCATCCATCCCTTCCTCCCTCCCTCCCTCCATCCCTCCCTCCATCCATCCATCCCTCCCTCCATCATCCCTCTCTCCCTCCCTCCCTCCCTCCATCATCCATCCATCCCTCCCTCCCTCCCTCCATCATCCCTCCATCCCTCCATCCATCCCTCCATCATCCATTCATCCCTCCCTCCCTCCATCCATCCATCCATCCCTCCCTCCCTCCATCCATCCATCCCTCCCTCCATCCCTCCCTCCCTCCCTCCCTCCATCCATCCATCCCTCCCTCCCTCCCTCCATCCCTCCCTCCCTCCCTCCCTCCATCCATTCATCCCTCCCTCCCTCCATCCATCCATCCATCCCTCCCTCCCTCCATCCATCCATCCCTCCCTCCATCCCTCCATCCCTCCCTCCCTCCATCCATCCATCCCTCCCTCCCTCCATCCATCCATCCCTCCCTCCCTCCATCCCTCCCTCCCTCCATCCATCCCTCCTTCCTCCCTCCCTCCATCCCTCCCTCCCTCCATCCATCCATCCATCCCTCCCTCCCTCCATCCATCCATCCCTCCCTCCATCCATCCCTCCATCCATCCCTCCTTCCTCCCTCCCTCCATCCATCCCTCCCTCCCTCCCTCCCTTCATCCCTCCCTCCCTCCTTCCATCCATCCCTCCCTCCCTCCCTCCTTCCATCCCTCCCTCTCTCTCTCCCTCCCTCTCTCTCTCCCTCCCTCTCTCTCTCCATCCATCCCTCCCTCCATCCCTCACCGCTTTGCTCTCACTGAAGACAACAAACACAACAATGCAGAAATATACAGTTAGTTTAAAACAATGATTTATTGTCAGTCACAAGCAAAATCTCATGTTTTTATATATGTTTACATGTTGAAGAGAACCAACACACGATGAACACACGATGAACACACGATGAACACACGATGAACACACGATGAACACACGATGAACACACGATGAACACACGATGAACACACGATGAACACACGATGAACACACGATGAACACACGATGAACACACGTGTAGTGGACGTTACTCAAAGCACATGAGCGTTGTGTGTTTTCTGTTCTTCAGAGGAACACACGGCTTTGAAGACTTTGTTTGTTGTTGTTTTCTTCTGCGGCGTTGTGACCTCATCAGGTTTACATCGACACGAGTTCATCTCATTTAGATAACGACGTCAACACAAAGCTCCTAAACCCTTTAACCACACACTGGCTGCAGGATGTTGTGTAGACGGGTTGTCGTTCTGCAGACAGGAAGTCACTCCCCGTCAGCAGACAGCAGAGCGGAGGACCAGCTGGGGTCTGACGGCGCGTCTGGAAGGATCCATCCCTCAGGAACCGCAGAACCATCCGGATGATCCCCTGGAACCACAAACGTGTCCCACCCGCTCCTGAAGGAACACAGACACACAACTATTCAGCATGTCGACCAAACAGGAGTCACACACTTTGTGACCAGAGGATTAACCTCGACTTTAAACTAAATGTTCATGAGCAAACATTGTGTGAAATGTGTGTGTCGACAGTAAAAAGTGATAAAATGTAGTATTTAAACTAACAATGAGGATTCAAAGCATACAGTAAACCTTAAATGACTCAAATGAATGAGAGACAATAGTTTATTAAAAGAATAAACATTTATATAGATGCCTGTATGTATGCTGCTGACATGTTGAGCCTCTTTCTTTTAAAAGCAGATTTATTATTTAAACTAAATGAACGAGCCTTAGATTGTAAAAAGAAAGTCCTTTTTTTGTAATCAAACGTAATATAAATGCCTGACGAGACTTGTAAACAGAAACAGAAATGTAAAAAGCTTCTTTCTACAAATTTGGCAAGGGAACATTTTTCACATGGACTTTGGGGGTTTTAGTTTTCTATTTTTTTGTTCTTTTCCCTCATTCCAGTGTGTGATTGCAGACGTGTCGGTCCTCCTCCTACACATCTTGTGAGTCTGCATCATGTCGTGACAGTGAACCTGATCTGCAGCATTGCGTGCAGCGAGCGCTCGGCCTGCGTGTAGAACTCTCTGAAGGGCTGCAGAGGCGATCCAGCAGGAAGATCCTCTGAGGAACAACCACAGGTCACATCATGAGACGCGCCGCTGCGTGCGAGAGGACCGCGCGGCGGCCGCAGGACGGACTCTCACCTCCGAACAACATGGCGGTCGCTCTGCGTTTCCTCTGCAGGTGTCGCTCCCTCTCCTTCTTCATCCGTTTCTCCTGCTCTCTCCTCCTCTCCTCCTCCTGCTCTCCTTCCAGCATCACCATCAGAGCCTTCTCCTCGGCCGAGTACACCGCCGTCCTCTTCTTCATCACGCACCTCAGGCGCTCCAGCCTGCTGCTGAAGGCCTCGTCACACTGCTGCTCTGTGTCGATGCCTGACACACACACACACACAGACACACACAGACACACACAGACACAGTCGTGAGGATCCATCGCACAACAACAGCTGCAGCTTAACTAAAGAGACCACTTGTGACGAGTCTTTTCGTGACGAGTGATCGGGTTTGAAATATAAAGAGCAGCAAAACTCAGAGGATTGTTCTCCTTCCTCTCAGTGACCAGCTTCCTGTTTCACAAAGCAGGAGAAATAGTCTCAAGAAGCCCAGCACTGTCTGATCCCTCCTGCAGTGAGGGACGAGGAGCTGAACGCGTCTCACCTTTCCTCGCCGCCGCCTCCTTCCTCAGCCTGCGCAGCTTCTCCAGAGACTTCAGGATGTCCTGCATCCTCTTCACGTCCGCCTGCTTCTTCCTCACCTCGCAGAGCACGGCGTCTGCAGCCAGCTTCAGCTCCTGCTCCTGCGCACGCCAATACCACACGAACAACATATACACACGTTTATTCAAGACAACGGGCTCAGGTCAAACGCTTTTACTACGATATGTGAACACAAACCCTCAGACATCACCTGTCCAGCTCATGAAGGCTCCACAGCGTTTCTTTGCCACCATAACAAGCTCATCCATGGTGATGACACGCTGGACGACACCTCCGCCCCCTAGTGGACAACTCAGACATGTACTCGTAGATTCGCATCAAGAGGTTTACCTTCTTCTTCTCCTGCACCCGCTGCACCTGCTGCAGCCTCCAGGTGTTGATGGCCGCCTCCTTCTCCGCGATGCGGTCCTGTCGGAGCTGCTCCTCCACCAGGAGCTCTTTCCTGGCTCTCAGCCGCCGGGCCCTCCTCTTCGCGACGCGGGCTAGTTTAGCTCTCCAGCGGGCTACCCGCGCCCCGTCACCGAGGGTGTCGAGCTCCCCCTGGAGCTCCGTCTTCACGTTTAAAGCCATGCGGTACGAGTCCGCCCAGACGCCCTGGTCCTCCACGCTGTTCCCCAGAGCCTCGCAGCTCTCTGCCAGCCGAGAGACGAGCTCAGCCGCCCGGTACAGAGCCGCTCTCGGGTCCGGAGCAGAGCTGCTGGGTGGCGGCTGTTGTTGGGTCTGCGGGGCCGCGGGGGTCTTGTCTCTGCCTTGTAAGAAACGCCGGATCCACTGCAGATCCTTCCGCCTCTGCAGCGCGGTTTCGTCCTCGGGTCGCGTCGCTGCTCCCGGCCCTCTGTCCCGGTCCGCGCGGCCGAGCAGAGCGCCTCCTCTGCCGGAGAAGTCCTCGTATTCGCGCTGCTGGTTCTGACCGGGGTCCGAGTCATACCGAGCCGTCTGGGGACCGGGTCGAAACTGCGGGCTAAACGGGTCAAAGGTCGAGGTGTTGAACGGGTATTGCGGAGCGGCGGCGGCCGCGGAGGGGAAGCGTCCGGGCGGGCAGCCGAACGGAGGCGGTGGCACGGAGGGGTCGAACCCAAAGGGAGGGGGCCCTCCGAAACCCGCTCCTCCGTGAGACGGAGCGGGGAAATCGCATCTAAATCCGTACGGGTGGCCCTCGTATCCCCGTGCCGGTGCCCAGTGAGAAGCAGCGTGGTCCGGCTGCGCCGGTTCATGAGCCGCGGCGCCCGGCGGCAGTCTGCCCGCAGCGTACGGCTCCAGGTAGCCGCCAGTGTAGCCTCGAGGCTGCTGCGGGTCTGCCGCGGCGTGGTGATACAGGCCGTCCATGTCGGGACGGCACGGCACCGGGGCTCGGTACAGCAAAGACGTTAAACCGTTACATCCACTCCCGTCGCTGCTCAGCGGCCATGTTTCGTGCTGGTGGATTTCTTCTTCTTTTCTTTTTTAAAGGTTTATTGGCGGTTGGTAAAGAACTGTTCGGTGCATTAGCGCCACCAACTGGTGTGGAGTGTGAATCAGGACGTGCAGCAACAAAATAAAACAACAAAAACTGCCCCTGACAGTTTTTTTCTGTTTTTTGGAGGAGTTGTTCCTGATCCGATGCGAGGTCATAGGGATGTCTACGTGTACTTATTGTAAAATATAAAATATAAAATTAACTGAATTGAACGCATGTCTCCACAATCATCAGAACAGCGACCCCACGTGGCTCTGCTGTGTAACTACAACAGTCTGAATTATTCTAAATCCACCAGCATTCAATTTCAACAACTTTAGAACAGCTCAGGACAAACTTGTCCAAGTGTTACATCGGGTTTCAATGCTTTGCTAGATTAATATGACTTATATCTGTCTATCAAGATCAGAGCTGAAGAAAAATATATATATTTTTAAAGTTTTTTATCAATTCATAAAATGTACATCACCAACAGCACTGTGTCAAATCATTTTAGCCAGAAATAAAAATGAATGAATTAAGTCTGAACTTAATAATTAAATAGAAAGTTTGAGAATCTGGTAAAAAGAGAGGGAGAATAAAACAATGTAGAGAACACAGTGCTTTTGTAACAAGTGATATTCTGACTGCAGGCCTGCTGGAATCATTATGGCTCTTCACGATCACACAGAAGCCTCTGGACTTTGTTTTTTAAAGGGAATTCAGCTCTTTAAACCCCACCTGTGTGATTGCATCTGAATAAAACTGCAAAGGTTTTGAAACGAATGAAGTCATTCAATATTCCAAATGTTGAAGTCTGTTCGTTTGCTTCTAAATATGACAAAACATCAGAAACGCCTGTTAAACCTCCAGTGGAGTCTATTTAGCACCAGCGTGGTGGCGGCTTGTCACAGCCTTGGTAAATATGTGGATGTGTATTCAACATTACACGTGTTGATATAATCTGGGTGCTGTGACTTTGTGTAACAAAGTTGTACCAGTTGGAAAAAGAGACGCACAAGAAATGTGCTTTAAAACTTAAACGTGCTTCAAAACTAAAATAAGTGGTGTGAGTGATGGGCCACTTCTCCATCTTCCTCTTCATCCACAGTCCTGCGACATGTCATGTGTTATTTACGCTTCTTCATCCACTGACACATGCGCGCGCGCACGCACGCACGCACGCACACACACACACACACACACACACACACACACACACACACACACACACACACACACACACACACACACACACACCTCTGACATCCAAAGGACACGTTGAAATGCTCTAATGTTTGAAGTCGAACAGTCTTTGTTCTCTACTTGAGTTTTATACTTGTCCTCACGATCTGCACTCAGACTCATGGTTTCCATACCCAGCATGCAACACTCCTGATCTGTACTCGTGGTTTGGATGTTGTTTGCTGGTTTTTAGATCTTTTTGTATTTCATTCTTCCTTCATTTTAATCCAGAACACTGGAACTGCAGCAGAGCTGAAACGTTCTTGTAAGCTTCATGTTGGGTTCATGTTCTCACGTTGCCTCTGACACGTCAAGAGTGAGAGGCTCAGACGCACAGACGGATGAATCCGCTCATTTTTAAAATAAAACATCTTTCAGGCCTCGTTTCTTCTTTTTTTGCAGCGGTGAATCTGTTTTTGAGCGTGATTCACCAGCAAGACACCGACACGTAACTCCTTTAAAGAAGTTTACTGATATTATATTTTATTACCACGTGACTATAATGCACCTGAGATCAGAGTTAGTTTAGGTTCTGTTACTTAACTTACTGTTTTATTGTGCGCCTTCAACACCCTGACACACACACACACACACACACACACACACACACACACACACACACACACACACACACAACACGAGTGACAGCACTGATGTTCTCACTCTGTAGGTTCTGTTCCACGATGTCGTTCAGACTAATTCTCCCCTCTGGTTCCTTTCATGTGTGTTCTTCCTCTGCTGTCATTCATTCCTTCGTTATATGTTTAATCTTCTGTTACCAACGCAGAGTTAACATATTCATCTACAAACTATACCGACCTTGGAGTGTTACAATAGCGAGTGTCATTTTATTTCATGTGTCCATCCAGGTAAATTGGTGGAGCCAAATGTTATAAAAATAACATACATGATGTAATTTCTTTGTAATCGTCCAAAAATAATGTTAAGTACGGTTATATTGACAATTACAATACAGGTGGATCAAATCAAGCATTCTGATTGGTTGAGAGTGAGTCAGGAGATGTAGTTTATTCAGCCATAAAGTATTTACAACCTGTTTACATTTACACTTTAGTAGTTTTTACTTCATTGAATTTAGCGCAAAATAAGATTAATTCTGATAATCGTAGAAAAATCATGCGATTAATCAGTAAACAATTTTTCAACTTTGCCCAGCCCTAATATATATATCTATATATATAGATATATCTATATCTATATATCTCTATATATCTATATATATATATATATATATATATATATATATATATATATATATATATATATATATATATACATACATACATACATAAATTATTATTTGGTAGTTATGATCAAAATGGATGTTGGTTAATATTCTTAATAAAGAAAGTGTAAATTGATAAGTAGTATTTTACAGCCGTTTTTCAGGGTAACAAGAGTTTTTTCTGACATTGCACAACATGATGAAACTCCTCTGTAGGAATCTGAGTTGTGTTTTCCTGCGTCGCCGGCAGGACGTTGTGTGTTGTGAGTGTAGCATGAATGGCTCATCGAGGTCTTTATTGGCACAACACAAACAGAGCAGAGCACAGCAGAGTTTGTCTTTTATCAAAGATGCACCACAGGATGCATATCCTGGAGGGAGGTAGCTGAGTCACTGAGGGTTATTCACGCAGGCCTGCGACATCAACACAAACCAAACAACCCGTCTACCTCCCTAAATAGATAGACAGGTACTTTATTAATCCCCAAGGAGAAATGTGTTATCAGAGCAAGGCAAGGCGAGGGAAGTTTATTTGTGGAGCACATTTCAACAACAACACATTCAAAGTGCTTCACATAAAACCATTAAAAGCATCAAAGCATAATGCAGAGAAAACAGGATTTCAAAACTGTTAAGAAAGCATTAAAAAGGTCAAATAGGTAAATAACGATGAGAATAAAAGTTGCAGTGTAGTTTAAGAAATAAAATGCAGTCGTGAGATGCAGCATGGAGTCTGGTTCAATTAAAGGCAGCAAACAGAAAAGTCTTCATTCTGGATTTAAAGGAGCTGAAGGTGTCGAGGCGTCTCTGAGGGCCTCAGCTGACCTGCAGCTTTCAGTTGTTCCAGATACGTGGAGCAGAAAAGATGGAGGCTGCTTCTCCATGTTTAGTTCTGACTCTTGGAACAGGAAGTAGACCAGCACCAGACGACCTGAGGGGTCTGATAGTTCATAAGGCAGACCAGAACCAGACCACCTATTAAAAGAGCCAGGCTTCAGTCATGTAATTTAAGGTTAAACAAACGAGGTGGCTTCAGAAGGGCTGCATCACTTCAAACCATTTCACCCATCATGCCATGCGGGTTGACCCTCAATCTGAAGATGGGTGCTTGGATCCATGTGTGTGTCCTTGTGCGACACTTAATCCAGACTGTGAGTGGTCGGACCGCAAGAAAGGCGCTACGAGTCCATTTCCTCACCACGCCGTGTGAGCAAGCGACTTGGCGCAGTGATAGAAGTGATGATGGCATAATTGCTGAGTAAACTCAAATTCAAGTAAAATGTTGAAACCATGAGTGTGCCAGGTCTTCATTCGGTTTGGTAATGTGCAGCAAGGCTCTAGAGACGTGCGCCGTACAATCCAACAGAATTACTTTTGCTGTGAAATCATGTGTCATAAACCAAGCCTATGTATTACTGTTCACACTCTGGACTGTTGGTCTCGGCACAAATGGCAAAATAAAAACCTTGAACCTTCTTCTCTGACCCTAAAAGCGACATGAAGTCCAGCCGACGGCTCCATTGGACTGCATGTTAAATCGGACCACACGTTTCTCTCGTGAAGCCAACGTGAGCACTTTCTGAACTGTCCTGAAGCTCTCAGTCTGCACCCCACAAACATTTAAGGACACCTAAATGTTCACTAAAGTCTTGTCTCTCTCATGACTCCAATGTTTTGGCTTATGAGTCATGGTTTTTCATAAAATAGCTGGAGTTTAACGGCTTTACTATTTGAAAATCCCAGTCCAGTCTGCCTCTCACCTTGTTGCCAGTGCCAGTTTTACAGTCTTAAGATGCTCACCGTCACATTTTTAACTCTACAAACATATTATTATAAAATGTTATTACAATCATAACAAGCATATCAACGCTCCTTAAGATCTCATCTGCCCCTTCAACCTGATGCTCCAATCACTGAAGCTGGTCCTGCCTTGCCTCTCTCTCTCTCCCTCCCTTCCTCTCTCTCTTTCATCTCCACCTTTACCTGGTTATAAAAGGGTTTGTCCTCCAGGTAAGCAGCACTTTCACAGTGGGTCAGTCCTCAGGACCGATCATGGGGACCACAGGCCTCCAATCCACATCATGGTTCATGTACCTGACGCTGCTGGTTGGCTCCCTCTCTCAGACTGGTGAGTGATGACATGAGGAATGCTCACAGCTGCACACTATGTGCATGCAGTAGGATTTAAATCTTATCGTTTATTACATTCATGTTTAAAAAAAAGTATTAAATGTACCAACATATTGTATTGACAACATTGTGCAAAGGCTCACTGGCTCTCCCAACACAGCCCAAGAGATATTGGTAAATGTCAACCCTCCCAGACCGAGAGTGTAATGTCTAACGTTCAAACTGACTCGGACGGGCAGATGGTTTATCAAGGATGATGTGGTGGGGTTGCAGAGGTGTCCTCGACATGCCCCTGTTCACTGAGTGTAAGCCTCAGAGGAGTGTCAGAACGAGCTCATACAGAAACATTTCTACATTTAAAATGGATTGTTTCTTCTCTTTACCACAGTAAACATCGTTCCCTCTCAACAGACACTAAGTCTCAGTTCAGGTAACTGCGCTAATTCCCCAAATACATTTTTGCTGAACTCTTCCTGTCACTTGAAAACATGTTTTAACGTGTTGATATTTTTGTTTTAGCTGATGCCAATCACATCAGCCAAGTGTGCACGACTTGGGGACAATACCACTGGAAGACCTTTGATGGACATTTCTTCCAGCTGGCCTCCAGTTGTAACCATGTCCTGGCCTACCAGTGCAAGAACAGCTACGAGAATTTCAACATCCAGATGAGGCGCACGACAGTCGACGACGTGGCCACCATCAGCGACATCATCATAGTGCTGGAAGGAACAGTGGTGAAGCTCTCCAAGAGCTCCGTGATCGTCAATGACAAGACGTAAGTTCAGTAAATCGTATAATCTGATCTAGGACAGTTTACCCTCGGGTATGCTCTGCCCTGGAGGGGTCTAGTCTGGCCTAGGACAGTTTACCCTCGGGTATGCTCTGCCCTGGAGGGGTCTAGTCTGGCCTAGGACAGTTTACCCTCGGGTATGCTCTGCCCTGGAGGGGTCTAGTCTGGCCTAGGACAGTTTACCCTCGGGTATGCTCTGCCCTGGAGGGGTCTAGTCTGGCCTAGGACAGTTTACCCTCGGGTATGCTCTGCCCTGGAGGGGTCTAGTCTGGCCTAGGACAGTTTACCCTCGGGTATGCTCTGCCCTGGAGGGGTCTAGTCTGGCCTATAGGCTATTTTACACCTTGGGTCTAGTCTGGCCTTTAGGCTATTTTACACCTCGGGTCTAGTCTGGCCGAGGACAGTTTATCCACTGGGTATACTCTGGTCGAGGCCAAAGCATACCCAGGTTTAATCTGGGCGGGGGTTAATTTGGCCTGTTACACCGGGTTCGATACCCAATCCGAGGCGGGTCTTGCGTGGGGTTTACATGTTCTCCCCGTGGCAGCGTGGGTTCCCTATCATCGGTAAATATGTTGCCTGCAACAGCAAATAGCAGGAAGACAAAACACTCCAGATGGTACACATGGTTCATTCTGACCCCATGCGCCCCTCTGGGAGGGCGGGGCACTGTCTGAGATGATTGAAGCATTGAGCTACTGACTGCTTGAATTCCTTACAAATTCCTTCATACAGTCATATAGTTATGATGCTGTCTCATTAACCCATGTTCACTCTGACTCTCTGTGTGCTGCAGGGTCTCTCTGCCACATGTCCTATTCGGAGTGTCTGTCATGGGAACCGTGTCTGGTGTCATTGTTGAAGCTAAGATGGGAATTAAAGTGATGTGGAACCTGGATGACTCCATGGATGTAAGTAGCACTTCCTCTCATATGTGCACACGTCTGTCCTGTTGGTGCTCAGGTGTACGGTCATGAGTTAAGATCACATTGGGAGTCTCCTGAAAACAACTCAGCATGATCTGACTCTCCTGTTTCTGAACATGCTTGTTTTGTGTGCATACATAACATGCAAGAAACAGTGTTTTTATGTTTCCTGTTTTTCATTCTTTGTTTATGCCACTGATGCATAACTCTGAACCAGTTGTTGTGGAGTAAACACACGGACATACAATGTCCTTATCTGTGCTCATTTGGTCAACTTTTTGCTTGTGTCGTCTGCACTGCAGCACTTTCATGAACTCTGAAATGAATGAAATATGAGAGCCACGACGAATCATCTATTGAAAAGTATCATGTTACTGTCGTTCATCTCATCTGAGAGGAGTGTTCTCAATAAATATACAATTTAACTTGCAGGGTTTAACGAAATGTTTTTTCCATCACAGTTTAAGTGAAAACATTTGATCAATGCCAACGGCGTGATCCATCTAAATCACTTCTTCTTCCCGGATTACATAGAAATCATAAAGTCACATCTTCGTGCATAACATGTTGACATCTTAACAACCTGCTTTGACTGATGAATGGTCGACTCACTCACCAATAACTACTGTTTGGTTGGGGCGTGTTCACAGATTGAAGTAGATAAAACATTCCAGAACCAGACATGCGGACTCTGTGGAAACTATGACGGCATCGCCAATGATTTCTGGAAAGACAGTAAGGTCCCTTTTCTGTGCGCTCCTCAAGATCCCTTTCAGTCTGTGTTCCTTATTAGCCGTGCATCATCTTATGGAAGTGTCTCTTTGGACATCTCAAGAATCAAAGCGGATTTTAAGATTATTAATGGGGACTAACCTGCATGTTTGTGTTTACTGAATAATCCCAATGAGCGTTGCTGTGTGCTTGTGCACTGCAGGATCTGAGCTGTCTGTTACAGACTATGCCGACATCTACAAAGTGAATGAGCCAACAGAGAGTTGTGAGGAGCTCGTGGTCAACCCAGTCCTGAGCTGTGGCGATAAGGTAACTCCACACGCGCAACACTCCAAACACATCACACACCTCAGGAGGTCACGTATGTGAAGACTGACAAACCCCATAGTCCTTTCTTATCTCTGCCAAGGTTGATAAGAAACACCAAGACGGAAAATGTACCTTTTTATTACAAATTAATTTGAACTGCGAGGAACTTAGCTGATATTTATGCCAGATATCGCATCAAAGTCAAAACGTTGGTATCGTGACAACTCTATTCGAGTCCTGATGGCAGGTGTCATGTTGTCACTAGTGTGTGAATGGGTGAATGATGACAAGTCGAGTTGAAGCTCTTTGAGTTCTCGAAAGACTAGAACAGAGATAAGTAGAGAACAGTGACCATTGACTGATTTTCTTTCCCAGCAATCCTGTGACCAGATCTTCTCCAGAGCTTCATTCAGTAGTTGCCAGGACCGTCTGGATGTAGAAGCCTTCAGTAAAGCCTGCATGGCCGATATGTGCAACAAAAAAAACGACATTGACTCTTTCCTCTGCAAAACCATCTCGGAGTTCTCCAGACAGTGTACCCACGCAGGCGGCACGCCCGGTCAATGGAGGAATAACACATTCTGCTGTAAGTGTGATGACTCCTAAAGATGGCTTACCCTGACCCTGAACGGGTCCTGAACCACTCACAGTGTTTCTGCTGGTTTCTGGTCCATCAAAACCAGAATCAGAACAAGTTATTGAACAAGTATGTTTACGCATACAAGGAATTTGTCCAGGGGCGGTAGCAGATTGTCTGGGGGTGTCAGACATCAATACTAAAGTGTTTGTCTCCACAGACATGGAATGTCCATACAACATGGAGTACAAGGAGTCTGGCACTGCATGTGCTGACAGCTGCTCCACCCCTCAGGCCAGCCAGACATGTCACAGCCACCTGACTGAAGGCTGCCAGTGCCCTGCCGGTATCCACACGTTACACTCCAGTGTTTACGCATGATGCGAGCATACGGCACCTCAACCTTACTCGTGACAGTACTGATTGTTCTCTCTCCTCTTCGCCTCAGGAACGGTCTTGGATGACATCAGTAGCACTGGCTGTGTTGCAGTGGACAAGTGTCCATGTCTGCACAACAACAAAATCTACAAGTCTGGAGAGTCCTACTCTTACACCTGTAGATCCTGGTGAGAGGGAATCTGTTCATTAATGGAACAACTCCACATGCTAATGCCTGCAAAATGCCTGCACAAAATATGCGACTGCAACCATTTTTACACTTGCAGAATTGTTTAACTATTTAAAAACAATTGCTGTAAAATGCATTCACCTTGAATACACAGCATTACAATAATCATTATTAAAGCTGTGTAAGTTAACGCAGCATCATGTTGTTGCTCCAGAGTGCTGTTATATTGTTCTGATAACATTACTTTAAAATAAAAGCTGCAATACACTAGTTTTTACCTCATTCTTGAATTTGGCGCATATTGCGATAATTCGCAGAAAAATCATGCTATTAATCAGTTACATTTTTTTCTAACTTTGCCCAGCCCTTATCATAATGTACGTGTGTGTGTGTGTGTGCTCACAGTGTGTGTCAGCGTGGACAGTGGGCGTGTACAGAGGAGAACTGTCCAGGAATGTGCTCTGTGGAAGGCGGCGCTCACATCAACACCTTCGATGGGAAAGACTACACCTTCCATGGGGACTGCTCCTACGTCCTGGCTAAGGTAACCACACCATGATGAGTATTCAACCACATGCACACTGGACCATCAGGAGCATCGATGCTGACGGACACATCGTCGTGCCGCATGATCGGATGTCTTTCTTTCAGTCCTTATTAATTAAAGTCCCAATGTGTTGCAGCAAAGTGACGACAAGAACACGGTGCTGGTGGACCTGGTCAAGTGCGGTCTGGATAACAGAATGACTTGCCTCAGAGCTGTAACTCTGAGTCTATACTACACTTCTGTGGTAAAGTCCTCACACACAGATACAGATGTACAGATAGATACGCACTGTTGAACAGATCCATGTCAAACTATAGCAACGAATGTTATGTGTTGCATTGCTATTTGTTTGGAGTGTGTGTGGTCGTGTAATTTTGATGGCTTACCTGATAATATCAAATTATTTATACAGAATGATTTGGAAATGGTGTTGGACTCCTGTTGGATATCTTCTCAAATGTTTCTCTCCAACTGTCAGGTTATTAAAATTCAGGCAACCGGGGAGGTCTACGTGAACTCCATCCTGTCTCAGCTTCCACTGTTCACACGTGAGTTCAAACGACATTACAGAAGACACACAGCATGTAACGTCACAATGTTTACAACAGTCTGATTGCTGAGTCGAGAGTTACAGCTCCAACCAATTTACTCAAGTGCAGAATAAAAAGAGTGTAACATAAAAGTTATGAATTTGCATTGATGCGGTAGATGCACATCACAATACACAGATGAGGATGCTACAGTCTGGTATACAGAGATATTGGGTTTAATATTCATATCATAACAACAACTTGTGGGGACTTGATGTGTTTCACTGGCTTCTGCTGCAGCGGATGTGAGTGCCTTCAGACCGTCATCCTTCTACATCGTCTTACGACCCAAGATAGGCCTTCAGGTGATGGTCCAGCTGAGCCCCGTGATGCAGGTCTTCATCTCAGCTGACACGTCGCTCAAAGGAACCATGTCTGGTACGACTCCGCAATATTGTTTCCATGTGTGGAAATACAAATACCAAGCAGTCATCCTCAGAAAACAGAATCTCTGGTGTTAGCTTTCTGTTAGCATCTAAGTTGTTACGAGTCAATTTGGACCCATGCATATTCACTTCAAGAAAAAGGAGTCATAACACAACATATTTACAAGGTCAAACAAACAACAAACAACCACTAAAATCTTATGTTGACAACTAACAACACAAATGTCATCACTTCAACCAGAACATTTGATCATTTAGTGAAACTAAATGTTTAGTTTTATTTAGTTGAAATAGAGTTTCCTGACAAAGTCAAAAAGCCTTGATGCAATAAACACATTGATGTGCTTCTTTTATGCATTTAAGACCTGAAACGGGTCCTAACACGAGAGGAAGGTTAAACACTCGTATCTGTGTAAACGTGTCACCTCTTCCATCAGGATTGTGTGGGAACTTCAACAACAAAATGAGTGATGACTTCAAGGTGTTCAGTGGGCTGGTGGAGGGCACCGCAGTAGCGTTCGCCAACACATGGAAAACTAGAGCCACCTGCCCCGACATCATAGCCCGCTTTGGACACCCCTGCCAACAGAGCATCAGCACGGGTACAGCTCTCCTCACTGCCTTGTCACTTCACATATGATGAAATGTTTGTCACATCATTGGATAGCATAGCATATGAAGGAAACTACCAAACCACTGTTTAGAGTTAGCCATGCTGTTTTCAGGGCATATGTTGTAACTGCTTCCTTATGTATGTGTCTGTGTCTCAGAGAGTTATGCCCAGTACTGGTGCTCCAAACTAACGGATCCCCAGGGAGTGTTTGCTCCTTGCCACTCTGTCATTAGCCCCACCTCATACAAAGATGTAAGTCTGCACACACAAAGTGTACTGACAAATAAACACAAGTATTGACCCCCTTATAATGCGTCCATGCCTGCTGTCTCCTCACAGAACTGCATGTATGACAGCTGTAACTGTGCTAAGACTGAGGACTGCATGTGTGCGGCGGTCTCCTCCTACGCCTATGCCTGTTCAGCAGTAGGAATCCACCTCACTGGCTGGAGGGCGACCATCTGTGGTAAATAAAACACAAGGACCATTTTATATTCCTGCGCTGAGATTCCATAAAATTCTTGCTCGAGGTTCAAGGTTTTTATTTTGACATCTGTGCCTAGACCAACAGTCCAGACACATTGGAAAGTTATGTACAAAATGTGGTAGTATGAAAGTATAAAAAAGTGTTAAATAACAGTAATAAACAGGCTAGGTCCAGGTACAATTACACCATTTGATACATCTGAAACTATTCACAAACACAAAAATGGGATTCATCCAGCATTCATCTAACACTCATGCTACGACGGCGATCTCATCTCGTCCACTAGGAAAGTTCAGCGCATCGTGTGAAGCAGGATCAGTGTACGAATACAACATGACCAGCTGCAGTCGTACCTGCCGCTCCCTCACCCAACCTGACTACTCCTGCCAGACCAGCTTCACCGCAGTAGACGGCTGTGGCTGTGCCGAGGGGACCTACATGAACGAGAAGGGCTCCTGTGTGGCCAGAGCAAGCTGCCCCTGCTACGATAAAGACACCATCATTCCTGCTGGACAGACTATCAGCATTGACGGCGCCACATGGTAAACTAAATGAAGTGTAATGATGCCGGCAGCTGGCCATTATGGGCTCATGCAATAAACACTCAACGGTTTACTTCAGAGTGAGTTGGACATTGAGAATATGTTCTAGTGTAGGGTTTCACTAACAAAGACCAAAGCAATAGTGATAGTTCACAGAGGCTTTGATGCTTGTAATTCACCAGAACATCCTCGTGTAGAACCCTAGATGCTCAAGTCAGCTAAATAGCACTAAACACAACGTGCAGAAGAGCTGAGAATGTTGCAGGTTTTTGGTCATGAACCAACGTATTGGACACATTGCAATGTTGACGGAGCGAGATGTACAGCCAGAGGATCACCATGGATATTATATTTCATCACAGTATTTTCTATTAATTCTGCAAATATAATGTGTGATTTGAATGTGTGTGTGTGTCAGCACTGAAAAGAACACTTGGTTGATCCAACAAGGGGACAATCAAAGGGCAAGCTACAGCACGTCTTAGCCAGTCTGCGTCCTCGCAGTATGTTATGAAGAGGGGTACAGAATGATATTGATGGACAAAGAATGGTTTTGTGAAGCTATTGATGACATTAACTTTTATAACTGTTATCACAGTGTTTGCCGACAAGGAGCTCTCAGCTGCTCAGGAGGGACTCCACTACGATGTAGGTTTCCACACGTGGACATGCAATCCTGTCTAAGGAGACCTTTTTACTGCCAGAACACAGTGAATGGTGGATGAAATTATGCCGATGAGATACTCACTATGCTCTTTATCCTGAATGTCTTACCCAGCGTCACTATCATGCCCTTCCCCCATGGTTTACTTTAACTGCTCCACTGTTGGGACCACCGGGACCGAGTGTCAGAAGAGCTGCATCACTCTGGACATGGCTTGTGTAAGTACAGCATATCACACACACGGTGGTGATTTTGTATGGCTGCTAACTTGTTCAGGTCTCTCTTATGAAAGACATGTTGATCTCATGGGACTTCTTGGTACAATAAAGCTCAAACAAAAAAAAGACACATACATGCACAGGCCCAGTTTGGTTCACTCTCTATGTGGCGCTCCACTTTGCTGGCTGCAGATCAGTACGAGCTGTAGGTCTGGCTGCATGTGCCCTGACGGCCTGGTGGCAGACGGAGTAGGAGGCTGCATCAATGCATCCAGCTGTCCATGTGTGCACAATGGAAACACATATCAGCCTGGAGAGAGACTAACGGTGGACTGCAACACCTGGTTTGTACACACACACACACACACACACGCACAAACACACACATATCAGGGGAGGCTCCTGAGCTCATTTCAATGAAAAAACGTTATGGGCCCCACAAGGTTAAAGGGCCCCATGTCGTTTGTATGCTGCCTGTTGCTGGGCCCAGCAAAGAAATATATACGAGTGCACACACACACACACACACACACACACACACACACACACACACACACACACACACACACACAAACTGAAGAGCAAAAACAGGACTCTCTCTCAGGAGACAGGTGTTCATGTCCTGTGGAGCTTCGATACATAACACACCTTTTATTAACATCAAAATATGACGGGTTATTTTACGTTAAAAAAAGCTTTAAAAGAATGACTAAGATAGTCTTCTGACTAAGCAGTAAAATATGACCAGTAGGGATGAGATCAAGTTTATTTTATTTCATTATTTATCAGATATTGAATAAGTGCGTGAAGATCAATTATTGATCCTCCTCTAAGTGAAAAAAAGAACTTCCAATCTGGAGATATTTGTATTTAATCGTATATTATAATTTTAATGTAATTGCTAATAATTTACTAATCCATTTTTAAAGTTGCTTTCTGGTTATAATTGTTTTTCACTGGTTATCGATCCAAATTGTTATACACATTGTAAAACATTTACAAATGTTAAGTGGCATGAATAGGCACCCCTATATCAAAGGCTTTATTGCTATTCACGTAAATTAATAGAAACTAATAAAAACATCTTTAAGCATTATACATTTTAAATGAGCTGCTAGTTGTCTCCATCCAATTAAACACACATGTCTGTATAATTAGTATTTTTGCATTAAAATGATAATAATTACAGATCATTTAGCTTGAAAAAACCTCAAATGCAATAATATTAGGATTACAGGACTGAAAGTGTGTGTCTGGTGTGTGTGTTCCAGCTACTGCAGTGGAAGGAAGTTCACGTGCACCACCAATGTGTGTAATGCAGTCTGTGGGATCTATGGCGATGGCCACTACACCACATTTGATGATAAGAGGTTTGACTTCAGCGGAGACTGTGAATACACACTCCTTCAGGTAAAGGGACAGTCGGAGAAATAAAACGTGTTAGACATTCGGTTTCCATTGGAACACCAAATGTGTGTATTTTTCCTTTATGTTTTCAGAAAAACAAAAGAGGAGCAACTCATGTATCTGTTTACAGAAATAATCTGTCTTTTCTGTCATAACGGGGACAACAATGATCTGATTCCAGGATTTGAGTTCATTAACTTAAATGGTTCAAGGCAATAGGTTTCCTTAAACAATTTGAGTGAAGTAACACGTTTAAATGGAGAACTCCTAACTCAAGTATGTATTGTTAGATATACTTATGTAAATACATGACTAGTATTAACTCAATTTCTTTGTATTGAACTTAAACATATTCATTATTTAAACATTAAACTCATTAAAAGTATGTATATGATTTAAGTCTGACTAACTTAAATAGCTTACAGTTAGTTCCAACAACTCAAAAAGGTATAGCTGCTTCTCAATTCATTAAAAACGGATTGCCTTGAACTATTAAAGTTGCATTAACTCAATACCAATACTCATTTAGATGCAATGCATTCATTTGAATATGGTTGTTTGACCACAACATTACACATCGCGCTGTGGAGGAGCGGGAGGTGTGCAGCTCGTGGTCTGCAGCTCTTCATACAACAGCTCACTGGCTGCTTTGTCCAGTGACCTCACTCATCTAGAAAGATGTGTGAGCATTGTGACAACTACATTGCATTTGCTGCAGCTGCTCCGTAATAAAAGCTACTCAGTGTGTCACCAGTGCAACACAAAACAAAAATACCAATAGAAATGACCAATGAGAGAGGTATTAACTGAATGTAAATACATTGGATGATTATTGAAGGAAAACGCAGTAACTGGTGATGAGTTTTGATTCCGTGAAAAAGCTGTCCAGTAACTGCATCCTGTGCTCTGCTTTACTCAGGACTACTGTGGCACCAGTCAGAGCAACGGGAGCTTCAGGATTATTACAGAGAATGTTCCCTGTGGGACCACAGGAGCCACCTGCTCCAAGACCATCGTGATCTTCCTGGGGGTAAACAACACCAGAACACGAGAGCAGAACATCTGACCAATATCAATGTTGAGGTTTGACAAGGATTATGGCTCAAATGATAATCAAGAAGACTGGGACCAATTATTGTATGATTGATGACCCTTATCATACCTTAAATAAGCATTACAATTACTTTTGAGTGCGTGAATTGGCAAAATAGTAAAAAATAGACTGATATTGAACTTAATGTTCCACCATTGGGGACATAAGGCTCACTTTAAAACCAATGAGGATATCATCCCATGGTAATGCTATGATGCTGATCTCCACACTTCATATCCTGGACGTGTGCAGCCATGCAGTTCATTTGTATCTGTTCCTTCAAAAAGAACGATGCAGTTGCTTCCCAGTTATCTAGTAACACGTTCCTTTTCACTGAGTAACTGACTGCTTGTTCCACCTCACTAATACAATGCTTATTTATTTGATGTTTATGCCCACAGGATAATGAATACAAACTTAAAGATGACACCTTCCAAATGGTAAAGGGCAGTGTCCAGGTGCGCCCTGCTCAGATACAGAAGATGGGTATTTACCTGGTGGTCACCATCAAGCCGGGTCTTGTGCTCATGTGGGACAAGAAGACCAGTCTTTTTATTAAACTCGCCCCGCAGTTCCAGGTAAACAATCATGTCTGCATCTCTTGACTGACAGCTGTGCTTTTTGCACAACACATATTGGTTCCTTCATTCTGGCTCATTGTCATGATACTTGACACTTGAAGATGATTGTTTGGATTTACAGCGCCTTGGCACTGCTCTCATTCACCCAGAAACACTTAGTGCTTATCTGGTTTGCATCTAGCTTAAGACCGAGCTAGTTCCCTCAGGAGCTGGTGGAAAAAGAACAGAGATGATTACTGGACTTATATGTGCCCGGTAATTTGTACACAACATCATTCTCTTGGTGTCTGCTAACACATTGACCGTAAGATATGGACTATGATAGTGGTTGTTTTGATGTTTTTCTGGAGCTTGAGGGCAAAAGTATATTTCAACGGCTTACTCGGCGTCAGCCCTATCACAACAGTAAACTCTGCCATTGGGTTCCTCCCTCTCAGGGTCAGGTCTGTGGTCTGTGTGGAAACTACGACGGCAACAGTAAGAATGAATTCACCACACGCTCTCAGGAGACAGTGACCGACGTTCTAGAATTTGGTAACAGTTGGAAGGTTTCATCCAGCTGCCCAAACGCCCAACTGCTCACCGATCCCTGTACCTCTAACCGCTACCGGGCAGCCTGGTCCCAGAAGCAGTGCAGCATCATCACCAGCGTCACCTTCCAGAGCTGTCATTCACAGGTAACTACGGCGACAGGGTCACACAAACATCGTCACTTTAACTGCCATGGTTTGTGGAATTCAATAAACAGTTTTCCTCCATCTGTGGAACTGCTCATTGCTAATCTGCTCTTTAATCAAAACAATGGTCTGAAGCAAGAAACCTGAAGAAATGCTTTTTAGCCTGTAATATTTATGTTAGCACTAATAGTACAGTCTGTGTGATTACATCTTGTGCTACCAATGTCACTATTGCTACTATATATATATATATATATATATATATATATATATATATATATATATATATATATATATATATATATATATATAGTAGTAATAGATATTAAGTAGTACCAACAACACTATTGCTACAACTACTCCAACCTTTTGGTTTCCCTCAACTTAATGTTTCTATTAAACAGTCCATGATCATGTGTTTAAGGTTGACCCTGGTCCATACTATGACTCGTGCGTGAGAGACTCGTGTGCTTGTGACACTGGTGGCGACTGTGAGTGTCTCTGCACTGCTGTGGCTTCCTATGCCAAAGCTTGTAATGAAGCTGGGACCTGTGTGAAATGGAGAACTCCCAATTTGTGCCGTAAGTTTGGTCACAATCTCACAAGGAAAATCAGTGCAATATCATTTAAATTTGTTTTAGCCAACAGATTTAAATGTGTTGGACCCCCTGATTATTGTGACACCAGCTAAAACACACTTTTCTTTTCATTTGCAGCTATTTTCTGCGACTATTATAACAAACATGATGGATGTGAATGGCACTACAAGCCTTGTGGCGTTGACTGCATGAAGACATGTAGGAACCCGTCAGGAAACTGTTCCAGCCTCATCACGGCACTGGAAGGTACATTAGACAGATCTTTTGGCACGTCGTCTCCTTGACTGGAGGTTTCAGTTCAACTCTGACTGATTGACCTCCCTGCTCAGATAAAACATTATTATTACTATTCAGAAATATTTTGATCCAACAACATATGTCTGCCAGAGCCTCAGTCCTCAGTGCTGCTCTTTTGGCATTGTTGTGGTCCATTCTTTTTCTTTTTTAGATTTTTTATTTGTGATGGATATTATTATTATTACATTTTTTCCTTTGTGAGTTAGACAAACAAGTCTGGGATTATAGACTGTATTTGCCGAAATTTGAATTCATTTGGCAGCTTAATGAGTCCGTCTTGAAACTGTATGTACACATTAAGTGACTTTTTTTCTGTATCAGGAGTTTCCCATTAAAGCCATGGATCAAAACTAAAATGCATGTAGGTGATGGTGATCCCTGATGATTTTAATCATTTTAAATAAACACCTTCTTTCCAATGTTCAACTAACTCATGAGGAAATAATTATATAATAATACTACAATATATCTCAGGATATCTCTGGAGAAATACACTTAACAAATACTGCTTCAAACTAAACATGGCATCCTTAGTATAGGAGCTGTGTCTCTGATATCCTGCAGTCTTTGATTTGATGGGGTTGCTGTGGCTCAGGAGGAAGAGGAGTTGTCAGTTTCAGACTGTGTGTTTGTGTCCCGTATACGTGATTGAGTGTTCGTATTTCTACTGAGGTTAATCCATTTCCTATAATGGTGTTGCAGGCTGCTATCCACAGTGTCCCCCAACCCATCCCTACTTCGATGAAGACACCATGACCTGCGTGGACAAGTGTGGCTGCTATGATGGCAAAGGCAATTATTACAGCATCGGAAGCAAGGTTCCATCGAACAACTGTAACACTTGGTATGTCTCCTAGCTACAGAGGATTCAATATCACTGATAATAAATAAAAAACAAACATTACCTACCTCTCACCTAAGTGAAATTTGCTTATGTCATGTATGAACCTGAAGGTCAATGATATGTCTAAATTTTCATTTTATTGAAAGCTTCTGCAGTGACTCTGGAGTATCGTGCAGCTACAATGTAAACTGTAAGTAAATATTATTTTTAAGACCGACTTGTTTATGTGAAAACACACACACAAAGTTTTGAAGAATAATCAACATAATCCTCTTGATCCGCAGCTTGTACATGCTTTATTAATGGAAGAACCTACGAATATGGGGAAACCATCTACAATACCACGGATGGCCTGGGACACTGCATCACAGCTAAGTGTGGGGCCAATGGGACGTTAACCAGAAGCATTCACGTGTGTCTTACCACCACGGCTGAGCCTAAAACTACTCCGTTTGAATTCACCACGGTTGAAAAGACAACTTTAGGTAAGAAAATATATTAATAAAAAAACACTAATATTGCTTTTAACTATAGTTATATAATTAGTTAAGTAATTTTAAAAAAAGTAAATGTTTTTGGATTTCTATTTAAAAAACTATTTTTGCACTGTTTACAAAATATTTCATTTTATCACAGCGGTTAAAAGAACTTCAACCTCAGTGCCAGGTGTCACAACAACAAGCCCTGAAACAACAGTTTTAATATCAACATCACAAGTACCGTCACTAACAACAAAGGGAACAACAGCTAAACCTTCAGAAACTACAGTGATCGGTGCGACAACCCCATCAGCAAAAGTCACCACTGGCCAGGTGACAGCCTCTACAACTCCTATTGTTGGAACGACAACAATAGTGCCAGGTGCCACAACAATAAGCGCTGAAACTACAGCTGTAATATCCACACCTTCTGTAGCTACCACAATCACTGAAGTACCATCAGTAGCAACTAAGGGAACAACAGCTAAACCTTCAGAAACTACAGTGATCGGTGCGACAACCCCATCAGCAAAAGTCACCACTGGCCAGGTGACAGCCTCTACAACTCCTATTGTTGGAACGACAACAATAGTGCCAGGTGCCACAACAATAAGCGCTGAAACTACAGTTGCAATATCCACACCTTCTGTAGCTACCACAATCACTGAAGTACCATCGGTAGCAACTAAGGGAACAACAGCTAAACCTTCAGAAACTACAGTGATCGGTGCGACAACCCCATCAGCAAAAGTCACCACTGGCCAGGTGACAGCCTCTACAACTCCTATTGTTGGAACGACAACAATAGTGCCAGGTGCCACAACAATAAGCGCTGAAACTACAGCTGTAATATCCACACCTTCTGTAGCTACCACAATCACTGAAGTACCATCAGTAGCAACTAAGGGAACAACAGCTAAACCTTCAGAAACTACAGTGATCGGTGCGACAACCCCATCAGTAAAAGTCACCACTGGCCCAGTGACAGCCTCTACAACTCCTATTGTTGGAACGACAACAATAGTGCCAGGTGCCACAACAATAAGCGCTGAAACTACAGCTGTAATATCCACACCTTCTGTAGCTACCACAATCACTGAAGTACCATCAGTAGCAACTAAGGGAACAACAGCTAAACCTTCAGAAACTACAGTGATCGGTGCGACAACCCCATCAGCAAAAGTCACCACTGGCCCAGTGACAGCCTCTACAACTCCTATTGTTGGAACGACAACAATAGTGCCAGGTGCCACAACAATAAGCGCTGAAACTACAGTTGCAATATCCACACCTTCTGTAGCTACCACAATCACTGAAGTACCATCGGTAGCAACTAAGGGAACAACAGCTAAACCTTCAGAAACTACAGTGATCGGTGCGACAACCCCATCAGCAAAAGTCACCACTGGCCAGGTGACAGCCTCTACAACTCCTATTGTTGGAACGACAACAATAGTGCCAGGTGCCACAACAATAAGCGCTGAAACTACAGCTGTAATATCCACACCTTCTGTAGCTACCACAATCACTGAAGTACCATCAGTAGCAACTAAGGGAACAACAGCTAAACCTTCAGAAACTACAGTGATCGGTGCGACAACCCCATCAGTAAAAGTCACCACTGGCCCAGTGACAGCCTCTACAACTCCTATTGTTGGAACGACAACAATAGTGCCAGGTGCCACAACAATAAGCGCTGAAACTACAGCTGTAATATCCACACCTTCTGTAGCTACCACAATCACTGAAGTACCATCAGTAGCAACTAAGGGAACAACAGCTAAACCTTCAGAAACTACAGTGATCGGTGCGACAACCCCATCAGTAAAAGTCACCACTGGCCCAGTGACAGCCTCTACAACTCCTATTGTTGGAACGACAACAATAGTGCCAGGTGCCACAACAATAAGCGCTGAAACTACAGCTGTAATATCCACACCTTCTGTAGCTACCACAATCACTGAAGTACCATCAGTAGCAACTAAGGGAACAACAGCTAAACCTTCAGAAACTACAGTGATCGGTGCGACAACCCCATCAGTAAAAGTCACCACTGGCCCAGTGACAGCCTCTACAACTCCTATTGTTGGAACGACAACAATAGTGCCAGGTGCCACAACAATAAGCGCTGAAACTACAGTTGTAATATCCACACCTTCTGTAGCTACCACAATCACTGAAGTACCATCAGTAGCAACTAAGGGAACAACAGCTAAACCTTCAGAAACTACAGTGATCGGTGCGACAACCCCATCAGTAAAAGTCACCACTGGCCAGGTGACAGCCTCTACAACTCCTATTGTTGGAACGACAACAATAGTGCCAGGTGCCACAACAATAAGCGCTGAAACTACAGCTGTAATATCCACACCTTCTGTAGCTACCACAATCACTGAAGTACCATCAGTAGCAACTAAGGGAACAACAGCTAAACCTTCAGAAACTACAGTGATCGGTGCGACAACCCCATCAGCAAAAGTCACCACTGGCCCAGTGACAGCCTCTACAACTCCTATTGTTGGAACGACAACAATAGTGCCAGGTGCCACAACAATAAGCGCTGAAACTACAGTTGCAATATCCACACCTTCTGTAGCTACCACAATCACTGAAGTACCATCGGTAGCAACTAAGGGAACAACAGCTAAACCTTCAGAAACTACAGTGATCGGTGCGACAACCCCATCAGCAAAAGTCACCACTGGCCAGGTGACAGCCTCTACAACTCCTATTGTTGGAACGACAACAATAGTGCCAGGTGCCACAACAATAAGCGCTGAAACTACAGCTGTAATATCCACACCTTCTGTAGCTACCACAATCACTGAAGTACCATCAGTAGCAACTAAGGGAACAACAGCTAAACCTTCAGAAACTACAGTGATCGGTGCGACAACCCCATCAGCAAAAGTCACCACTGGCCCAGTGACAGCCTCTACAACTCCTATTGTTGGAACGACAACAATAGTGCCAGGTGCCACAACAATAAGCGCTGAAACTACAGCTGTAATATCCACACCTTCTGTAGCTACCACAATCACTGAAGTACCATCAGTAGCAACTAAGGGAACAACAGCTAAACCTTCAGAAACTACAGTGATCGGTGCGACAACCCCATCAGCAAAAGTCACCACTGGCCCAGTGACAGCCTCTACAACTCCTATTGTTGGAACGACAACAATAGTGCCAGGTGCCACAACAATAAGCGCTGAAACTACAGTTGCAATATCCACACCTTCTGTAGCTACCACAATCACTGAAGTACCATCGGTAGCAACTAAGGGAACAACAGCTAAACCTTCAGAAACTACAGTGATCGGTGCGACAACCCCATCAGCAAAAGTCACCACTGGCCAGGTGACAGCCTCTACAACTCCTATTGTTGGAACGACAACAATAGTGCCAGGTGCCACAACAATAAGCGCTGAAACTACAGCTGTAATATCCACACCTTCTGTAGCTACCACAATCACTGAAGTACCATCAGTAGCAACTAAGGGAACAACAGCTAAACCTTCAGAAACTACAGTGATCGGTGCGACAACCCCATCAGTAAAAGTCACCACTGGCCCAGTGACGGCCTCTACAACTCCTATTGTTGGAACGACAACAATAGTGCCAGGTGCCACAACAATAAGCGCTGAAACTACAGCTGTAATATCCACACCTTCTGTAGCTACCACAATCACTGAAGTACCATCAGTAGCAACTAAGGGAACAACAGCTAAACCTTCAGAAACTACAGTGATCGGTGCGACAACCCCATCAGTAAAAGTCACCACTGGCCAGGTGACAGCCTCTACAACTCCTATTGTTGGAACGACAACAATAGTGCCAGGTGCCACAACAATAAGCGCTGAAACTACAGCTGTAATATCCACACCTTCTGTAGCTACCACAATCACTGAAGTACCATCAGTAGCAACTAAGGGAACAACAGCTAAACCTTCAGAAACTACAGTGATCGGTGCGACAACCCCATCAGTAAAAGTCACCACTGGCCCAGTGACAGCCTCTACAACTCCTATTGTTGGAACGACAACAATAGTGCCAGGTGCCACAACAATAAGCGCTGAAACTACAGTTGTAATATCCACACCTTCTGTAGCTACCACAATCACTGAAGTACCATCAGTAGCAACTAAGGGAACAACAGCTAAACCTTCAGAAACTACAGTGATCGGTGCGACAACCCCATCAGTAAAAGTCACCACTGGCCAGGTGACAGCCTCTACAACTCCTATTGTTGGAACGACAACAATAGTGCCAGGTGCCACAACAATAAGCGCTGAAACTACAGCTGTAATATCCACACCTTCTGTAGCTACCACAATCACTGAAGTACCATCGGTAGCAACTAAGGGAACAACAGCTAAACCTTCAGAAACTACAGTGATCGGTGCGACAACCCCATCAGCAAAAGTCACCACTGGCCAGGTGACAGGCTCTACAACTCCTATTGTTGGAACGACAACAATAGTGCCAGGTGCCACAACAATAAGCGCTGAAACTACAGCTGTAATATCCACACCTTCTGTAGCTACCACAATCACTGAAGTACCATCAGTAGCAACTAAGGGAACAACAGCTAAACCTTCAGAAACTACAGTGATCGGTGCGACAACCCCATCAGCAAAAGTCACCACTGGCCCAGTGACAGCCTCTACAACTCCTATTGTTGGAACGACAACAATAGTGCCAGGTGCCACAACAATAAGCGCTGAAACTACAGCTGCAATATCCACACCTTCTGTAGCTACCACAATCACTGAAGTACCATCAGTAGCAACTAAGGGAACAACAGCTAAACCTTCAGAAACTACAGTGATCGGTGCGACAACCCCATCAGCAAAAGTCACCACTGGCCAGGTGACAGCCTCTACAACTCCTATTGTTGGAACGACAACAATAGTGCCAGGTGCCACAACAATAAGCGCTGAAACTACAGCTGTAATATCCACACCTTCTGTAGCTACCACAATCACTGAAGTACCATCAGTAGCAACTAAGGGAACTACAGCTAAACCTTCAGAAACTACAGTGATCGGTGCGACAACCCCATCAGCAAAAGTCACCACTGGCCAGGTGACAGCCTCTACAACTCCTATTGTTGGAACGACAACAATAGTGCCAGGTGCCACAACAATAAGCGCTGAAACTACAGCTGTAATATCCACACCTTCTGTAGCTACCACAATCACTGAAGTACCATCAGTAGCAACTAAGGGAACAACAGCTAAACCTTCAGAAACTACAGTGATCGGTGCGACAACCCCATCAGTAAAAGTCACCACTGGCCCAGTGACAGCCTCTACAACTCCTATTGTTGGAACGACAACAATAGTGCCAGGTGCCACAACAATAAGCGCTGAAACTACAGCTGTAATATCCACACCTTCTGTAGCTACCACAATCACTGAAGTACCATCAGTAGCAACTAAGGGAACAACAGCTAAACCTTCAGAAACTACAGTGATCGGTGCGACAACCCCATCAGCAAAAGTCACCACTGGCCCAGTGACAGCCTCTACAACTCCTATTGTTGGAACGACAACAATAGTGCCAGGTGCCACAACAATAAGCGCTGAAACTACAGTTGCAATATCCACACCTTCTGTAGCTACCACAATCACTGAAGTACCATCAGTAGCAACTAAGGGAACAACAGCTAAACCTTCAGAAACTACAGTGATCGGTGCGACAACCCCATCAGCAAAAGTCACCACTGGCCAGGTGACAGCCTCTACAACTCCTATTGTTGGAACGACAACAATAGTGCCAGGTGCCACAACAATAAGCGCTGAAACTACAGCTGTAATATCCACACCTTCTGTAGCTACCACAATCACTGAAGTACCATCAGTAGCAACTAAGGGAACTACAGCTAAACCTTCAGAAACTACAGTGATCGGTGCGACAACCCCATCAGCAAAAGTCACCACTGGCCAGGTGACAGCCTCTACAACTCCTATTGTTGGAACGACAACAATAGTGCCAGGTGCCACAACAATAAGCGCTGAAACTACAGCTGTAATATCCACACCTTCTGTAGCTACCACAATCACTGAAGTACCATCAGTAGCAACTAAGGGAACAACAGCTAAACCTTCAGAAACTACAGTGATCGGTGCGACAACCCCATCAGTAAAAGTCACCACTGGCCCAGTGACAGCCTCTACAACTCCTATTGTTGGAACGACAACAATAGTGCCAGGTGCCACAACAATAAGCGCTGAAACTACAGCTGTAATATCCACACCTTCTGTAGCTACCACAATCACTGAAGTACCATCGGTAGCAACTAAGGGAACAACAGCTAAACCTTCAGAAACTACAGTGATCGGTGCGACAACCCCATCAGCAAAAGTCACCACTGGCCCAGTGACGGCCTCTACAACTCCTATTGTTGGAACGACAACAATAGTGCCAGGTGCCACAACAATAAGCGCTGAAACTACAGCTGTAATATCCACACCTTCTGTAGCTACCACAATCACTGAAGTACCATCAGTAGCAACTAAGGGAACAACAGCTAAACCTTCAGAAACTACAGTGATCGGTGCGACAACCCCATCAGCAAAAGTCACCACTGGCCCAGTGACAGCCTCTACAACTCCTATTGTTGGAACGACAACAATAGTGCCAGGTGCCACAACAATAAGCGCTGAAACTACAGTTGCAATATCCACACCTTCTGTAGCTACCACAATCACTGAAGTACCATCGGTAGCAACTAAGGGAACAACAGCTAAACCTTCAGAAACTACAGTGATCGGTGCGACAACCCCATCAGCAAAAGTCACCACTGGCCAGGTGACAGCCTCTACAACTCCTATTGTTGGAACGACAACAATAGTGCCAGGTGCCACAACAATAAGCGCTGAAACTACAGCTGTAATATCCACACCTTCTGTAGCTACCACAATCACTGAAGTACCATCAGTAGCAACTAAGGGAACAACAGCTAAACCTTCAGAAACTACAGTGATCGGTGCGACAACCCCATCAGTAAAAGTCACCACTGGCCCAGTGACGGCCTCTACAACTCCTATTGTTGGAACGACAACAATAGTGCCAGGTGCCACAACAATAAGCGCTGAAACTACAGCTGTAATATCCACACCTTCTGTAGCTACCACAATCACTGAAGTACCATCAGTAGCAACTAAGGGAACAACAGCTAAACCTTCAGAAACTACAGTGATCGGTGCGACAACCCCATCAGCAAAAGTCACCACTGGCCAGGTGACAGCCTCTACAACTCCTATTGTTGGAACGACAACAATAGTGCCAGGTGCCACAACAATAAGCGCTGAAACTACAGCTGTAATATCCACACCTTCTGTAGCTACCACAATCACTGAAGTACCATCAGTAGCAACTAAGGGAACTACAGCTAAACCTTCAGAAACTACAGTGATCGGTGCGACAACCCCATCAGCAAAAGCCACCACTGGCCCAGTGACAGCCTCTACAACTCCTATTGTTGGAACGACAACAATAGTGCCAGGTGCCACAACAATAAGCGCTGAAACAACAGTCGTAGTCACAGAAAGTATACAAACATCAACTGCTGTCACAAAACCTAGTATTTTGAATACAACAGCTGCTGTGTCGCCAACTGCAACTCAAAGAGCAACAGTTAAAGGTACAACTACCATTGGCCCTATAACACCGACACTTCCAGGCAGCACAACTGCTTTCACTACCAGACCAGTCGGATCTACAGTTGTATCCACACCAACTCTTTTAACCACTACAACATTATGTACCTGCATTGTCAATGGGACTGCATATTATCCTGGTAGGTGATTTTTGCATTATACTTTTTTCCCCCCACTTTATAGATCCCAGTACCTCATCATTTTTGCTATTAACATCGTTATTTTGTCTTTATTTTTTTCTCATTTAAATGTCAATCTTAGATTCAGAACCTCAAGTCTAAGGTCTTTTGTCTTTTTATCATTCTATTTTTTTTACAGCATTAATATCTCGCCCTGTTTATTTACATACTAACACTGTCTGGAAACTGGTGACTCAATTCATGGCAGCTTGTTTTTTATTTATATATAAGAAGTTCCTGACTAACTTTTGAATCCAGGATACATTGATAATGATAGCTAAAACAGACTTGGAGATACTACATCAATAAATGATAAGATATTGAATAGTTCACAGATATCTGGAAATTATCGGTCACATGTTTTCCATAACCTTCATCTAATTAAATTGCCGTTAAATTTGCATTTGCTCAGCTGTACTCCACTCTTATTTTCACAGGGGACTTCTTGTACAAAGTTGATGATGGCTTAGGGTGGTGTTACGAGTCATTTTGCAATGCATCTTGTAAAGTTGAGAAACGATCAAAACCATGTCCTACAACACCAATACCCAGTACAACCGCACCTTTTACCACGACAAAGGCATCAGTGTCTTCCACCACCACAGCTATTCCTAGCTCTACTTCCACCCCATCATCCACAACTACATCTATTTATGACTGCAATTATGTGAATTCAACAATAAAGGTGGGATATAGTAGATAACATTTCTATTCATGATCGCAAATTAAATTGTTTCTAAAAGAATTTGCTGATGGAAAAAAAGTACCGCATCACAAAATTGTTGTTATACACACAACATTTGCTGTATGATTTACTGCGTCTCAATACCCATCCAGAATGGAGAGTCCTTGAAGGTCAGCAACTGCACCACAGTTACTTGCACCAATAGCAAGATCACAGAGACACCCACTGTCTGTTCCAAAGTACAAGAACCCATCTGTATGAATGGACGCAAAGCCGTCAAAGTCTATGATGATGTTGGATGCTGCTTTCACTATGAATGTCAATGTAAGTAAAAAATGGAACCTTTCAATACAGGTTACCACTTTTGTTTCTTTTAAATGCAGCCGAGCATCTTGTGTCAGTATGCTTAGCCTATTTACATTATATATATCACTAAACATAAACATACACACTGAATGAAAAAAGAAATAGTAGTTCCTCAAGCATTTTTTTCTCATAAGAATACTGTAGTCAATATTATTTGCCAATAAAAAACACAGCAATTGTGTTTTCTGCATCTTCTTACTTTCTTGTTTCCATTCATGGTTCTTTTCATCCTGCAGGTGTGTGCAGTGTCTGGTCTAAAAACCATTACCTGACATTCGATGGAAAGTCATACGATTTCCAGGAGAACTGCTCTTACTACCTGGTCAAAGAGATTATTAATAAATATAACCTGACTATAATAGTAAATAACCGTGATTGTGATCCTTCGGACAGCACATCCTGTCCCCTGACCCTCACTGTAATATTCGGATCTTACACGGTGGTTTTGACTTCAGTTCAGACTTCAGGAACAGCAGCTAATGTGGTAAGCAACCAGACAACTTGTCAAAGACATTCATGGTTTTGGTGGTAGTAACTTATTTCCATTATTGTTTTTAGTGCACTAACTTAAGTGGTGTTGTGCATTGTACAGCTAGAAGTCTTGTTGTGCTCCAGTCTACTCTAATGTGTTGTCACATTGTCCTACAGGTGTATGTGAATCAGAAACGGATCTACTCAGCCTACAGAAATGCTGTCCTACTAATCACGAGCCCAGATACGGTGATCACATTGGAGATACCTGAGATCAACACAAAAGTGGTCTTTAGGAGCTCCGCAGTCAGCATTACCCTTCCTATGGCTTCCTTTGGTGGAAACACTGAGGGACAGTGTGGTGAGTTAGCAGAACATTGATATGTAACATGAACCTAGTCAGTGATGCGTAGTTAATCAAATCATTGAGTGAAATTACACTTACAACCAGAGGACACCATTGAGAGCAGCCTGTTGCACCTATTGACACTTCAATGGCAGCCTGCAGTCATTGTAGGATAGGCCTCATGTTAACTGCAGAGTTAAAATAATCATTACAACAATTCACAGATTGAGAACAACTACAATGAGCAGAAAAACAGGAACACCTGACAGAATTAACCTAATGGTTCAGCTGAGCACCGACACTGAGAATCTAGAAGGAAAAACTGCTGAGTTTAAAATGATGTACAATCCACTAACTTGTCGTAAATGGGCAAGCTTAGCAGCATCAGTGTTTAGATTATATAGCTAGGTAAAGAGGTAGAGAGATAGATTAATTCATAACTACTATGAGAAGGTGGCAAAGAGACGGCAAAGAGAATATTATATCAAACAGTAGATGACGATGATACGTTCTATTTAGGAACTTCTCTGTGATCCGGTTCTTGCGTGAGCTTCAATGCTTTGGCTTTAACCTCCTGCCTCTTCTTTTCCAGGGACCTGTGACAACACCCAGAACAACGACTGTCGTTCTCCAAACGGCCAGGTGGCAAGCTGCTCAGACACTGCAGGCCAGTGGAATGTCCCAGGTAAACCCTGTGTCACCCCCACAACCCCAACACCTACGGCCACTTCCAAACCACCTTCCACAACAACACAGCCTACTTGCAATCCTGCCATTTGTGATATCCTAACCAGCAGGTGAGGGGAACCACAAACTATTTAAAAGCCTGCACAAAACATAGACCCACAATAGTGACACGTCATCACCGTAGAACGTTGATGTTCTGAATTGCTTTCCATTACGTCCTTGATGATGTCTATATTTGATCTGGTCACTTGGTGAGTTCAAAGACTTCTGATCTTTTTTCCTGACATATTGTTCTGGCTTGTATGTTTCTTCTAGTGTGTTTGCACAATGCAATGAAGTCATAGTCCCAGGACCATTCCTGACATCCTGTAAGGAGGATATTTGCAACAGAGGCAATGCCACTGGCTGCACCAGCCTGGAGGCCTATGCCACTCAGTGCTCTGAGGCAGGAATCTGTATCGACTGGAGGAATGCAACCAATGGGCAGTGTGGTAAGATAAAGCTAATCGTTAATAGAACTAGAAGTGTTGCACTGAGTTCTGACAAAGGTGTATGTAAACATATCTCCATCTTACAGAGTTTGAGTGTTCAAGTAACAAGGTGTACAAGGCCTGTGGCGCCCGTGTAGAGCCAACATGCAATGACAGGTAAAGAATAAATCCAAAATGTCTTTGACAAATCTTGACCTTTATACACCACTTGCCAGATTGAAATTCTTCCATAAATTAGATGATGTCAGTGTGTGAGAAGGATAAACTCATAATGAGCCGTGTTGTGTCTGTAATAACCAATAATTCCTTTTCTCACATCAGATACAATGAAAGGTTCCAGGAACAGTTCCAGGCATCTCCGAACAACACTAAAGAGGGTTGCTTCTGTTCTAATGGCACCATCTTATTCAACGCAGTCCAGGACACATGTGTTCCCTCCTGCGGTAAGAGGAGATCCTAAAGAAAACTTGACGTCTGTCTAACGCATTAGCTTGAAGCAAAACTCAAACCTACAAACATTGTTTCTGTTTGGATTTCAGGTTGTGTTGGTCCTGATGGACAACCCAAACAGGTAAGACATCGGTCACATGCATTCATGTTCCCTGGCAAAGCATGAGTTGTCTGTCTGAACTGACTCCTGTCTCTGAAACAGCCTGGTGAAACATGGACAAGTGGCTGCAACACCTGTATGTGTGACAACGAGTCCATGAGCGTCCAGTGTACGCCTGTTCAATGCCCAACACAACAGGTCCTCAACTGCAGCAAACCTGGCCAGCAGATGGTCAACAAAACAGATGGCTGCTGCACAACAGAGTCTTGCGGTCAGTTGCAGTGTCAGAGAAGTGGATCATGTCACTTTGTAGCCTTGATGCCACCAAAGGATAGTTGTCAATGCCATTGGTTCTGCCCATCTGGAGGTGGTCTCGTATCTGCCACATTCTTAAAGTCAATGTTCAACATTTTGGGAAATGTTTGCGTTCCTGTCTGTGTAGGGGTTAAACACACAAGATAGAAAGTGTTTATTGGTATGCTTTTAGACTTATCATAAAATACATATTTACAGACAAGAAGTGTCCACACAAAGTCTCCAGGGTCACTCACCTGGGACCCGCTGTGTGTGTGAATCTATCACACTGTGTCAAAGCAGTGTCTTCCTGTGAAAGAGAGCTTGGGTCTCAGAGTCTAAGCTAACGTGAAGTGACTCATCTAAACATTATCTAAACTCATCTAAACTTTGGTCTTCAACAGAGTGCAACGTGAACCTGTGTCCCTCTCCTCTTACCTGCCCGCTGGGGTTCAAACTCACCGCCATGAACGGCACCTGCTGCCAATCCTACGAGTGCGGTATGTGACTCAACAGAGTTTAGTCTTGAAGGAAAGAACATTGATTTACACACTTTTAATAGAGATGGACAATCACACAATTGATCCTCACATTAAGGGCTTTTCAAAGCAATAACAATTTACGAATTACACTAATGGAAGATCTCTTCTGAAGATCAGTCTCTGTGCATCAGGTATAGAGATAGATTAGCCTAGATTAGCACACATCTGCATTACTATTCAATAGAACCAGAGTCAGTTTCAACCTACCCCATGTGTCTTGTTTGTTTTGCAGTTCCTAAAGGCGTTTGTGTCTACGACATGACGGAGTACCAGGTAAGGACACGGGCCAGACTCCAGACGTCAACATATCTGTCATAGTTCAGGAGCAACAGGAAGTAGGATTCAATCACAGACACAGGCAGAGCAGGTTGCATTACAGGTACTTCACTTGAATAGAATACAGGTCTGTGTGAGACCACATCAGAGTCCCTCTGCAGGTTCGAACAGGAAATATCAGCTCCCTAAACAGTTAAACAACGTGCCGTCTTTTACAGGTTGTAATCCCATGAGGAAGCCTTTATTTACACTGAGATGAAACCCTTCTTTAATGTCCACTGTGTGCATAGTTGCTGTCAGATAACAATCCAAAACAGACAGATCAGCACACGCTTTCTGTTTCAACTCTTTTCACTGTGAGAGTGAAAAAGGTTGAAGAGGAACCCCAGAACTCCTGTTGATGTGATCTGGTGACCACATAAAGAGGTGACACATCTCTCACCTGTAGCGTTGCGGTTGCTCCGCCTCACAACCACAAACCAACCGAACCAGAGTGCACCTGGAAGTGGTCCTGTATTTGTTTCTTCTGAACCGCATGAAACCGCCCAGCCCAGTGCCCTTTGAGGGGTCTTTAACTTGAAGGGTTTGGTTGGGTTCAGACGAACTCTTTGGTTTTGTTATGTGAACATTCATTCACTCAAACTGTGCTGTGGACTGAACAGCTGCACCAAAACCTCTTGAACATAAGTTTCTCAACAAATTCTATTCCGAGTCATAATAAAAAGGTGATAGCAGCATGCATTCAGAACTGGTATTACATTTAAACAATCCATGCACTGATCACAATGTGTGACAAGTGAGAAAGAAGCAATCTTGTTGCATCTATATGAATATGAATCCTTTACCCCTTGGTCCAGAAGAATTAATTTAAGTACAAGCTGAACGTTCCCATAGAATGCATATTTATTGATTGATTGATTGATTGGAAGTAAAACTTTGATTATTGTGTATCTTGCAGCCTGGTGACAAGATACCAACATCAGAAAACCCATCAGAACCACCAATAGAAGCACCAGAAGGGGCCACAACTGCACCAGGAGTTACAACAGTAGTACCAGGGGCTACACCACCACCAGGATTCACAACAGGAGCACCAGGGGCCACAGGAGCACCAGGATTCACAACAGGAATACCAGGGGCACCAGGAGTTACAACAGGAATTCCAGGGGCCGCAGGAGCACCAGGAGTTACAACAGGAATACCAGGAGCACCAGGAGTCACAACAGGAGCACCAGGAGTTACAACAGGAATACCAGGAGCACCAGGAGTCACAACAGGAGCACCAGCAGTTACAACAGGAATACCAGGTGCACCAGGAGTTACAACAGGAGCACCAGGGATACCAGGAGTTACAACAGGAATACCAGGAGCACCAGTATTCACAACAAGAGCACCAGGGGCCACAGGAGCAGCAGGAGTCACAACAAGTGAACCAGGGGCCACAGGAGCACCAGGATTCACAACAGGAGCACCAGGGGTACAAGGCATTACAACAGGAATACCAGGAGCACCAGGAGTCACAACAGGAGCACCAGGAACTACAACAGGAATACCAGGAGCACCAGGAGTTACAACAGGAATACCAGGAGCACCAGGATTCACAACAAGAGCACCAGGGACCACAGGAGCACCAGGGTTCACAACAGGAGTACCAGGGGCCACAGGAGCACCAGGAATAACAGGAGTACCTGGGGTACCAGGAGTTACAACAGGAGCACCGGGGGCTACTGGAGCACCAGGATTCACAACAGGAAAACCAGGGGCCACAGGCGCACCAGGAGTTACAACAGGAATACCAGGGGCACCAGGATTCACAACAGGAGCACCAGGCGGACCAGGGGCACCAGGAGTTACAACAGGAATACCAGGGGCACCAGGATTCACAACAGGAGCACCAGGCGGACCAGGGGCACCAGGAGTTACAACAGGAATACCAGGGGCACCAGGATTCACAACAGGAGCACCAGGCGGACCAGGGGCACCAGGAGTTACAACAGGTATACCAGGGGCACCAGGATTCACAACAGGTATACCAGGGGCCTCACGATTCACAACAGGAGCACCAGGTGCACCGGGAGTTACAACAGGAGCAGCAGGGGCACCGGGATTCACAACAGGAGCACCAGGGGCACCAGGATTCACAACAGGAGCACCAGGGGCACCGGGAGTTACAACAGGAGCACCAGGGGCACCAGGATTCACAACAGGAGCACCAGGCGGACCAGGGGCACCAGGAGTTACAACAGGTATACCAGGGGCACCAGGATTCACAACAGGTATACCAGGGGCCTCACGATTCACAACAGGAGCACCAGGGGCACCGGGAGTTACAACAGGAGCAGCAGGATTCACAACAGGAGCACCAGGGGCACCAGGATTCACAACAGGAGCACCAGGATTCACAACAGGAGCACCAGGGGCACCAGGATTCACAACAGGAGCACCAGGATTCACAACAGGAGCACCAGGGGCACCAGGATTCACAACAGGAGCACCAGGGGCACCGGGAGTTACAACAGGAGCACCAGGGGCACCAGGAGTTACAACAGGAGCAGCAGGGGCACCGGGATTCACAACAGGAGCACCAGGGGCACCAGGATTCACAACAGGAGCACCAGGGGCACCAGGATTCACAACAGGAGCACCAGGATTCACAACAGGAGCACCAGGGGCACCAGGATTCACAACAGGAGCACCAGGGGCACCAGGATTCACAACAGGAGCACCAGGAGTTACAACAGGAATACCAGGGGCACCAGGATTCACAACAGGAGCACCAGGGGCACCAGGAGTTACAACAGGAGCACCAGGAGTCACAACAGGAGCACCAGGAGTCACAACAGGAGCACCAGGAGTCACAACAGGAGCACCAGGAGTTACAACAGGAGCACCAGGGGCCACAGGAGCACCAGGAGTCACAACAGGAGCACCAGGGGCCACAGGAGCACCAGGAGTCACAACAGGAGCACCAGGGTTCACAACAGGAGCATCAGGGGCCACAGGAGCACCAGGTGTTATAACTGGAATACCAGGGGCACCAGGAGCCACAGGAGCACCAGGATTCACAACAGGAGTACCAGGGGTACCAGGAGCACCAGGGGCCACGGGCGCACCAGGAGTTACAACAGGAGCACCAGGAGCCACAGGAGCACCAGGATTCACAACAGGACTACCAGGGGTACCAGGAGCACCAGGGGCCACGGGCGCACCAGGAGTTACAACAGGAGTACCAGGAGCCACAGGAGCACCAGGATTCACAACAGGAGCACCAGGAGTCACAACAGGAGCACCAGGATTCACAACAGGAGTACCAGGGGTACCAGGAGCACCAGGTGCCACGGGCGCACCAGGAGTTACAACAGGAGCACCAGGGGCACCAGGAGTTACAACAGGGATACCAGGGGCACCAGGAGTCACAACAGGAGCACCAGGGGCACCAGGATTCACAACAGGAGTACCAGGAGCACCAGGGGCCACGGGCGCACCAGGCGTTACAACAGGAGCACCAGGGGCACCAGGAGTTACAACAGGAGTACCAGGGGCACCAGGAGTTACAACAGGAGCACCAGGGGCACCAGGAGTTACAACAGGAGCACCAGGGGCACCAGGATTCACAACAGGAGTACCAGGGGTACCAGGATTCACAACAGGAGTACCAGGGGTACCAGGGGCCACGGGCGCACCAGGAGTTACAACAGGAGCACCAGGAGCCACAGGAGCACCAGGATTCACAACAGGAGTACCAGGAGCACCAGGGGCCACGGGCGCACCAGGAGTTACAACAGGAGCACCAGGGGCACCAGGAGCCACAGGAGCACCAGGATTCACAACAGGAGCACCAGGGGCCACAGGAGCACCAGGATTCACAACAGGAGCACCAGGAGGAGCAACATCGGGGCCTTTTGTACCCAAATCCTGCCAAGAGTGTTTCTGTGGACCAAAGATGGATCCCATCACCAAGCTGAACATCATTAATTGCAAACCTATTGTCTGCAACACAAACTGCTCAATGGTAAGCTAGCTCGCTCACTCACACACTCACACACTCACACACACACACACACACACACACACACACACAGCAGCTTTCTGAGGTCCTGTACCAGCTGGTAGTTGGTGTTGGTAGTTGCACTGGACTCTTCAGTACTGGACTCATGGATCTAAACGTGTTAGACCAAACAAGAGCAGTACCTGTCCGTATAGAGCAGTACCTGTCCGTATAGAGCTGTACCTGTCCGTATAGAGCAGTACCTGTCCGTATAGAGCTGTACCTGTCCGTATAGAGCTGTACCTGTCCGTATAGAGCAGTACCTGTCCGTATAGAGCAGTACCTGTCCGTATAGAGCAGTACCTGTCCGTATAGAGCAGTACCTGTCCGTATAGAGCTGTACCTGTCCGTATAGAGCTGTACCTGTCCGTATAGAGCAGTACCTGTCCGTATAGAGCTGTACCTGTCCGTATAGAGCAGTACCTGTCCGTATAGAGCAGTACCTGTCAGTATACAGCAGTACCTGTCCGTATGGTGCAGTATCACCATGCAGGTTTGTCTTTGCATTTCTTTTCTAAACATCTTTAGAACAAGAAAACAGCGTTTGCTCATATTCTGTCTCCACTGAGCGACACGATGTCAGCGCCTCCAGGCAGGAAACGAGGCTTTAGGCCTGAAAGGAGTTCATCAAAGAGTTCAAGTGCAGTTTCTGACAGAGTCACCAGAGTTTTCTGCTTCCTTGTTTCCTTCTCTCTCCCTCCTTCCTTCCTTGTCTCCAGGGTTATGAATATCAGCCTGAAGCTGACAAGTGCTGCGGTACGTGTGTTCAGAAAAGCTGTTTCCTCAACACACCTGAAAACACAACGGTTGTCATCGAGGTCAGTACCGCCGCTCTGGCCGTTTCATTCACATTTCTAATGTTTGCTGTCGCAACATACTTCTTCTTCTTAGTTATGGACGATGTAGATATTTGTTAATATTGGAATGAGAAAATAACCTCATCTTGAAATACAAAGTTCACATTTTTAAAAAGGGAATAGAGATTAAAGAAAGAACGTTTGTGAATTAGGATGAATGGCTTATGTCTTTGTTGACTCATCTGACTTCACTCTTCCTGCTGGAACAGGTCAACAACACACTTGTACTCCCTAAAGACAAGTGTATGCAATATACATGTGAGGACATCAATGGACAGCTTGTTACCAAGACGACCAAGACCATATGTCCTCCCTACAACCCCTTGGACTGTGAACCTGTGAGTTTTTTCTAACCCCACACCCCTCACACTCCTAAACTATCATGATGTGACATGTGTTTTCCTCCTGCAGGGTACCGAGACAACAGATGCTCAGGGATGCTGCACAACCTGTAAGTTATGAAGGTCACAGTGTTTCACGCTGAATCCAGAGCAATGAAGCTACTTTGGGGTCGAATCTGTTGCGTCGTCAGAGCCTAAAGGTCGCTGTGTGTTCCAGGCAAACTGCGCAGCAGCTGTGAGGTCCAGAGCAAGGAGACCGTCATCGAGGTCAACGACTGCAAGAGCGCGCTGCCGGTCAACATGACGTCCTGCGCCGGACACTGTGGGAGCGCCTCCATGTGAGTCCATTTAGCGTCACAGCGTCAACAGGAAACAGCTGTTCTCCCTGTGACATGAGTTCTGTATGCTGAAGGTCACTGGCCACTGAGCTGCAGAGGATGAGAGCTGTTGTCTCTGTGTGTGTGTGCAGATACTCTGCAGCAGCCAACAAGATGATACACCAGTGTGAGTGCTGCCAGGAGGACCTCACCAGCCAGAAGCAGGTGGAGCTGACCTGCGCCAGCGGCTCCAAGGTGCAGCACAGCTACGTGGTGGTGGAGTCGTGCCGCTGCACCAGAGCAGAGTGTGTGCCGGGAACGACGGCCAAACCCCAGCGCCGCAGGAGACGCTGATCCTCCTGCTGCCGCCGGACGGAAAGCTGGCACACAGCGCGAGGCTTCAGCTTGAACCTTCCTGTTGTCAGGGTTCAGTAGTTAGAGCTCAACCTGTTACTCTCTCTCTCTCTCTTTTCAGATTTCATGGATAATCATAAATAAAATATTTTTCCTGCAATATGACCACTGGTGTTGACATGCTTATTGATCACTAGGAATCATGTAAATAGACATGTTTCTTAAATGGCAAGAAAAAACAAACAGAACAACAAGGACGATGAACACGGGCGCCAACACCATTGTGAAACAAAATCTCAGCAAGATATCAACCACATTCCATCTTTTTCCAGCTAAAAAACTGAAATCGGGTTAACTTATGGATTAAATGATATGTACTTGTTGTGGACTCAGAGGCGTTCAAGGTCCAGGAAGAAAGTTAGGACATTTTTGCTTTCAACGGACCAAAACCTACAGTTCACGAAATCTGCACTAAATTAATTACTAAACATACTAAACTTAATCAAAGTCAAACTTTGCAGAGATTCTGTTAACACATAGTGATATTTTATAGTAATATAGTTGCATAATTAAGAAAAGGAAATGCATCCTTGAAGTTATTCAATTTTTAGAATTTATTTTCACATGTTCTATAATCAACCAATAAAGCAGTAACACATATACTGCTATATGAACCTCTGAGCTACTCTCACAAGTGTTTTCTGTATATTATACTTTTATAGATAGCTCGATCAATAGATATAGTTTTATCTGTGAGACAACACTGCCACCTGCTGGAGGAGATTCATCCTGTCACAAACAATCAACAGGACTACAGCAGATGAACTTAGAATCATATGATTGGGGAAAGAATGAATTTACTGGTGACAAGTAATTGATAAATACTTTGATGGAGGACATCAGAGCTGCAAACTCATGAGGGGTGAAAAAGGTGACACCAGCAGGGAGCGAGGGGGGTCAATCAGACCCTAATAATAACAATAACAAACATTTTAAGAACAACGACCATGTCACTGCTCAGGCCCTAAAGATAATAACTAATATACATTTACACTATACACACAATCAGGTTGAAGTTCTTCGTGAACTTCTTGTCTTTGCTGCTCCGCCATGAGCCTTTTCCTGGAAGTCTCTTCTGCCTCCACCTCCTGCTTCATCTCCTCTGGTAGGCTCCTCTTGTGGGCTGACATCCAGCTGCATCCTCCTCTGTGTGGCTCTGTGCAGCTTCATCTGTCTCTGGGCCTTACGATAAATGTAGCGTCATGACGTTAGCGGTAACGTAGCTAGCGGTAAAGGCTGAATTAAACTTCTGCAACTACAACTCCGGCTGGCCACGCAGTCGGATTGACGGACTCGTTTTGATTTTTAGTCCCCGTGCGTTTTCCATACGCCAGACCAGCAGGTGGCGCAACGACCGTAGTTGACATGCACACCGACGTTCACAGATATCTCCCTCCAGGAATTCACCTCCATCTGCGTGTGCTGATACTCCATCAGACGGGTTTTATAAATGCTCATATTTGACCTCTTCAGCCAAACGTTCTTCAACAAGCTCCATTGTTCCTGTTTCTGCTTTGGCTTTTAAAAACAGAGGTATTATGCTATGAAACCGGAAATGAGAGACTCAGAAAGGATGCAGTTAGCGGACCAATCACAGCCTTCAGGGCTGCGTACGGCTGGCGTAGCTTTGACGGATAGTCAGAAATTTGGGGTGACGCACGCAAGCACGCAAAATGGCCGATTTGACCAGGCAAGGTTGGCCATGCGTGTCTTGCGTGCTTGAGTCTCTGCGTAAAACCCGAGTATAAATCAGGCTTAACGTTAACATTGTTGTCAAGCTAAAGCTGACTAGCTATAACGTTGTGATCAAGCTAAAGCTGACTAGCTTTAACGTTGTGATCTAGCTAAAGCTAACCAGCTATAATGTTGTGATCAAGCTAAAGCTAACTAGCTATAACGTTGTGATCAAGCTAAAGCTGACTAGCTATAACGTTGTGATCAAGCTAAAGCTGACTAGCTATAACTTTGTGATCAAGCTAAAGCTGACTAGCTTTAACGTTGTGATCAAGCTAAAGCTGAGAAGCTTTACATTAAAAAAACATGGTGGTAAAGATTTGATGGGGATAACATGATAAAATATTCCGACACATAACTTGGATGTCGAGTTACCTTCGTGAGTTAAACAGCATGTTAAATTGTTGCTAGCAAACAAGACTTACCTCTAAACTAGAGTTCATTGCTGAGCCAGTTGTACCGACGGTAACTTCAACTTGGAGCGAAGGGACGAAACGTTGGAGAGTGACGTAGACGCTGGAGACAACGCTGATTGGCCGAGACTCGACACATCAGAGATGTTTTATTTGAGAAGATCACTCACGACATCCACTTTTCTCCGCGTCTCACTCCGATCTCAGAAACGCTGCCCGGCTCAAGTTTGTAGGTATGGGACATGCACTGATCGGATGTGGCATCTATAATGAAATACCCTTTGAGTAAAAGCAAAGCATTTTTGGTTGAAAAATAAATAATTAATTAAAAACAATCTCACATACTGGCTGCAGTGCCTTCACGTACTCCAAGGCTTACACATGTGTGCACTACAACACTGCTTCCTAGAGACCTTAAGGGAACTCAACCTTCACAATAAGAGCCCCAGACACAGGAACAAAATATATTCCAATTCAACGCAGGCTTTCCTCTTTTTACTCGTCAACACCGTCAACACGACATTTGATGTCATCAAACACAAATACAAATGTGGACATGGTGACGTCAGAGTCAGGCAGCGCGTGCACGCGGACGGTGGGCGGCGGCAGGAGCTTTGCGGAAGTAGAGCTGCAGTCATATGACCAGCACGCAGCCGGAGAGAATGCTACCTGGATATGGATAAAATCCCTCGGACTCGGTGACGGACATCCGCAGCGGACACGGTAACGGCACCGTGAATGACGTAGCACCCGGTTATTGTAGTCAGAGTGTTGATTGTTGTCTTGATTGTTATGCTCACAGTCCGCTAGCTGCTGGGCTAGCGGCGTCACGCGCACAGCTGCTTCTGAGCTGCTCGTTAGCTGTTAGCTGTTAGCTGCTAGCTGCTAGCTGTCTGTCCTGAACGTTGTTCTGTGGTGTGTCCTCAGATGGAGGAGATCAAAGTGTCTCCTGACTACAACTGGTTCAGAAGCACTGTACCCCTGAAACGAGTGAGTACCTCATGACGTGTGGCTGCACAACCTCCGGCCCCCGGGCCGCTGGGGGCCGGACAGCGCCACGTTCAGGGACGGACACACACAAACACACATATACAGACACATAGAGACTCACTCACACACAGACACACTAGAACCAGAGGAGACAAGAGGCTTCTCATGTGTTTACTTCAGTGTTCTGTTTGTCATAACACAGCCGTGTTGTTTATCACATGTGTGTTTGCTGCATGATCACATGGAGGCTTGTGTTGACACTCAGTATTCCAATCAGAGCAGTTCATTTAAAAATGTCCTCTCGTGAAATAAGTTTGTATCCAGCATATAAACTGTGAGGCTTGTTGTGTTTTAGGGTGCTGAGTGGGAGTGATCACACTCTCTCTCTCACACACACACACACACACACACACACACACACACACACACACACACACACACACACACACAGCAGTAAGCATTAACCTCTGTGACGTTGTAGCATCAGTCTGGAGGTGCTGGAGAGGAATGTGTTCACATCATCATCGTACAACATTAATAGTACATGTTGGTAAATTAATAAATATGTTTCATGATGCAAATTTAAAAGCATAAAGTAAAAATCTCCATCTTTGGGATAACGTCACACAATGAACGTAAAACATCATCCATGAGGATCGTTATCACATCGCTGCACCTTTTGTAACGGATTAACACTTTGAAAAGCAACTACGCTCTAGTGTAGTGCACATACACTGAACACTGCTTCCTGGAGACCTTAATGAACTCTAAGCCTTCACAATAAAAGCCCCATACACTGAACACTGCTTCCTGGAGACCTTAATGAACTCTAAGCCTTCACAATAAGAGCCTTAGACACATACACTGAACACTGCTTCCTAGAGACCTTAATGAACTCTTACCCTTCACAATAAGAGCCTCAGACACATACACTGAACACTGCTTCCTGGAGACCTTAATGAACTCTAAGCCTTCACAATAAGAGCCCCATACACTGAACACTGCTTCCTGGAGACCTTAATGAACTCTAAACCTTCACATTAAGAGCCCCAGACACATACATTGAACACTGCTTCGTAGGGACCTTTTTGGTCGAGTTCTTAGGAAATTCCAGGATCTCAATCTCAAGAATTCTTCTGAACAAAAGGAAAATCCTCTCAAGTGAGCTGCTCTGAAATAAAGCAGATTTAAACACAATCGATCAGCTGATGGCAAAGCTGCTCTGCTGCAGGAGCTGGTGACTACTGGACTCCTGTTTGTAGGTAAATGAAGCTTTATTTTGTGTTGCTGTGCTTTTTAAACACACGATTACAAAGCGCTTCCCTCCTGAAAGCATTGAAAAGAACGAGGTCATGAAGGGATCACAATATAAAACTTAGACCAAAAATAAAATGCTATATAAAGCCTGTGTAGCATGACAGCGTAGCATCAAGCCGTAGTCAAGCTCACCACGAGGACTGAAAGCAGGCAGCTGGATAGTTAGCTTGCGTGCTACTGCTGCTATGTTTAATGCTACACGTAGAAAGCCAGCTATTGGTCCCCAAGACTCATTTTAAAGGACAAGCTACCTAGCTTCTTTTATTCTAGTCAAATGATCACCGTAAACAGTACTTCTTCTCCTTCTATAGTACCAACACTTCTTCATCATTAATACAGTTCAGTGTCGCCCTCCTGCTCTTCATCCTCATCATCCTCCATGTCCACTGCTACGTAGACGACACACCGCTTTACCGCTCCACCAAATCATCACACCCACTACCTGCTCCATCACTGCCTCTCAGACATGAAGCCCTGGAGGATCTCTGAGAGATCTCTGACTGCTTCAGATAAACTCAGATATAATATATTTCCTCACAAGAGGACGATGAAACAAATCTTCTGAAACGATTCTAAAGGACTAAACTACTGTAACAGACCTGAAAATGATCAACTGTCCTTTGAATCTGTCGGCGTGACTCAGCCTCATGAGTCACTCTGCTAACGTCGGGTTGTGAACAGCACGTCTGTGTTGGAGGCTATTAGCATTAGCAACACGTCTGTGTTAGAAGCCAGTAGCATTAGCAACACGTCTGTGTTAGAAGCCAGTAGCATTAGCAACACGTCTGTGTTAGAAGCCAGTAGCATTAGCAACACGTCTGTGTTAGAAGCCAGTAGCATTAGCAACACGTCTGTGTTAGAAGCCAGTAGCATTAGCAACACGTCTGTGTTAGAAGCCAGTAGCATTAGCAACACGTCTGTGTTAGAAGCCAGTAGCATTAGCAACACGTCTGTGTTAGAAGCCAGTAGCATTAGCAACACGTCTGTGTTAGAAGCCAGTAGCATTAGCAACACGTCTGTGTTAGAAGCCAGTAGCATTAGCAACACGTCTGTGTTAGAAGCCAGTAGCATTAGCAACACGTCTGTGTTGGAAGCTGCAAGATGGTGCGTTCATGCTCTATTTAAGAAAGCGTGTTCATGTATTGCATGTATTTATGCAAATAACCACTATGGATGATTAATAAAAACTTTAGTTAATGATAACAGTCTCCATGTTTTAGTCTTCAAGTGAAATAGTTCCCTGTTGTCTGCGTATATCTTGAACTCCTGTCTGCTTTGTTCTGATCTGGCGTCTCCACCAGATCATCGTGGACGACGATGACAGCAAGGTGTGGTCGCTGTACGACGCCGGGCCCAAGAGCATCAGGTGTCCCATCATCTTCTTCCCCCCCGTCAGCGGCACGGCGGAGGTGTTCTTCCAGCAGGTGCTGGCTCTGACGGGATGGGGCTACCGGGTCATCTCGGTGAGCTCACGCTGCCATTCCTGTGATTGTGCCTTCTGTTTGTGGGACGTTTGAAACATGTCTGT
>NW_027176209.1:185000-225000 GCF_023055335.1 Clinocottus analis | reverse complement strand
ACGTTAGCTAACGTATAACGTTAGCTAACGTATAACGTTAGCTAACGTATAACGTTAGCTAACGTATAACGTTAGCTAACGTATAACGTTAGCTAACGTATAACGTTAGCTAACGTATAACGTTAGCTAACGTATAACGTTAGCTAACGTATAACGTTAGCTAACGTATAACGTTAGCTAACGTATAACGTTAGCTAACGTATAACGTTAGCTAACGTATAACGTTAGCTAACGTATAACGTTAGCTAACGTATAACGTTAGCTAACGTATAACGTTAGCTAACGTATAACGTTAGCTAACGTATAACGTTAGCTAACGTATAACGTTAGCTAACGTATAACGTTAGCTAACGTATAACGTTAGCTAACGTATAACGTTAGCTAACGTATAACGTTAGCTAACGTATAACGTTAGCTAACGTATAACGTTAGCTAACGTATAACGTTAGCTAACGTATAACGTTAGCTAACGTATAACGTTAGCTAACGTATAACGTTAGCTAACGTATAACGTTAGCTAACGTATAACGTTAGCTAACGTATAACGTTAGCTAACGTATAACGTTAGCTAACGTATAACGTTAGCTAACGTATAACGTTAGCTAACGTATAACGTTAGCTAACGTATAACGTTAGCTAACGTATAACGTTAGCTAACGTATAACGTTAGCTAACGTATAACGTTAGCTAACGTATAACGTTAGCTAGTCGGCTTGATATAACCTCGTAACGTCATAACGACGTACACGCTGATTGGCCGAGACTCGACACATCCAAGATGTTTTATTCGAGAAGATCACTCACGACATCCACTTTTCTCCGTGTCTCACTCCGATCTCAGAAACTCTTCGGATCTCCACGATCCACGTGATGGCATATTTTAATTACAAAACGGCGAATTTCGCCGAACGGTGTCAAGTATGCAGGTATGCACTAAGAGCAACAGCAACACATTTTACGTATCGGAGCCACCAGGTGGCGCTGAAGGAGAACATGTTGACACGGGTATTAAACTGCACATGAAGCAGACCCACTGCGGCGTAAGACCTTGTAGAAGCATCAACTCACTGCACACAGTTCAACAGATACCTTTTAATCTGCAGGACATTCATTATATTTACTATTTCCACAACAACAACTTAAGACTCATTTGTATCATCGGTCTGAATAATAATCCATTTCACTGGGATTCTGCCTCCAGAGCCTGAAGGCCATAAAATCCTTAAAAACACACAAAGGCACCGCGCCACATCTCATAACAAAGAAAACCTCTTCATCAACTCATCATCATCATCATCATCATCATCACCTGTGCACCGCTTTCAACCAGCCACCACCTTAAAATACACATTTATTAGAGCCGGAGTGGAAACTTTAAAACGTTATTCAAAGTGACGAGTGGATTTCCAAACAAATAATCCTGAAAAAACTAAATTAAATATTTAGCATCGGGAGCCAAAGGAATAAATAAGATAAAAGCATTTGTGCAAACCCAGACACACACACACTGATACCTATTCATGACAACAAAATAAATCATCTTAAAAACATCTGAACTACGTTGGGATGTCGTAAGTTCTGCGAGCGGCACACGGTCCGAGGCGCCGCTCAGTAGACGAAGGTGCCGAGGTCGCCCATGCCGTTGCGTCTGAACTGGTTTCCTTGAATGGAGACGAAGATCTGGTGCTCCATCAGGTCCTGCACGGCTCGGCTGCACGACGGCTCCTTGCTTCTGCTCAGCTGGCGGATCAAGTGCCACTTCCTGCCGGCGGCGGCGTCGCAGTCTGCGCTGCCAGCATTCTCTGCCTGGACGTCTGCGGCGCCGTTGGCCGGGTCAGCGGCGCCCGGCTGCTGCTGCTGCTGCTGCTTGTCCTCAGACGCTGGTCCAGAGAGGCCTTCTGGGAACAAAAGGTCTGATCAATGTGGATCCTGAGCTCTTCTTCACTCCTCTGTCGTGACGGAGCTCGACCCGACAGCTCGACCTACCGTCACTTGGATCCACAGGAAGGCCGGCCCGCTCCCCGGTGTTGGATTTCACCAGAACCATCCCGTAGCCTTCGTTGTTGTGGATCACGTTGTTCTCCATGGTGATCGACGGCATCACATCAAGCTCATCAGCAAAGTCCTACACACACACACACACACACACACACACACACACACACACACACACACACACACACACACACACACACACACACACACACACACACACACACACACACACACACACACACACACACACACACACACACACACACACACGATATTGATTTTTAAATCTCTTGTGAAAACTTTACAATGAACGGTTCTGGTGATGGAAACTAGTTACTAGAGGTCTTATGTCCACAAAAGCAGTGACATATATGAATAAAATGCTTTACACATGTAAATGTCTAAAGCCAAAAGCAGGAGGACAGAAACACGCAACACCACGACTTCATGTGAGTCCACAGAACAGCTGATGGACCTGGAGGCTGCAGGCGTGTCATCTGGTTCTTCTCACCTTGATGAGGATCCCGTCCTTGCAGTGGTGGATCCCGTTTCCCACCAGGCTGCACACACTGCCGGGGTAAATCTCCACGCCAGCGCCCTGCAACACGCAGCAACACGTTACATACTGAAGCCTTCCTGTGACCCGACCAGCACATGTTCTCATTATCTACACCGACCCTTCCTGCAAGTTTCTACCTGCAACCACGGACACATTGGGTCACAGCCATCAGTCCATGTGGGGAAGACTTACGGCCGCTGGATGGCAGGTCACACAAAACCTAAATTCACTACAGACAGAGCTTCTTACGAAAGAAAAACCAAAGAAACGGCAGCTGGACTCGACTGCAGGGTCACTAAAGTGATTGGTGAGCGAGAGAGAGGAGGCGGAGCTATGCGGGCTCACAGAGAGAAGACAACCCAACTGATATGCCAGTTGGTATCAGATGACAACACCGATGACACTTCTGAAGCACCTGTGAACAAGATGTACCTGCCGGGTGTGGATGACTGCACGTCAGGTCGCACTGTTCACAGCAACACAGATGTTAACCAGTACAAAAAGCCCAACGACTGCAAGGTAGATAGGCTCCGCCTCCATCTCACCTTGGAGCCGTAGAGGTCACACAGGTTCATGGTGAGGTGAGCGGCTGTCCGGACGATCACTCCTGTGGTCTCACACTGCAGCACGCAGTTCTCCATGTGCAGAGCACCCTGACGCACACCTGACAGGAAGCCAGCAGGAAGCCAGCAGGAAGCCAACAGGAAGCCAGCAGGAAGCCAACAACAGGAAGCCAACAACAGGAAGCCAACAACAGGAAGCCAACAACAGGAAGCCAACAACAGGAAGCCAACAACAGGAAGCCAACAACAGGAAGCCAACATGAGTCAGGGTTCATACACATTGTGAACAGTACATTTCCAGGACTTTAAACCACATTTTCAGGACTTTAACCACATGTCCATGAGCAAACATTGTGTGAAATGTGTGTGTAAACAGTAAAAGTGATAAAATGTAGTATTTAAACTAACAATGAGGATTCAAAGCATACAGTAAACCTTAAATGACTCAAATGAATGAGAGACAATAGTTTGATTAAAAGAATAAACGTTTATATAGATGCCTGTATGTATGCTGCTGACATGTTGAGCCTCTCCTTTAATAGCACGAGTACTCACACATGATGCCCTCGATGGCGTCGTGCTGGATGAACTTGATGTTGGACAGCCGGACGTCGTCTCCTGAAGACTCCACAAACGAGTCGCCCTTGTTTTTCTTCTCGATGACGACCTCGTCGGGGAGCCCGAAGCCTGAAGCGCAGCCGACGGGAGATTGAGGTCAAGACGTGTTGTTAGATTACGCTCGGGTCCTCCAGAAGTCTCAGACCTTCCTGTGCTCAGCGGCGCGAGGCCTTCAGAGGAGTTACCTTCCACACTGATGGAGTCTGGCAGGAACATGGAGCTGCTGACGCTGTAGACTCCTGGGAGAACGATGACCACGTCACCTTGATGGCACGACTCCACCGCCGACACCGGGTCTCTGTAGAACTACACACACACACACACACAGAGACAGACATATACACACACACACACACACACACACACATATATATATGCAAGTGTCTTTAATAGGTGAATTTAAGAAATGATGTAAAATTGAGAGCACGACCTCAGGGTTTAGAGCGTTAAGGCAGACTTCTTTTGATTGTTAAAAACAAAACATCCCAAGAAACACATTTCCAAATAAATGAGACAAAAAGCAGAAGAAAATAAACTGGATGTAAAATGAATATTATGCCACACGGAAATAACTTCTATATTAAATAATAATGTTTTCATGATATTTCCTCATCTGTTTAGTTTCACTGCATCCGAGAGCTCGTTAGCTAGCTCGTTAGCTAGCTCGTTAGCTAGCACGCGCTGCCCCTCCTGGCTCGTGTGGCGGGGTTGGGCGGGGCCGGTGGGTCACAGAGCCTCTGCTGGCCGCGTGTGGTACTGACCTGGATCTCGGCGTCCTCAGAGGAGCACAGCGGCAGCAGCCGGTCGGTGAGGAGGCACTGCAGCTGGACGGCGCCGCAGGAGGCGCTGACCACATGGACCACCTTCATGCCGGAGGCTCTGGGCCCGCGGCGCTGCACGCTCTGCTGACTGGCGTTCCCTCTGTAGCCCAGCACGTACCTGCAGAGGAGGGAAGAGGTGAGGACCAGGCTCCGCCCCGTGCGTCGCTTTAGAGACGCCGAGTGCTGTAGAGCGGATGGATAGATTTGTCCCTCCTTTCTTACCGTAGTTATCTTTTGTGTCACGCTGCAGCTACCGTTCACGCTTACCGTTAGCCTTTGAAGAAGTCTGTAAATATCTTCTAAGATATATTCTCTGTCTGTTTACCGCTGTGTTGTAGCAATAGATGGTAATCGCAATTAGCATTTCTATATTAATTTCTCCTTGGAGATTAATAAAGTACTTTTCATTCATTCATTCATTCATATTAACATCAATGTTCAAATTAGCTTAAACGCTAACTGGTCAGAGGAGTCTCATGCTAACGGATACTTGTTTTTCTGGCATGACGGCTTCATGCTAAATCTTAGCATCATATGGTCAGTTTGTAAAGTCATGTCATGTTCCCACAGTTTTACTAAATCAAGATTCTTACTAAAGACCCTAAACTCTACTCTTGATTTCATGGATCTGCTGTTAGCCATATGCTAAGCTAAATTCTAGAGGCGAGAGCAGAGCGACGGTGGCCTTACTGGACGGCGCGTGGCGTTTGAAGAGCGGCTCTCTGCGCGCCTCTCACCTCAACAGCGGGTTCTCGATGATGTGCAGCTTGCGTTTGAACGTCTCCAGCTGGTCGTAGAGCTGCAGGCTCTCCACCATGGACACGTTGTCCAGCTCCGTGTCCGAGTCGGTGCTGAGGCCTCCGCGCACAGCGGAGAACTGCTGGGAGCACTGGGAGCACTTTTCCAGTAAGGACCGGTACTCGGCCACCAGGCCTGCTGGGACTCGGTCCTCCAGGATGTCGTAGTAGCTGAGAGGAGACGCGGTTCAAACGGGATTCACTGGAATGAAACAACACTCGAACACAACGTCTACTCACAGCCGGAGGCGAGGCTCCACACAACGAACAAAGTAGTCAAAGTCGTCGTCTTCATCTTCCTCGTCCCAGTGCCGCCAGATGTGTGTGTAGAAAAACCTGCAGATAGAAGAGGAAAGAGAAGAAGAGGACAGGATGGCATAACAGGCCGGTTGACTGAATCAGACACCAAATGTGGCCTCACAACACGTGGCCTCCAGGACCAGGATGGACTCTAAGGGTCCCACCTGAGGTGCTCCAGTGCCAGGGCGGTCTGGTCAAAGTCCCCCGACTGCTCGTAGACCACCAGGAGGTCCTGCAGAGGGAGCCGGTGCTGCGTGGCCACCAGCAGAGTCTTCATGGCGTCCTCGGTGAGCTCACAGCCTCTGGTGTCGCACTGCAGCGGCAGCACCATCCTTACGCACGCTTTCAGGTCCTTCAAGTCCAGATCACACACCTGAAAGCACGAGGCGCTCTTCAGCACTGACGTTTGAAATCCAGAACAGCTGGAAACACTTCAGCGAGCTTCCTCTGTGGTCACACGTGTACTTTGGTGTCAAATCAAGAGCTTTTTGTAAATCATTTAGAACCACGCTGCGTCAATGCTGTTTAACGTAAAGCCTCCAAATGCAAAAAAATAAATAAAAATGCAGTTAACACATTGATAAAAGAATTGTTGGATCGCTGCGTTCACGCCCCCAGCCATCGTACATTCACAATATTAACAGAAATGTGTCTGAAAGTTGGTCTCACCTCCACCAGGACATCAAAGACATCAGTAGACCACACGGCCAACCAATCACAGGGCTCCACCACCTTCTCAAGGTAGTCAGCTGCGAAGGCCTTCACCTCGGAGGGCTTACAGTCTCCTACACAGACACAGACACACACACACAGTCTGAGATCAGCTCTGTCATGACTCACTGTGGTTTTCTAGAGGAGTCTGACACTGCCGTTACCGAGCATGTAGTCCTGGTAGGCTTTGAACCGCTCGTAGAACAGCAGGTGGCTGGTCTGGAAGGTGTCAGGAAGACACGAGTCCACTCCTCTCTGGCGCTCGCGTCTCTGCAGCTGAGTCCCGGACTTCTCAGTGTTGAAATGATCTGTGCCACTGTCGTCGTCATCATCATTGTCGTCGTCGGCCTCATCATCGTCATCATCAGCACTCTTGTGTTCATTCGGAAGCAGAGCTGTGCGTGAATACATGTGTTACGATGCCATAGGGTTCTTCTCTCTACATTTCACACATCACTCAAGTAAAACTGGTTTCTCTACTTCCCGAAAAAAAGAGACAAGTTACGAAATATTCACACCCATTAAGTACCAGTTGTAGCTGACAAAGCTAACGTTAGCATGCTAATCTCTGACCCAGTGACCTGCTGGATGATTCAAACAGCCCTTAGGCTCAGGCGGTATAGAAATGTAAATAAGTGGTTTCAGAGCAGTGTGTGTGTGTGTGTGTGTGTGTGTGTGTGTGTGTGTGTGTGTGTGTGAAAGGCCCCTTGAGGGCTGATGGGCTGTGTGGACGCTGCTTGGCCCCCTCTAGTGGAGCAACCACGAACTGCATGACACACAATACAATGCATGATGTCACAGGAAAACATCATCAAACCAAACAAAAAACAATATTTTTGACCAAATACCTCAATATCGATATTGTAGGGTTGGCTAGTTGTGGCTTTATACAATGACATTTCTATAAAAACAGTCAGTAATGATGATATAACTACTCATTTTCTAGGTTTTCTATGACCGTAAGATGTCTGTAAACAACATGCCCGTATAAACGCACACTGACACCGGGAGCTGAGGCAATGTATGTCTATACATGTGTAAATAACTATATATCTGTACATGTGTCCAGCTAACCGAGCTCCTCAGAGACCCGACATGGTGACACGGACCTTGGGTTGAGCTGCAGACTTGAGGTACCGCTTCAGAAAGCTCGTCGTCCTTCTCCCCGTCGAGCTCGACGTTAACGTAAGACTCAAACCCAACCAACATGTCGTCCGCAGCGGCGGCTGTGGTTCCGGTAGACGGGTTTCCCCGTTCGTCTTGCTCCATGGGGGTCTGAAGAGAAACCAAGCTATACTTTCTCCAAGTGAACTGTCGACCTGAACGAGCGGAGTTACGAAGTTCTGTCAGTTCGACTAACTGAATCACGAGCTGCAATACGCCCATACTTTCAAACTTTTCCCGGGTCTGAAGGGCCGCAGCCAATCGGAACGAGGACTGGTGCCGGAAGTCCCGCCCCCCTTATACGCGCGTCTGTCCGTCAGCTTGAACGCGTCATCAGCGGCTCTGCAATTTTATTTGATTATAAATATAATATATATATATACGAGAGGCGTATATATATATATATATATATATATATATATATATATATATATATATATATATATATATATATATATATATATATATATATATATATATATATATATATATATACACGCCTCTCGTTTCGCAGCCCCCGTGGTGTCACATTTTTCAGCCCTCATGAGTTTGCAGTTTGTGTGTGTAACTTAAAAATTGTGAATATTTTTTGGATATGCAAATGAACCTATTCCATTTCCCACAGGAACAACATGGCAGCCGAATTATTGTTGCAACCACTTCTTCTTCTTCTTTTTGGTTTGGCACCAAAAAAAGGTGAATTACGCCACCTACTGCATCGGAATGTCGACCAGAAATATCTACCCCTTAATCCCCCCCCCCCCCCCAATAATTTAAAATAAATAGGGAGCTACGTCCCTCACTCAACCCTGTGTCTTACGTATTGCAGTACCTTTCCTGCCCGAAGGTTAATGCATCCTTTAACTGTATCTCGTCTGCTGCCAGCCTGCTCTTCAACCTGTCTCGCTCAATTATACATTTGACTGAATTGTATGTATTTTTTATTTGAATTTTACTGGCGATGACAAATGCTATGATCTACTGTTTCCGGATGTTTATTTACGAGTTGCATTGTTTCGTTCAGCCTTGTGTGTCTAATACAGCGTGTGACCGGTAGGGGGCAGTCGCAGTCTTAGTGAACCCTGGAGCGGTAACGCCAGAAGAAGAAGGAGGAGGAAAAGGGTCCTGGCTGGGAAAGAGCCTCTGGGGCGAAATACTGGTCCGGTCCTGACAACAAGAACCAGGTAAACCGCAGTCTAGTCACCCAGATGCATATTAATATGAATATGAATACCGTTACGTCTATGAAGCAGAGACGCGGCGTGTTTGCCGCGCGCTGTGCGAGAAGCGGAGCGGCGCGCGGCTCTTTTAAAACGACGCACGTCACCGCGTCAGTTAGCATTAGCATGCTAACGAACCGCCCGATGTTCAGCTAACGCGAATGAGACGCGTTCGCCTCTCACGCGGCGGGTACCGCGCGGGATGAAGCGCCCGACATTTCCGCTTCTCCTCCAGGCTCACCACTGAAACCAGCGCGGTGTGTTATACACCCTGCAGGGTCATACTGGTCCCCTTTCATCAATGGGAACACCAGTCAAGGTGAATCCCATATTTTCAATATCAAACTGAGGCATCTTTGTGTGTAAGAGTCCATGATGGTTCATACAACACGTCCGTGGAGGTGCACTTAATGTCCCAATGATTCAGTTGTAAAGACACAATACATTCGATGTAATCCACGTTAAACTATGTAAAAAATATGGAATATAATTTGTATAGCAGCAATAATCCACGGGATGAGTACATAAGCTAGTGAACACATGGAGCTCAGAGACCGTCTCCTGACCAGGGATTCAACCAGAGAGCCGAGAGAACAAGTCCACTTCCACCTAAAGAATGTCTGCCATGAGATGTGACAACAGAGCGACTGAGAGGTGGAAGAAGAACTCTGTGTTCATCCCAACCGAGTGAAAACCAACAAATCAAGAGACACACTGTCAGCATCAGAGCTGTTTTATGCTACAATGTTGCATGTTTGAGTTATTAATGAGCTGCAGGGTTTTTTAATTGTAAAACATGTTGAAAAACACTGATCCAGATGCATGAACGGGCAAAACATATATATATATATATATATATATATATATATATATATATATATATATATATATATATATAATGTAACTCACTTTATAACAAAATTAAACTAAACTGTGTGTGTGTCTGCAGCCGAAGTTGACGAGTTAAATGTAATGTTCGCTCCAACTCATAATCAACGTTTATGTGAATACAAGTCTGATGTGACTCGGTATGAGCTGGGAAACGGGCACAAAAGAACTTGATCATGCAGTTTTGGTGTCACATGAACTCAGGTTATTCGAGTGAGAACATGTCTTCAGATCTCTTCAGTCCATCGTCTGTGTTTTTGCTTTGAATCCCAGAGTCTCCAGCAGAGCCGCAGCGCACGGCGTCTTCCTCGGCTTCATTAAGAGTCTGCAGACCAACAGAGACAACATGGACGCTACAACAGGAGCTCTATCAAGGTACGGACGCGTTGTCTTCAGAGTTTACAGGACTCGGTCATGGAGCTGCCCGTCTTTAAAGTCTCATCGTCAGAACTCAAATCAATGTAAACGGGGGACTTCTGCCATCGGTCACTTTTGGTCCAAAGTTCAGATCTTTACAATAGATGTTAGTTATGATGAAGGGTTTGCAGAAAAGTCATTTTTTGATTTGAGCGTGTGCAGTTAAATAGGTCTAGCTTCCTGTTTCACTATCAACTGCACAATAATGCATCTTACAACAATCTCAAGTATGAAGCCCCGAATCCCCCTGATTCAAAATGAAAGTGTATTGTAACAACTCCGTCCTAATCACGTGCATATTCATCCAGGAAGGACAGCTGTTCCCTCTCACAGCTCAGCGGACTCTCAGCGTGTGTCGTGCGATGACGGATGAAGCCCACGAGTTGATCTTGACCTCTTCCTCTCTCTCCAGGTCGTTGGTGTAGGCGAGCTGCTTTGTCCTGTTAAAATGTGCGACCAGAAAAATGGCGGGGACCACGGCAAGATCCTGAACAGTGATGACGTGGACGACCTGTCAGCCAGTGATGAATCTGAGCCTGAGGAGCTTCCCAAGCGCTCCTTTTGACCCGGAGCTCGACGACGACGATGATGACGACGATGACGATGGCGGCGAGGTTGTGGTTTCTGCTCCGGCTGTTGGCCACAGAGCTCAGACTCCATTCAGTCTGAGAGGAGGGAGCTCGGCCTTCTCAAACCGCAGCCACAGCATCTTCGAGTGCCTGGACAGCGTGGCGCGGCTGGCCTCCTCCTCTCTGACCCCGGAGAGCGCCTCGGACGGCGTGTTCGCTCGGCCTCTGCCTCCTCGCTCCAGGAGGAAGACGAGCCAGCCGGCGCCCAGCTGCCCCACGCCGGCGAAGAAGAGAGGCGTCCCGGACTACCTGGTGCACCCCGAGCGCTGGACCCACTACAGCCTGGAGGACGTGGAAGAGACGAGCGATCGGGACAACAGGAAGGCGGCGCACCACTTCCTGTCCAGTCTGCAGCAGAGGAAGGGGCCGCAGGAGAGCCAGAGCGACGCTTCCTGCGCCGGCCAACAGAAGGTCATCTTCTCCAGGCCCGGCGGGCCGTCGAAGGAGCAACCCGCCACCGACCAGCTGACGGCGGCTCGAGGGAAAGAGAAGGAACCTCGCCTCAGCCACCTGGAGGAGGAGGCCGAGGAGAAGGAGGCGGCTGCAGGAAGGAGAACCGACCAGAGAGGGGGGGAAGTCGAGGACACGGCGAGGGATGAAGAAACAGACAAGAGGGGAGCGGTCGGTCCACCAGAGGAGAAGAAACGGGTGCAAAAAGAGACAGAGGAGGAAGAGGAGGAGAAGATGGAAGTGGCCAACCCGGCCTTCACCTCCTTCAGGAAGACGAAGCGCGTGAACTACAGGAAGAGCTCCGGGCGAGAGGACAACTGACGCCTCATCACCGCCACAAACAAACAAACAAACAGCTGTTGTCTCTTCCAACGAGCCGCTTCAGTCCAGAGTCTCCACACCTGGTGGAGAGGAAGCCAACAACAGACCTCTGACTCTTCTGCCTCTGACTCACATCTCTCCTCCGCCGGGCGTGGCCGGACGTGTTCACCTGCTGCCACATCCCTGTGTGTTAGTCTGTTCTGATGTTAGCATGCCGGCTAAGTAGCCGACCGCATACTGAGGTTCGCTGTAGTTTTACATCCCCGGCTCAGGATGGTGTCATTGGCTGGCCGCGCTTTGAGGGGTTTCAATGTAAAAAAATAAGTAAATAAAAATACCCATTTATTAATCTCTTTTTAAAATAAGTCTGAAAACAATTTTTTTTTAAAGTCAACGGGAACCAGTTTGTCATGGAGCTAGCGTTAGCGTGGTTAGCTTGTTAGCTGGCCGCAGTGACAGGAGCAGCATCAAGCTGCTTCCTGGTTCATGCGCTCGGTTTCAAACGTGCAGTTAATGTGAAATGAAACGAGTCGTTGCTTATGGTTAGGAAACGAGATGACTTGATTAATGTAGTAAACCTTGTGGTTTGGCATGAACTAGCTAGAATGTGAAGTTACAGACGTACATGAAAATAAGTCCATGTTGATATTTGGTTTCATAAAGGATTCAAACCTCCGGCCTCCTGGTGAACGTCCAGCGTGTCGGACCTTCAGCCCGACCGCCGCCTCGTCAGAGATGCAGCGCATAAAACTATAACAACAGTTTCCCTCCAAACGGGATGGAGATGCAGTTTATTTGTAGGTGAAATATTGAAATCTGCTGCTGTAATAACTGCAATCTAAGATTGACAGGTTAGCAACAGGAAGTAAGGAGGGCGGGGCTTAGGAGTCAACCTGAAAGACAAAAGTCAATGAAATGTGGAACGTCTGTAAAGTTCCTTTAGTGGATGAAGGCTCAACAGGAGCGTCCTTCCTGTGAGCGATGTGACGCTCTGTTGGTCATTTCCTTCATATTTCTTGTTGCATGTTCTGTATTTTTGGAATAGTCTCAATTAAACATTTTGATTTACATTTTATTCGTCATCCTTTTAAGGCTGTTATTTGGGGGGGTATATATATATTTTAAAAAAAAAAGAATAATGTGTGAAGAAACAAGAATGTTTAGATTTTATCGACCTGAGTTAGTGAACAAACTCCTTTTGTTTGAATCGAGAACTCGAGTGTTGACAACGTGATGGAAGTGTGTCCAGTGAGTGAGAGCGCGCCGTCAGCAGCGTCTGGACTCGCTTTGTGTTGTTTGCAGTGCGGTTGTGCGAGCTGCGTCTCCATTGGACCCGGTAACACAGAACCAGCTGGTACTGGTGTCGGGGGGGCAAACATTTTATTAAAAGTCCTGGACGTCCAGTGGTCAGCATGTGTATGAACCCGGTACGTTGTCGTACTCCTCAGGAGACAAAGTGCCTCCAGACGCACCTGCAGCCTCACAGCAGGACAAACTGAGGGAAAGATCTCCAAAGTGATGCAGAGCAGAGCTCACCAGCAGGGGGCAACCTTCCTGTCCAAGTGCAGGAGTGTTTCATGTGCTGAAGGCAGCGCACCTTGTTCCCCAGGTGCTGCTGCTGCTAGCGTAGCTCCTGTGAAGAGCATCTGTTACGGCTCATCTCCTGCTAGCTGTTGACGCCTCATGCAGCCTCACAGCGAAGAACACAAACAGCTCTTCACGCGACTTTTGTTGACAGTTTGTGTAAATAAACAAACGTTTCTGTGTAACTCGCAGCTCGTTGTGTGTCATTACCGTCTAACAGGTGTGTTGATGTTTCCTTCCTCATAAACCATTTGCAAAGTCAGTAGCACCGCTCTGTTTTCTTGGCACCTGTTCATGAAATGTGAAACCAAGATAGCGCCGTGGTTCACCTGTGTGACACCTGTGTGACACCTGTGGTTCACCTGTGTGACACCTGTGGTTCACCTGTGTGACACCTGTGTGACACCTGTGGTTCACCTGTGTGACACCTGTGTGACACCTGTGGTTCACCTGTGTGACACCTGTGGTTCACCTGTGTGACACCTGTGTGACACCTGTGTGACACCTGTGGTTCACCTGTGGTTCACCTGTGTGACACCTGTGTGACGGACGCATAGTGAAACTTGGAACACCGTATTCACAGAACACATGAAGGTATACACACTGGTGCGTTAATAACAATAACATGGTCACAGTGGTGCATTATGAACTATAACATGGTCGTAGAGGTACAGTTGATGAGCCTCTGACGTGTGACACGTGACACGTGACACGTGACGTGACATGTGACGCGTGCTCTGCTTGTTCACACATTCATGTTGTGTTGAAGTTACTTAACTTCTTTTTAGGTCAGTGATTGCACAAAATAAATTCATTTAAATTCAGACATATTTTTAAGTTGATTGTACTCATTATTTTCAACTAGTTTCAGCCTAATTAAATTTATATTTTCTGCTCAACGATTTTGATTAGTAACTCAAATTTATTAAGAGATTCCAACTAAACCATGTTCAGTTTACTAAAATGGATTATTAATTTTAACAATGTTTTTTGTTTGAATGCAAATTCATTTAATATAAATTTTCACATGCTAAAATTAAGTTTATTTAAATTAAATATGATTAGCCATTATTAGTATTTTTTTAATCCAAATAAAGCAAACAGCATATTTCAAGACAACGCTTCCTAAATCTTATTGAAAGAAAATGTCACTGACACACAGTAAAAACTACTCGAACCCATCATGTGAGCAAAACATGACCTACAATAATAACTCTCTTGTACTTATTAGACGGAGCTTTTATGAAATGAGTTAATACTTGTATACTTGTGTTCTGACCACTATATTAATACATATATGATGTACTTTGTATAAGATGAGGTCATCTTGTTGCAGCTTCACAGCAGGAAGCAGGAACACTATTTCCTCTGTGCTGTAGTGGAGTACTTGGAGTATGAAGTATTTTAAATGTGTACTTAGAGTATAGTACTTGAGTAAGTGTACATGCTGGTCGTTGGTGTGACGTGTCGCTGCGTTGTGTTGTTTGTTGTGACGTGTGTTCTCTTTCTTGTGGAACTTTGTGTGAATGTACTTATCATGAGTACTCAGCATGATCATGTCAGTAGAAGTACTTTCTAAATATTTCAAACTGAGCTGTAGTATTTATGTACAAACTGACTTCAGAAGTATATGAAAAGCTCACATCTTCCATCTTTTCCGGCGCAGTGAACGCAGCATTAGATGAGCCGTGATGACGACACACCTTTACCTGCACACACAAACTTTTACCTGCACACGCACACACCTTTACCTGCGCCCCTTCACCTGGACGCGCGCGCTCACCAGTCACCTGGAGCGATGCGGAAGTGGAGCCGCGCGGTTCTTTACGTTTCCTGTTTGATCTCCTGATGGAGGATTTAAGCAGCAGGTAACTTCCGGTTGAAGACCCGCGACAGAACGTCAACACGAGAACATGTTCTACAAGGATGTCGAGGTAACTCTGTGTACTGCTGTGTACTGCTGCGTACTGCTATGTACTGCTGCGTACTGCTATGTACGGCTATGTACGGCTATGTACGGCTATGTACTTCTATGTACTGCTATGTACTTCAATGTACGGCTATGTACGGCTATGTACTGCTATGTACTTCTATGTACTGCTATGTACTTCAATGTACGGCTATGTACGGCTATGTACGGCTATGTACTTCTATGTACTGCTATGTACTTCAATGTACGGCTATGTACGGCTATGTACTGCTATGTACTTCTATGTACTGCTATGTACGTCTATGTACGTCTACGTACTGCTATGTATGTCTATGTACTGCTATGTACTGCTGTGTACTGCTGTGTACTGCTATGTACTGCTATGTACTGCTATGTACTGCTGTGTACGTCTATGTACTGCTGTGTACGTCTATGTACTGCTGTGTACGTCTATGTACTGCTGTGTGCTGCTATGTACTGCTGTGTACGTCTATGTGCTGCTGTGTACGTCTATGTACTGCTGTGTACGTCTATGTGCTGCTATGTGCTGCTATGTACTGCTATGTGCTGCTATGTACTGCTGTGTACGTCTATGTACTGCTGTGTACGTCTATGTGCTGCTATGTGCTGCTGTGTACGTCTATGTACTGCTGTGTACGTCTATGTACTGCTGTGTACGTCTATGTACTGCTGTGTACGTCTATGTACTGCGGTGTACGTCTATGTGCTGCTATGTACTGCTGTGTAAGTCTATGTACTGCTGTGTACGTCTATGTACTGCTGTGTACGTCTATGTGCTGCTGTGTACGTCTATGTGCTGCTGTGTACGTCTATGTGCTGCTATGTACTGCTGTGTACGTCTATGTACTGCGGTGTACGTCTATGTGCTGCTATGTACTGCTGTGTACGTCTATGTACTGCTGTGTACGTCTATGTGCTGCTGTGTACGTCTATGTGCTGCTGTGTACGTCTATGTGCTGCTATGTACTGCTGTGTACGTCTATGTACTGCTGTGTACGTCTATGTGCTGCTATGTACTGCTATGTGCTGCTATGTGCTGCTATGTACTGCTGTGTACGTCTATGTACTGCTGTGTACGTCTATGTGCTGCTATGTACTGCTGTGTGCTGCTATGTGCTGCTGTGTACGTCTATGTGCTGCTGTGTACGTCTATGTGCTGCTGTGTACGTCTATGTGCTGCTATGTACTGCTGTGTACGTCTATGTACTGCTGTGTACGTCTATGTACTGCTGTGTACGTCTATGTGCTGCTATGTACTGCTGTGTACGTCTATGTACTGCTGTGTACGTCTATGTGCTGCTGTGTACGTCTATGTGCTGCTGTGTACGTCTATGTGCTGCTGTGTACGTCTATGTGCTGCTGTGTACGTCTATGTGCTGCTATGTACTGCTGTGTACGTCTATGTACTGCTGTGTACGTCTATGTGCTGCTATGTGCTGCTATGTGCTGCTATGTGCTGCTATGTGCTGCTATGGGCTGCTATGTGCTGCTATGTGCTGCTATGTATGTCTATGTGCTGCTATGTGCTGCTATGTATGTCTATGTGCTGCTATGTGCTGCTATGTGCTGCTATGTGCTGCTATGTGCTGCTATGTGCTGCTATGTGCTCTGGAGAGACGCTCTGTGACTCTGCAGCTTGTTGACAGATAAACAACAACATGTGGTACAAACCTGTAGTTTACTATGAGGTTCTACTATTAAATAGTATTTAAGTACAATTTGAAATATATTTAATACAAAATGTCCCCAAAGTTTAGTAAAAGTCGTGTAACTGTCATAAATCCATGTGTTCATAACGTTTATTTACGATTAGTTTGAAGTAATAAAAATGCTTTTAAGAGAAAGATTTCTGGTTTAAAGTCATAAAACTCCTCCGGTCGTCTGAACCGTGTACTTAGTGGTATTTATTTATTTATTCATTCATTTATTTATTTATTTATTTATCTGGAATAAAGAATATTTTGTCTTCTCAAGAGACAAAAATCAGACAAAGAAGTCACTTCAGAGATGACGTGTAGGACCATGTACTTATACATGTACTTGTACTTATACATGTACTTATACATGTACTTGTACTTATACATGTACTTATACATGTACTTGTACTTCTACACGTACTCGTGTACTTCTACACGTACTCGTGTACTTCTCTGGGCATCAGACAACAGTTCATATCAAACACAACATGAAGACACTGTTTAGTTTTCTCTTTATAACAAACAAAACTTAACAGTTAATCACATGAAGCAGCTTTCACTTCATTGTGTCAGCGTCACACACAGCGACAACAACACAAGAACACAACAACACAACACACGGCTCTGCCTACAGCCCGTCAGGCTGAAGCCAGCAGGAAGCTCTGGAGCATAAAGGCTGAAGGTCTCCTCAGTATCTGCATCCGCTATCAGACAGCGTATCAGATCTGACAGTTTATCTGACAGTTTATCAGACAGTTTATCAGACAGTTTATCAGACAGTTTATCAGACAGCGTATCAGAGCTGACAGTTTATCAGACAGTTTATCAGACAGTTTATCAGACAGCGTATCAGAGCTGACAGTTTATCTGACAGTTTATCAGACAGTTTATCAGACAGCGTATCAGATCTGACAGTTTATCTGACAGTTTATCAGACAGTTTATCAGACAGCGTATCAGACAGCTTATCTGCTCTGAGGCCACAGGAGGATGTGTGGAGCAGAGAGGAGGAGAAGAGGCGAGGCAGACGAGGGACACGAGGCAGACGAGGCAGACGAGGGACACGAGGCAGACGAGGCAGACGAGGCAGGTCTGGACCTGCAGCTGAAGCTCGGCTCGACAGGAAAGACTCAGCTGAGTCAGAGCGGAGAAGAAGAGTTTCATATGTTCTCGTTCAACGGGTTGAAAGTTACTTGAAGCTGATAATATTCCACGTATCGCTCACATGTTTATGTTGTTTATTCGTCATTCTGCTCAAACTAACGCAGCGCAACACAAAGAGTTGTCAGTTTGTGTTGAGCGTGTTCATGATCCTCTCGGTGGGTCCAGTTTGTGCTGCTGTTGAATCCTGTTAACCTCTGGAACAGTGTTGTCTCCAGACAGTCTGTAGGAACCCCAAATTATTACATTACTTGTGTTTATTGTTTGTATTTGTTCAGCAAAGTCTTGGGAAAAAATGAATATCTGCAAAATAAAATCACTTTTAAAAGATGTTTTGATAATAACTATGAACATCCAGCATGATGTGAGCCAGATTCCACAATAAGACCTTTATGGAAAGATTAGGACCTAAAGAATCAGAACCTGAACAACAATCACAATAAAACAAAGTCTTGTCCTGTTAGGAAGGAGCTTCAGTCTAAACACTGTGTCGTTCAGTTAAAACATGGACAAAAATATGTATTTTATGCCAAAAGATTGTCCGAATGGGGCATGCTGGGTATTAAAATGGGAGCGGTTATTGTTAAAAACATGAAGCAAAATGTGATTCCTAACTACACAAATCTATAGTGCATAGATAAGACAACAATGAGCAGTTTAGGACAATATTCTAATCCTCTTTATTCAGGCTCAACACACCTGAACGTAGCATTGACGTAAAGAAGGCCTCACTGTAACTACTTTTGATTAGCAACTAGCTGAAGTGGCGTAGAGGAAATGCCTCGTCTCTGCTGCACATGAAAGCTAAAGCCTGCTAGCATAAGCTAACTGGTCATACCTGAGCAGGTGTGCCTGCATCACCTGAATGTTCTGAGCTGTTACTTTGAACCTTTCTGTCTGCAGGAGGAAGAGTCGGTTATTTCTTCTGTCAGTCGTTACAGTCTCACTTTCACTGGAAACGACTCATGCTAGTCAGCATGGCTAGCTAGCTAGCTAGCACGCTGCAGTGCAGCTCTAATGCTCAGCTTGTCTCTGTGTGCTGAAGGAGAACATGGAGCTGTTGGACAGGACGAAGGACAGTCACACCGAGTCTTCTCTTCCTCCAACGGTAAGGAAGCCGTCGCTCTCCTCTCTTCTTTCCATACAGCAACAAGATAACAGAGACCAGGCCATCAGGAACATGCAAATGGAGGCCACGTCGGCTCGTATGAAAGGATTCTTTCACTGCGCGCTGGACAGATTAATCTGTCAGACATAAAAAGACCTTCTGTCACCGCTCGAGATAAACGCGTGAGCCTGCTGACGCCGGCGGCTCGTTTGCATCTGGATCTGGTATCATGCTGGACGTCCAATCAGCTGCTCTTCAGCTCAAAGACGGTTTCTGTTCACTCCAATCTGACAACTTTGAGCTGCTTAACCACGTCATCAATGTGAAAGGTCTCATGTTGTTGTTGTTGTTGTTGTTGTTGAGGAACAGGCCACCTTCAAGACCTTTGACTACGTGCTGGTGGCCCACAAGGTGCACGACGACATGGACCTGAAGGCTCAGAGACAGAGAGCCTTCATCCAGCAGCTGGAAAAGAAAAACATCAGCATCACTGTGAGTCCTTCATCCCACTCGTCTTCTCACGCCGGTCTCAGGATTTAATGCAAGAGGTTGTTCCTTTAATGGTTGTGTTGTTGTTGTGTGTCAGAGGATCATCCATGATGACAAAGTGTTTTTTGGCCTCCGTGCGCCTGCTGAGATGTTTCAGGACTACCAGTACCTGCTCAAGGTGTCCGACTCCTGCAACTGGTGTGGAGACTCCGTCAACCAGGCTACCAGGTAACACTCATCCATTCATCCATCTATACATCTATCCATCCATCCCCCCATTCATTCATATCTGTCTATCTGTCTATCTGTCTATCTGTCTATCTATCTGTCTGTCTGTCTGTCTATCTGTCTGTCTGTCTGTCTGTCTGTCTCTCTGTCTCTATCTCTATCTATCTATCTCTCTCTCTCTCTCTCTCTCTCTCTCTCTCTCTCTCTCTCTCTCTCTCTCTCACAGACCGGTATATTCCCTGTTTTGCAGGGTTTCTGTGCATGATAGCAACTCCTGTGGCGTCAGAATGCTTCATGCTAAATAAACCGACTCTTTCTGACTCTGCTGATGCAGTTTTTAACTTTATTAAATATGTTTCTCCAGGATCCGACTCGTCCATTTCATCCTGACTCAGACCTTCACCAACACGGGAGGTGAGTGTGATTAGCTTCATCAACTCCAGTAGCATCTTCTGTAGTGTTGTAGCATCTTCTGTAGCGTTGTAGCATCTTCTGTAGCGTTGTAGCATCTTCTGTAGCGTTGTAGCATCTTCTGTAGCGTTGTAGCATCTTCTGTAGCGTTGTAGCATCTTCTGTAGCGTTGTAGCATCTTCTGTAGCGTTGTAGCATCTTCTGTAGCGTTGTAGCATCTTCTGTAGCGTTGTAGCATCTTCTGTAGCGTTGTAGCTGAGGTCGCTTCATCCTGTAACACTGAGGTCACTGGGAAGAGGAGCGTTAGTGATGTGCATTGGAGAGACATGAATTCATCCAGAAGGAGAGGAGAGAGGAGCTCAGTGTATCCTCAGACTGAGTCTGAGCTCCAACTCTGAACCTGAGACAAACTGCAGCCTCATGCAGATGTTTGCTTCATTCACAGAGAACCTCGAGGAACTGTTGATGAAGGATGTGTTTGAAACCATGTTCTGCCTCCATGAGGTGAGCGTGTGTGTGTGTGTGTGTGTGTGTGTGTGTGTGTGTGTGTGTGTGTGTGTGAAGGATGAACTCCTGACGTCTGAATGTTTCCTGTGATCCTCAGAAAAAATTGCAGAAAAAGCTGAGAAAAGAGTGGGCTCGATGGTCGGGTCTGTTTACAGGACAACCAGTCACCGACGTCAAGTCAGTCACTCACCAACTGTCTGTCTGTAGTCTGTAACTGTCCGTCTGTAGTCTGTCAGTAACTCACCGCATGTCTGTTTGTCTGTAGTCTGTCTGCAACTGCCTGTCTGTAGTCTGTCAGTAACGGTATGCATGTATTCTGTCAGTAACTCGCCGTCTGTCTGTATGTCTGTAACTGCCTGTCTGTCAATAACTCACCGTTTGTCTGTCTGTAGTATGTCTGTAGTCCATCAGTCTATGTATGTCTGTAGTCTGTCAGTAACGCACCACAGGTATGTCTGTAGCATGCCTGTAGTCTGTTTGTAGTCTGCCAGTAACTATATGTCTGTAGTATGTCTGTAACTGCTTGTCTGTATGTCTGTAGTCAGTAACTGTATGTATGTATTCTGTCAGTAACTCACCGCCTGTCAGTAACTGTCTGTCAGTAACTGTCTGTGGCTGTCAGTATGTGAAGGTATTTGATGAAAGAACACAGAATGTAAAACTTGTTGTGTTAGTTGAGACTAAAGCTTTTCTTTATGAGACCATGTGATTCGTTTCATACGTCCAGGTCATATTTCCATCTGTGCTCATCTGAGGCCGAGTGAAGCCGCATCAGGTTAAAGTCCAGATTGATGGATGATAGATAGAGAGGTATATGTCAGTAGATACTTTATTAATCCCTAAAGGGAGATGTTTTGTGGGACTTTAATATGAATGAACATAACGTGTGCAGTGAGGATGTAGCTGGAGGTTATTGTGAGTCTCACAGCGTGAGCAGCAGTGTTGTCCTGCGTCGGCCCTTGCCGTCCTTCATGTCTGCCGCTGTGGTTCCTCTCTGCAGGAACTACTTTGGAGAGAAGGTGGCGCTGTACTACCTGTGGCTGGGCTGGTACACCAAGCTGCTGGTCCCGGCTGCCGCGCTGGGCGTGGTGGTGTTCCTGTACGGACTCGCCTTCTTCAACACCAATCCGCTCATGTGAGTCACAGGTTGCAAAACGTCATCATTTTCATTAGCGTCACTTTTTTGATGCTGTTTAGAATGTGAACATGTCTGACTTTCATGCCTCAATCTAGACCGTGCCCGTGTTTTAAGTCTTGTAAATGTAGTAAACTCGTGTGGATGTAGTAAATGGCTCATGGATGAATGTTCCTTCTGACGTCATGAGTTTCATCATCAACACACATCACATCACAGTTTTAAAAATCTAAAAACAAGAAAGTTGGAAAATGCCACAGATTCTCCTCAGTGGCTGTTTCATATGTATATGGTCACATGAGACCTCATGTCTTCATGCTAGAAGTGTGAATTATTTTTGAATTGAGTTAATTTCCATTGACGCTTCCTTCTGTGTCCTCAGCACGGAGGTGTGTGACTCCAGCATCATCATGTGTCCTCGCTGTGATAAGAGGTGTCTGGTGTGGCAGCTGTCAGACACCTGCACCTACGCTAAGGTCACCTCCTTCTGTCCCTCCAAGCAGCCACGTTCATCAAAACATCCGTTAGCTCATGTGACTGATGATGAATGACCTTGGGCAGTGTGCACAACAGTCTTAATGGACATTAAGCAGGAGCAGGATGGGTAGCGGGTTAGCCCGAGCTAGGTCATGTTAGCTCTTATCTCCTTTCTGTTGACTTCCTGTTGCTGCCGCACCTCTTCCATGGCGTTTCATCCAGCAGGTCAGGACGCAGGATGTAATGACCAGATTTTGAGATATTTAAACCTGTCAACTATTATGTGTAACAGGGATTGTAAGGGCGACTGTGGCTCGGAGGTTAGCATGCCGGTAAGACCGCGGCTCCGCTAGTCCCTCGCTAGTCCCTCGCTAGTCCCTCGCTAGTCACTCGCTAGTTCCTCGCTAGTGTCCTTGAGCAAGACCCTTAAATCCCCTTATTGCTCCCCGTTGCTGTGTCTATGGTGTGTAGAGCAACATGTAAATCACTTTGGACAAAAGCATCAGCTAAATTAAATGTAATAACCACAATATTGGTTTGTGCGACTTTAAGCCACTACACATTATTCTGGAATGTAATCCTGGTTTGAGAGAGGTCACCCAGGCTTTTCATTGTATAGAATAATAACTCTCATCTGTGCATATGACAGTACAAACATCTTGAATCAAACACTGCTTCTCTAAATAGCAGTTCAAGCGTATGTTTTTAATGCATTCTGAAATAACTTAAATGTTCTCTCTCTTCTCTTAAGACATCCTGCTGTTAATCTGTGTTTGTCATATTCATGGTCTTCCGGCTTGATTGCTTTGCATCCTCACAGGTCAGTCACCTGTTTGACAACGAGGGCACTGTGGCTTTTGCAATGTTCATGGCCATCTGGGGTGAGTGTGTGTCTGATGTGATCTGCAGTGTGATGATGTGATGCTGTGATCTGCAGTGTGATGATGTGATGCTGTGATCTGCAGTGTGATGATGTGATGATGTGATCTGCAGTGTGATGATGTGATGATGTGATCTGCAGTGTGATGATGTGATGATGTGATCTGCAGTGTGATGATGTGATGATGTGATCTGCAGTGTGATGATGTGATGATGTGATCTGCAGTGTGATGATGTGATGATGTGATCTGCAGTGTGATGATGTGATGATGTGATGCTGTGATCTGCAGTGTGATGATGTGATGCTGTGATCTGCAGTGTGATGATGTGATGATGTGATCTGCAGTGTGATGATGTGATGATGTGATCTGCAGTGTGATGATGTGATGATGTGATCTGCAGTGTGATGATGTGATGATGTGATCTGCAGTGTGATGATGTGATGATGTGATCTGCAGTGTGATGATGTGATGATGTGATCTGCTCCTCTTTAACTGGTGGACTCTGTTCTGTGTGCTTCAGCTACTCTGTTCCTGGAGCTGTGGAAGAGACACAGAGCCAGATATGTTTCTAAGTGGAAGGTCTATGACTGGTGTGAGGAGGAGGTACACACACACACACACACACACACACACACACACACACACACACACACACACACACACACACACACACACACACACACACACACACACACACACACACACACACACACACACACACACCTTGTCTACACCCTCTGTAGTTATCCACACTGCTGGGTTGTGTTGCCCCTCATTTACTTAAAAAAGGTATTTCAAAAAATAGATTTAATTATGACAACAATAAAAATCATAAAAAGTATTTTTTGGTCATACTTTTTTTGTTTTACTTTTTTTGTCATACTTTTTTTAGTCATACTATTTTTTTGTCTTACTTTTTTTGTCATATTTATTTTATCATACTTTTTTTTAAAAACTTTTTCCGTCATACTTTTTTAATACTTTTTTTATACATTTTTTGTCATACTTTTTTCCGTCATACTTTTTTTGTCATACTTTTTTCCGTCATACTTTTTTGTCATACTTTTTTTGGACTTTTTTTGACGATTTTGAAATACTTCCAAATACATCTGGATGTATTACATGACTGCAGCTTTGGAGTATTTTAGTCTATAAATTGTGATTTTCATTTTTAGAGTTTTCTTTACTGCATTCATGATTGAGATTTAGGTTGTTATTATTATTATTATTATTACGTCAACGTTGCAATGAACGTCTGCTCTGTCTCATGTAACCGCTCTTGTTAATGTACGATTCCACGTCTCTGTGTTCGCAGGAGGAACTCATTCTGGAAATAGTCAACGATTCAAACTGTAATCCCAAACAGTTCAGACACTCCTACCTGCGGAGCACCCTGGTCCTCACGCTGGTGACTCTTATGGTGAAACACACACACTCATTATCTGCAGTGAAATAGCTATAAATTAAGATAATCCTTGATTAGTCCCTCAGTGGGGAAATTACAGGATTACAGCAGCACTGCACGAAAGAGACACAAATATAAATACAAATCAAGTAATATAGACAAACAGTAGAATACTAATAAAACAAGATAAAAGAGTAAGAAGAATATTAAATATTAAATCAAATATTTGTGGCTTACTGGGAGCTCGGCTTGCTGTGACAGCAGCGGCATACAGCGCAACCTGACGCGCAACCTGACGCGGAAAAAACGTTTTCCTGCACAGATCTCTGAATGTTTAGCTGTCAAAATGAAGTGTGGAGGAAAACGCAGTGGCAGGAGGAGGAAGAAACAACGTGTTGCTGTGTTTGTCCGTGTCCTAGCTGATTCTGATCATCGGCCTCGCTCAAGCCCTGGTGGTGTTTCGCGTGGTGGCCGCTCCCTTGATATCTGAAAGCAGCTGGGCGTTCATGAGGGATCATGCCAACACTGTGGCCATCATGCTAGGAGCCGTGCTGCACTATCTCACCATTCAGATCATGACCCGGGTACGTATGCCTGGAAACTCATTTACCCTTGGGGATGAATGAATTACCTACGGATCTACCGAACTACCTACCTATTCAACCATCAACCTACCCAACCACCCACCCACCTACCTACCTACCTACCTACTGATCCAACTACCTACCAATCTACCTAACTACCTACCCAACCACCCACCTACCTACTGATCTACCTAACCAACCACCGAGGCCCTGACCTCAGGCATCTCTTTTCTGACTGAAAATAACTTGCCTTTGGTTCAGCAAAGATATTGTACAACTTGCTCATGTGACCGCCTTCATGGCTTTGTGCCTGTGGGAGGAGACGCGATGAAGTGGATGATCTGATCTTTACAAATATGTTCTGCGCCTGCAGGTAAACCGATGGGTGTCCCTCAAGCTGTGTCACATAGGTGAGCACTGAGAAGGAAACGTTGTTCAGTGTCTTGTTGCTAGTAAATCAAGTCAATAAAAGATGTGGAAATACATTATCAGTCGAAGATCTAAATACATTCTTAATATTGAATTTTGAGACAAAATCTACTATTCTATTCTACTATTCTACTATTGACGTTTTGTCAAATATCTGGCGGGACGTGACTGCATTGAGCTTTCTTGTGTTCTCAGAGAAGACCAACTCATTTGCAGCCACAGAGAGGAACTTCACCGTCAAGATGTTCACCTTCCAGTTCTTCACTCTCTTCTCCTCGCTCTTCTATGTGGCCTTCTTCCTGGGCAGGTACTCTGTCTCTTCAGGTCCGTCTGTCAACTCAATCTGCTTCATTTCAGTGTCAGCGTTGCCAAAGTGATGATCCAATCAATGAAATGAAGAAAGTAGCAGAAAAGAATGAACCCTAAAGTCGCTGCAGCTGTTGAGTCGCGTTATGCGGTCGTATCTTTGCCTTCCATGTAGCATTCCTCCAGAGGAACAGCCTTAACCAGGTCAACCACAGGCTCCCATAACCGATATGAATACCAGACCCATTGTCCTTGATCTCTAAGGAATCTACAGGAACTCCTTGCCTTTAAAAGAATTGTGTTGTTTGGTGCCTTCCCATCATGCCACAGGGTAATACTGCACATCTTTATGACCTAAATCCTCAACATCTGCAATAATAATCACAATAAACACAAGCAATAACATACTGTTAGACTCACACGGCCACTAGGAAGGTACTTTGAGAGAAATCCGCCGTTGTTAGGGCACTAAATTAGTGTTTTAGTGAAACATTATAATCACTTATTCATGTTGAGGAGCTTACAGAATTATTAACAAAATGTAAACGGACACGTGTCTTCTCACGAGGGTTACAGTACTTTAGCACTTTACCTGTGGATGAGGAGATAGAAGAGTGTTTGTCCACTTCCTCGTCTCCGTGAGATCAGGATAAAGCTTCTCAGATTGTTGATGGAGCCGATGTGTTGTTGTCCAGGATAAACGGCCGTCCAGGAAACTACGCACGCATCGCTGGGTGGAGACTGGAGGAGGTGAGTGATGGACTTCTTAGGTTTTAGTCCTTCACCCAGCATGTCTGCACCACAGTCCTAACCTCTAGCCGTGTGTGTGTGTGTGTGTGTGTGTGTGTGTGTGTGTGTGTGTGTGTGTGTGTGTGTGTGTGTGTGTGTGTGTGTGTGTGTGTGTGTGTGTGTGTGTGTGTGTGTGTGTGTGTGTGTGTGTGTGTGTGTAGTGCCATCCCAGCGGTTGTCTGACAGACCTCTTCATCCAGATGGCCGTCATCATGCTGCTCAAACAGACTCTCAACAACATCTTTGAGTTCATTGTGCCGTGAGTGTTTTCATTCACCGTCTCCTGTGAGGCCGGTGTGAGGGTTTGCATTCACTTTGGACATGTTGTGTTTTCCAGCTGGTTGAGAAACTTACTGAGCAGAAACTCGGCAAAGAAGCTGCAGAGGAAGTGCGGTCACTGTTACAGGAAGACCTGCCGCGACAAGCAGGGGCGCGTTGACGCATGTGACATCTGCAAGCTCCAGCACTGGCTGAAGAATTACCACCTGGCCGACACGAACGCCTTCAGTCTGTTCAATGAGTTCCTGGAGATGGGTAGGTCCATGCATCAGTCTCCGTGTGTGTGACATCCATCCAAGGGAGGCCCTCCAGGGATTGAAAGCAGGCAGGTCAGGTCCTGGTACTGCTGCTTTAGCTTCCACATTATGGGCTGTTAAGTGTTCATTGATGATATATACAGTTGTCTGAAAACAACACACATTTCTCATAACTTTTTAAACTTCTAAATGCTGCGTTCACATCAAATGTGTTAAAGGGGGCGGGGCTCATCTCTGTGGCTCATTCCCGTTAAAAAAAGGGCTATCTTTTCCGCTATCGACTACGGAAGAAATATCCACTATTTCTGTGTTATACTTCTTGTAGAAGTCCCAAAAACGTGGGAACCTCAAACTCTGTGGTGTCTGTGTTCATGATATTATACGTACTAACTCAGCGTCACAGGACTTCTTTCGCCAGAGTTGAGAAATTTTGGTGCGAATTCGTGCAGCCCGGCAGAAAAAAACACTTTCGCGTCTGTGCATTGACTTTACATGAAGTAGATGGGTAGGTAGGTAGGTAGGTAGATAGGTGGGTGGATGGGTGGGAAGGATAAGTAGGTAGGTTGGTAGGTAGGTAGGTAGGTAGGTAGGTGGGTGGGTAAGTAGATGGTTAGGTGGGTAAGTAGATGGGTAGGTAGGTAGGTAGGTAGGTAGGTAGGTAGGTTGGTGGGTAAGTAGATGGGTAGGTAGGTAGGTAGGTTGGTGGGTAAGTAGATGGGTAGGTAGGTAGGTAGGTAGGTAGGTTGGTGGGTAAGTAGATGGGTAGGTAGGTAGGTAGGTAGGTAGGTAGGTTGGTGGGTAAGTAGATGGGTAGGTAGGTAGGTAGGTAGGTAGGTTGGTGGGTAAGTAGATGGGTAGGTAGGTAGGTAGGTTGGTGGGTAAGTAGATAGGTGGGTATGTAGGTCGGTAGGCAGCGTAAAGCTTATTGCACACAGCTGAACCTGTGTCTTTACTGACGTTCTCTTTCCATGTTCCTCTCTCACTGCGTCCCTCCAGTGGTCCAGTTCAGCTTCACCACCATCTTCGTGGCGGCGTTCCCGCTCGCTCCGCTGCTGGCGCTCATCAACAACGTCTTCGAGATCCGCCTGGACGCCATCAAGATGGTGCGCCTGGAGCGCCGGCTGGTTCCCAGGAAGACCAACGACATCGGTGTGTGTGTGTGTGTGTGCGTGCGTGTGTGTGTGTGTGTGCAGTTGCGTGTGTGTGACAGTGCTGTCTCCTGTGTACAGGTGTGTGGACCAAGGTGTTGGAGGCTATCGGTGTGTTAGCAGTGATCGCTAACGGTCTGGTCATCGGCGTCTCTTCAGACTTCGTTCCTCGACTCGTCTACCGCTACCGCTACGGGCCCTGTGCTAACGGCAGCACTCACACACAGTCAGTCACCTCACCGCTGCAAGAGCCACCTGATCACACATCAGCTGCTGCGTCTCACCGTGTGTGTGTGTGTGTGTGTGTGTGTGTGTGTGTGTGTGTGTGTGTGTGTGTGTGTGTGTGTGTGTGTGTGTGTGTGTGTGTGTGTGTGTGTGTGTGTGTGTGTGTGTGTGTGTGCGCGCGCTCTGGTTGCAGCTGCATGCAGGGATACATCAACGACACGCTGTCCACGGCGGTCGTGTCACACACGGAGGTTCGAAACGACTTTCTTCCGCTGCAGATGATCACAGACGGCGGCTTCAACGTCACGCAGTGCAGGTGAGGAGACCTTCATGTTGCTCTGCTCTCAAACACAACAGGAGGACGAGTCACAGGTGTGTCATTGTGTGTCTGTGTGTGTGTGTGCAGCTACAGGGACTACAGGAGCGATGAGGACTACACTCTGACCTCTCAGTTCTGGCTGGTTTTGGCTGTACGCTTTGCCTTCGTCATCTTGTTTGAGGTTTGTACTTCAGGTTTCGCTCAGTGCAGAGTTCATCCATCATGCAGAACCTGGAAGAGTCAGAGGTTTAAAATGGGTATTTCCAGGCCTGGAAAAGTTGTGTAAAAGTCCTGTAAATGTGTTATATTCATGTGTTCATGTCGTTCATTTAGTTATAAATAATGAAAGAGGCTCAAAATATCAGCAGCATACATACAGGCATCTATATAAATGTTTATTCTTTTAATAAACTAGTGTCTCTCATTCATTTGAGTCATTTAAGGTTTACTGTATGCTTTGAATCCTCATTGAAACCCTCTGGTCAGGATGTGTGTGAACCCTGTCAGTGAGTGTTGTCCACTTGAACTGCAGATGGCAGTGAAAGAGTTTGTGTGTCTTTCTGCAGCATGTTGTGGTGGTGTGCAAGTTCATCGCAGCCTGGTTCGTCCCCGACAATCCCATCCATGTGAAGAACGCGCGGCTGAGCGACAAACTGGCCCGGCTGAAGGACGAGCTGCAGTAAGTCTGCAGCACCGCTAACACGAGAAGCTAAACGCTGTGACGATACACAACCACACTGAGGGAACACTGACGCCTCCTCAAGCTGGATGACATCATCGGCACACAGCGGGCACAAAGCAGGGAGGTGGTGGTCGTTAATGCCGGAGTTTAGATCATGGATGGATGAATGGATGGAAAGATGGATGGGTAAATAGGTAGGTAGATGGGTAGGTAGGTGGATAATAGATAGAGATGGATGGATGGATAGAAAAACAACTGGAATGAGAATATAGATAGATAGATAGATAGATAGATAGATAGATAGATAGATAGATAGATAGATAGATAGATAGATAGATAGATAGATAGAGATATGCACACACACTACACAATGTTATTCATGTGACACCGGTGTGGCTCCACGATGGTTCTCATTACTCTGTAATGTGTGTTTCTGTTCTTATTTCAGACATCGTAGCAGACGTAGTAAATCCACAGAGGTTTGACTGAGCTCGTCTGTCTCCAGTGAGGAATCCTGACTGGATGTTGGACCACGAGACTGGACTTTACTGAACTTTAACATTGTGGGAGCTGTATCTGTCGGGTGAACGTTTTGTATTGAATCACTGCTGCTGACGCGTCTTCACGCGACATCACACTACAGCCAACAGTAATAATTTTTTTAAATATTAAAATCTCAGAAAGAGTATATTGTTGTCATTTAATGTATATAATTAGTTTTGCTGTGTCCAGAAGTCACTGAGCAACAGCGCGACATGAACATCATTACTGCACGTTTGACAATGAGTCATGAACTCCTCATCGCATGTGTTCAGCCACACTGACGTCCTACAACACTTTCACACATGTTCATGCAACAAACATGCCACCTCGAAGCAAAATGTGTCCCACAATGCACCGCGGTCAGAGGTAGTATAGGGCGCTCATACGCTGACAGGAAGTGGAAGTTCATGACATGTTGTCTTCAGACTGAATGTCCTCCACACTTTAACAGAACCTTCACAAGGTTTTCACTCATCATACAATCTGCTGTTTTCCTCAGTTGTTTTTCTGAACGCGTTCCTCAAATCCTCAGAACTCCACAAATTTACATTTTTAATAATGTTCAAAGACCACCTCTGAGGAAATCTGCTTTAATAAACTTACTATTAAAACCTGGTCAAAACATTTCTTTTTGCTTCTGGGCTCTACAAAACAAACTTTAGAAATCACATCATTGACGTGTTGAATCACGCTCCGAAATGGATTCACTGCTGCACAGAAAGAATGGGAAAAAAATCAAGGCCTGAAAGATGTTTTATTTTGAAAAAGGCCGGATTCATCCGTCTGAGCCTCTCACTCTTACTCCTCTTACTCACATGTCAGAGGCTGCACGATGACGTCGCCCCAAACATGAAACTTAAATGAATGTTTCAAGTCTGCTGGAGTTAAAATGAAGGAAGAATGTCCAAAATACAAAAAGATCTGAAAACCTGCAAACAAAATCCAAACCACGAGTACTGTGAAGTCAAACGTGGAGTTTAGGTTTTATTAAAATATGTATATATTAAAAGGAGGGAAAACATGTGAAGGAAAGAAAGTGAATTGTATTAATGAAGAAATAAGGTGGCGATAAATAATCACTAGATAATAAACAGAGCAATTAGAAATATTATTGCCGACATGTGAAAATGGGGCGGAGCTTTACACCGGAAGTAACTGCGGGGAAGGTCAGCAAAGTGGGATCAGGCAGCTGAAGCCTTCATGCTTCTGCGTCACGTCGACGTACGTACGTACGTCGACGTGACGCCGTCGTCGAAGTTCTGCATGAGTGACCGCCATGAAACCAAAATAGGTGACTAAGTGAATCGTGTAGATTCGATGATTTTTTCGTTTGGAGGGGAGTTGGGGGGATTTAAATTCAGTGAACTGCGAACAGATGCGCGTGCCAGAAGAGAGCGCGAGTGCGTGGTAATATAATATTTGATAATATATCTAAGTTAAGTTACCCAGGAGCTCTGTTGACATAGGGTTAGCTAACGTTAGCTACAGCAGGAGAGAACGCGACGTTAGCCCGCTAGCTAACGCTCCGGTGGAAAGTTATTAGCTAACGCTTCCGTTATTGAGGAGGTAGATTCTGAGGTGAGGGGACTGAGGTGACCAGACGTCTGGATTTAGGCCGGACAGTCCGGGTGTTCAATGCCCTGTCCGGCGTCAGGCGCAGCCTCAAGCTGGACGCGTATTTGTCCTCCTTTTTGGAGCCGCGTGACCGCGCCAGCGTTTCTGAGATTGGACTCTGAGACGCGGAGAAAAGTTGAGGTTATCATCTTCATAAAGAGAACATCTTTGATGTGACACGTCAAGTTTTAGCCAATCAGCGTTCAGATGTCTCCAGCGGCCGTTTCTCAAAACGCGATCTTCTCTGTACTTGTCAAGAAAAGAGCCGCATGACATCGGAAAGCTTCGCTTGGCGTTCAGAATCCGTTGGAATTGCATCCCGTTTGTATCTTACTTTCTGTCGCCTGCGACAGGTTCCCTACGCAGTAGGAACCGCGTCGACCTGACGCAGAAGCATGAACGAGGCTTGAGAATCGGGACACTGTGCAAGGACAGACACATCTGCAGATACGGAGAGGCAGCCGGTAAGAGCGAGAGACTTTGTTGGTGATCGCCACCTGTTTGAATGACGTGAGCGCTGGAACGCGCGGCGCGTCCACGTGCGGCAGCGTTAATTGTTTGTTGACATGTTGGTGGAGGCACAGCTGGGGACTTGATGCGGTGAAATGTGGCTTGTGTGTAGACTGAATGCACGGGTGTTTGATTGCATACGGAACGGATGTTTGCTGAAATGTGGCCTTTTCTGTTTTATTTAAGGTTTTCACCCTTATGTGCTGAAGGGAGCTTGTTTCAGTGAAGCAGAATTAATGATTTGATGAACTGAATCTCAAACTAATTGGAGATAGTAAAAAAAAGAGAAAAGTTGTGTTTTCATTGGAGTAAAATCCAGTTAAAATGTGAGTGGATGGGTCAATCCCTTTCAGGCGGGAAAATGCACTAACCCAGCGGACAGACCTTGACAGGAGTGTTGCATGCTGGGTATGGAAACCATGAGTGTGATTACAGACCGCGATCTGTTGTGTGAAATGCTCGGTTGGAAAATGGCGGTGGGTGTAAAAACCATGAGCGTGAGAGCAGATTGCGATGGGAATGAGTGAGGGCAACCATGAGTGATGTCCTCCAAAGTATTTATCAATTACTTGTCAGTGGATTCAATTTTACCCAATGATATAATTACAAGTTTATCTGCTGTAGTCCTGTTGATTGTTTGTGACAGGATGAATCTCCTCCAGCAGGTGGCAGTGTTGTCTCACAGATAAAACTATATCTATTGATCGAGCTATCTATAAAAGTATAATATACAGAAAACACTTGTGAGAGTAGCTCAGAGGTTCATATAGCAGTATATGTGTTACTGCTTTATTGGTTGATTATAGAACACGTGAAAATAAATTCTAAAAATTGAATAACTTCAAGGATGCATTTCCTTTTCTTAATTATGCAACTATATTACTATAAAATATCACTATGTGTTAACAGAATCTCTGCAAAGTTTGACTTTGATTAAGTTTAGTATGTTTAGTAATTAATTTAGTGCAGATTTCGTGAACTGTAGGTTTTGGTCCGTTGAAAGCAAAAATGTCCTAACTTTCTTCCTGGACCTTGAACGCCTCTGAGTCCACAACAAGTACATATCATTTAATCCATAAGTTAACCCGATTTCAGTTTTTTAGCTGGAAAAAGATGGAATGTGGTTGATATCTTGCTGAGATTTTGTTTCACAATGGTGTTGGCGCCCGTGTTCATCGTCCTTGTTGTTCTGTTTGTTTTTTCTTGCCATTTAAGAAACATGTCTATTTACATGATTCCTAGTGATCAATAAGCATGTCAACACCAGTGGTCATATTGCAGGAAAAATATTTTATTTATGATTATCCATGAAATCTGAAAAGAGAGAGAGAGAGAGTAACAGGTTGAGCTCTAACTACTGAACCCTGACAACAGGAAGGTTCAAGCTGAAGCCTCGCGCTGTGTGCCAGCTTTCCGTCCGGCGGCAGCAGGAGGATCAGCGTCTCCTGCGGCGCTGGGGTTTGGCCGTCGTTCCCGGCACACACTCTGCTCTGGTGCAGCGGCACGACTCCACCACCACGTAGCTGTGCTGCACCTTGGAGCCGCTGGCGCAGGTCAGCTCCACCTGCTTCTGGCTGGTGAGGTCCTCCTGGCAGCACTCACACTGGTGTATCATCTTGTTGGCTGCTGCAGAGTATCTGCACACACACACAGAGACAACAGCTCTCATCCTCTGCAGCTCAGTGGCCAGTGACCTTCAGCATACAGAACTCATGTCACAGGGAGAACAGCTGTTTCCTGTTGACGCTGTGACGCTAAATGGACTCACATGGAGGCGCTCCCACAGTGTCCGGCGCAGGACGTCATGTTGACCGGCAGCGCGCTCTTGCAGTCGTTGACCTCGATGACGGTCTCCTTGCTCTGGACCTCACAGCTGCTGCGCAGTTTGCCTGGAACACACAGCGACCTTTAGGCTCTGACGACGCAACAGATTCGACCCCAAAGTAGCTTCATTGCTCTGGATTCAGCGTGAAACACTGTGACCTTCATAACTTACAGGTTGTGCAGCATCCCTGAGCATCTGTTGTCTCGGTACCCTGCAGGAGGAAAACACATGTCACATCATGATAGTTTAGGAGTGTGAGGGGTGTGGGGTTAGAAAAAACTCACAGGTTCACAGTCCAAGGGGTTGTAGGGAGGACATATGGTCTTGGTCGTCTTGGTAACAAGCTGTCCATTGATGTCCTCACATGTATATTGCATACACTTGTCTTTAGGGAGTACAAGTGTGTTGTTGACCTGTTCCAGCAGGAAGAGTGAAGTCAGATGAGTCAACAAAGACATAAGCCATTCATCCTAATTCACAAACGTTCTTTCTTTAATCTCTATTCCCTTTTTAAAAATGTGAACTTTGTATTTCAAGATGAGGTTATTTTCTCATTCCAATATTAACAAATATCTACATCGTCCATAACTAAGAAGAAGAAGTATGTTGCGACAGCAAACATTAGAAATGTGAATGAAACGGCCAGAGCGGCGGTACTGACCTCGATGACAACCGTTGTGTTTTCAGGTGTGTTGAGGAAACAGCTTTTCTGAACACACGTACCGCAGCACTTGTCAGCTTCAGGCTGATATTCATAACCCTGGAGACAAGGAAGGAAGGAGGGAGAGAGAAGGAAACAAGGAAGCAGAAAACTCTGGTGACTCTGTCAGAAACTGCACTTGAACTCTTTGATGAACTCCTTTCAGGCCTAAAGCCTCGTTTCCTGCCTGGAGGCGCTGACATCGTGTCGCTCAGTGGAGACAGAATATGAGCAAACGCTGTTTTCTTGTTCTAAAGATGTTTAGAAAAGAAATGCAAAGACAAACCTGCATGGTGATACTGCACCATACTGACAGGTACTGCTCTATACTGACAGGTACTGCTCTATACGGACAGGTACTGCTCTATACGGACAGGTACAGCTCTATACGGACAGGTACTGCTCTATACGGACAGGTACTGCTCTATACGGACAGGTACTGCTCTTGTTTGGTCTAACACGTTTAGATCCATGAGTCCAGTACTGAAGAGTCCAGTGCAACTACCAACACCAACTACCAGCTGGTACAGGACCTTAGAAAGCTGCTGTGTGTGTGTGTGTGTGTGTGTGCTTACCATTGAGCAGTTTTTGTTGCAGACAATATCTTTGCAAATAATGATGTTCAGCTTGGTGATGGGATCCATCTGTGTGCCACAGAAACACTCTTGGCAGGGTACAAAAGGCTCCGGTGTTGCTCCTGAGGTTGTGGCCCTTTGTGCTGCTGTTGTTGTGGAACGTAACAGTCGTTTTGGTGCTTCTATTGGTGGTTCTGATGGTGTTTGTGGTGTTGGTACCTTGGCACCAGGCTGTAAGATACACAACAATCAAAGTTTTACTCTCAATCAATCAATCTGTATCCTATGGAAGCTTCCAGACTAACTATTCCTGAATGCATGCTGCTATCACCTTTTTATTATGACTCGGAATAGAATTTGTTGAGAAACTTATGTTCAAGAGGTTTTGGTGCAGCTGTTCAGTCCACAGCACAGTTTGAGTGAATGAATGTTCACATAACAAAACCAAAGAGTTCGTCTGAACCCAACCAAACCCTTCAAGTTAAAGACCCCTCAAAGGGCACTGGGCTGGGCGGTTTCATGCGGTTCAGAAGAAACAAATACAGGACCACTTCCAGGTGCACTCTGGTTCGGTTGGTTTGTGGTTGTGAGGCGGAGCAACCGCAACGCTACAGGTGAGAGATGTGTCACCTCTTTATGTGGTCACCAGATCACATCAACAGGAGTTCTGGGGTTCCTCTTCAACCTTTTTCACTCTCACAGTGAAAAGAGTTGAAACAGAAAGCGTGTGCTGATCTGTCTGTTTTGGATTGTTATCTGACAGCAACTATGCACACAGTGGACATTAAAGAAGGGTTTCATCTCAGTGTAAATAAAGGCTTCCTCATGGGATTACAACCTGTAAAAGACGGCACGTTGTTTAACTGTTTAGGGAGCTGATATTTCCTGTTCGAACCTGCAGAGGGACTCTGATGTGGTCTCACACAGACCTGTATTCTATTCAAGTGAAGTACCTGTAATGCAACCTGCTCTGCCTGTGTCTGTGATTGAATCCTACTTCCTGTTGCTCCTGAACTATGACAGATATGTTGACGTCTGGAGTCTGGCCCGTGTCCTTACCTGGTACTCCGTCATGTCGTAGACACAAACGCCTTTAGGAACTGCAAAACAAACAAGACACATGGGGTAGGTTGAAACTGACTCTGGTTCTATTGAATAGTAATGCAGATGTGTGCTAATCTAGGCTAATCTATCTCTATACCTGATGCACAGAGACTGATCTTCAGAAGAGATCTTCCATTAGTGTAATTCGTAAATTGTTATTGCTTTGAAAAGCCCTTAATGTGAGGATCAATTGTGTGATTGTCCATCTCTATTAAAAGTGTGTAAATCAATGTTCTTTCCTTCAAGACTAAACTCTGTTGAGTCACATACCGCACTCGTAGGATTGGCAGCAGGTGCCGTTCATGGCGGTGAGTTTGAACCCCAGCGGGCAGGTAAGAGGAGAGGGACACAGGTTCACGTTGCACTCTGTTGAAGACCAAAGTTTAGATGAGTTTAGATAATGTTTAGATGAGTCACTTCACGTTAGCTTAGACTCTGAGACCCAAGCTCTCTTTCACAGGAAGACACTGCTTTGACACAGTGTGATAGATTCACACACACAGCGGGTCCCAGGTGAGTGACCCTGGAGACTTTGTGTGGACACTTCTTGTCTGTAAATATGTATTTTATGATAAGTCTAAAAGCATACCAATAAACACTTTCTATCTTGTGTGTTTAACCCCTACACAGACAGGAACGCAAACATTTCCCAAAATGTTGAACATTGACTTTAAGAATGTGGCAGATACGAGACCACCTCCAGATGGGCAGAACCAATGGCATTGACAACTATCCTTTGGTGGCATCAAGGCTACAAAGTGACATGATCCACTTCTCTGACACTGCAACTGACCGCAAGACTCTGTTGTGCAGCAGCCATCTGTTTTGTTGACCATCTGCTGGCCAGGTTTGCTGCAGTTGAGGACCTGTTGTGTTGGGCATTGAACAGGCGTACACTGGACGCTCATGGACTCGTTGTCACACATACAGGTGTTGCAGCCACTTGTCCATGTTTCACCAGGCTGTTTCAGAGACAGGAGTCAGTTCAGACAGACAACTCATGCTTTGCCAGGGAACATGAATGCATGTGACCGATGTCTTACCTGTTTGGGTTGTCCATCAGGACCAACACAACCTGAAATCCAAACAGAAACAATGTTTGTAGGTTTGAGTTTTGCTTCAAGCTAATGCGTTAGACAGACGTCAAGTTTTCTTTAGGATCTCCTCTTACCGCAGGAGGGAACACATGTGTCCTGGACTGCGTTGAATAAGATGGTGCCATTAGAACAGAAGCAACCCTCTTTAGTGTTGTGAGGAGATGCCTGGAACTGTTCCTGGAACCTTTCATTGTATCTGATGTGAGAAAAGGAATTATTGGTTATTACAGACACAACACGGCTCATTATGAGTTTATCCTTCTCACACACTGACATCATCTAATTTATGGAAGAATTTCAATCTGGCAAGTGGTGTATAAAGGTCAAGATTTGTCAAAGACATTTTGGATTTATTCTTTACCTGTCATTGCATGTTGGCTCTACACGGGCGCCACAGGCCTTGTACACCTTGTTACTTGAACACTCAAACTCTGTAAGATGGAGATATGTTTACATACACCTTTGTCAGAACTCAGTGCAACACTTCTAGTTCTATTAACGATTAGCTTTATCTTACCACACTGCCCATTGGTTGCATTCCTCCAGTCGATACAGATTCCTGCCTCAGAGCACTGAGTGGCATAGGCCTCCAGGCTGGTGCAGCCAGTGGCATTGCCTCTGTTGCAAATATCCTCCTTACAGGATGTCAGGAATGGTCCTGGGACTATGACTTCATTGCATTGTGCAAACACACTAGAAGAAACATACAAGCCAGAACAATATGTCAGGAAAAAAGATCAGAAGTCTTTGAACTCACCAAGTGACCAGAACAAATATAGACATCATCAAGGACGTAATGGAAAGCAATTCAGAACATCAACAAATAATTATTGTGGTAGAACTTTATGATAACTACACACTATTTAGCATTAATAACGAATAAGTAAATACTTAATTCATCATTTATAAAGCATTGTTCCAACATGAATACTTATTAGTAACTCATGAACACGGTTATACATCTTGTGTGATTCGGTTTTCTTTATAAATGATTCCCCATTTATAAATTAAGTAAAATGTATTGCAAACCAATTATTAAGGACGTATAGATGATGCACGAATGCTTAACATGTTCTTTATAAACGTGTTTTAATACTGCAAGCAATGATAATTCAGTAGTTAGTTGTCAGTTAAGTATTAGTTAAGTATTTTGTGTGACCTCATCTAAAGTGAGAACTATCTATGCCTTACAAATCATTAGTAAATGACATTAAAAGGCCAGCAGTGCCTCAGAGCTAACAAAAGTTATCTGCTCAACGCAAAGTGATAAAGAACATTAATATGATGGTGATGGGGAGCGATGTCCGTCAGTGGCACAAATGGTGAGCACATTCCATAATTTGCTGGCACAAACATTTTATAAATTGATTATCTAGCCATCCAGCTGTCACTTGTTTGCTAGCTAGCCAGCTGTCACTTGTTTTCTAGCTAGCCAGCTGTCACTTGTTTTCTAGCTAGCCAGCTGTCACTTGTTTGCTAGCTAGCTAGCTGTCACTTGTTTTCTAGCTAGCTAGCTGTCACTTGTTTTCTAGCTAGCCAGCTGTCACTTGTTTGCTAGATAGCTAGCTGTCACTTGTTTGCTAGCTAGCTAGCTAGCTGTCACTTGTTTGCTAGCTAGCTAGCTAGCTGTCACTTGTTTGCTAGCTAGCCAGCTGTCACTTGTTTGCCAGATAGCTAGCTGTCACTTGTTTGCTAGCTAGCTAGCTAGCTGTCACTTGTTTGCTAGCTAGCTAGCTAGCTGTCACTTGTTTGCTAGCTAGCCAGCTGTCACTTGTTTTCTAGCTAGCCAGCTGTCACTTGTTTTCTAGCTAGCCAGCTGTCACTTGTTTGCCAGATAGCTAGCTGTCACTTGTTTGCTAGCTAGCTAGCTGTCACTTGTTTGCTAGCTAGCTGTCACTTGTTTGCTAGCTAGCCAGCTGTCACTTGTTTGCTAGCTAGCCAGCTGTCACTTGTTTGCTAGTTAGCAACTGTCACTTGTTTGTTAACAAGCCAGCTGCCACTTGTTTGCGAGTTTTCCAAGTGTCACTTGTTTACTAACTAGCCAGCTGTCACTTGTTTGCTAGATAGCCAGCTGTCACTTGTTTGCTAGATAGCCAGCTGTCACTTGTTTGCTAGCTAGCCAGCTGTCACTTGTTACCACCTCAGTCGTAAGTAGACCAATCCAGGTGATATCCAGATACTCATAATCAATAATATGCATGTGCCATCAAACTATAAAACATACTCAACACTCATGCCACTGACATGCATCGCCTCACATCACCTGGCCGGTGTTACTTCAGGTTAGGCACGTGGGACACACCCGGTCCTAGAGTGTAAACGTGTGACCCACAGTGATGACGTGCCACTATCGTGGTTTCTATGTTTTGTGCTCAAAACAGTGTTTTGTGCAGGCTTTTAAATAGTTTGTGGTTCCCCTCACCTGCTGGTTAGGATATCACAAATGGCAGGATTGCAAGTAGGCTGTGTTGTTGTGGAAGGTGGTTTGGAAGTGGTCGTAGGTGTTGGGGTTGTGGGGGTGACACAGG
>NW_027176209.1:0-180000 GCF_023055335.1 Clinocottus analis | reverse complement strand
GATGTTACAACTGTTGTTTCAGGGCTTGTTGTTGTGACACTCTGCACTGTTGTTGTAGTTTCAACAATAGGTGTTGTCGAGGTTGTCACTGGGCCAGTGGTGACTTTTGGTGATGAGGTTGTCTCACTACTCACTGTAGTTTCTTCAGATGTAGTTGTTTCTGAAGGTTTAATTGTTGTTCCCTTAGTTGTTACTGACGGTACTTCAGTGGTTGAGGTACCAACAGATGGACTTGATGTTACAACTGTTGTTTCAGGGCTTGTTGTTGTGACACTTGACACTGTTGTTGTAGTTTCAACAATAGGCGTTGTCGAGGTAGTTACTGGGCCAGTGGTAACTTCTTTCGATGGTTGAGTCGTCGCCGCGCTTATGGTAGTTTCTTCAGATGTAGTTGTTTCTGAAGCCTTAGTGGTTGTTCCCTGAGTTGTTACTGACGGTACTTCAGTGGTTGTAGTACCAACAGAAGGGCTTGATGTTACAGCTGTTGTTTCAGGGCTTGTTGTTGTGACACTTGACACTGTTGTTGTAGTTTCAACAATAGGCGTTGTAGAGGTTGTCACTGGGCCAGTGGTAACTTCTTTTGATGGTTGAGTCGTTGCAACGCTTACAGTAGTTTCTTCAGATGTAGTTGTTTCTGAAGGTTTAGTAGTTGTTCCCTCAGTTGTTACTGACGGTACTTCAGTGGTTGTGGTACCAACAGAAGGGGTTGATGTTACAACTGTTGTTTCAGGGCTTGTTGTTGTGACACTCTGCACTGTTGTTGTAGTTTCAACAATAGGTGTTGTCGAGGTTGTCACTGGGCCAGTGGTGACTTTTGGTGATGAGGTTGTCTCACTACTCACTGTAGTTTCTTCAGATGTAGTTGTTTCTGAAGGTTTAATTGTTGTTCCCTTAGTTGTTACTGACGGTGCTTCAGTGGTTGTGGTACCAACAGAAGGCCTTGATGTTACAACTGTTGTTTCAGGGCTTGTTGTTGTGACACTTGACACTGTTGTTGTAGTTTCAACAATAGGCGTTGTAGACGTAGTCACTGGGCCAGTGGTGACTTTTGGTGATGAGGTTGTCCCACTACTCACTGTAGTTTCTTCAGATGTAGTTGTTTCTGAAGGTTTAGATGTTGTTCCCTTAGTTGTTACTGACGGTACTTCAGTGGTTGAGGTACCAACAGATGGACTTGATGTTACAACTGTTGTTTCAGGGCTTGTTGTTGTGACACTTGACACTGTTGTTGTAGTTTCAACAATAGGCGTTGTCGAGGTAGTTACTGGGCCAGTGGTAACTTCTTTCGATGGTTGAGTCGTCGCCGCGCTTATGGTAGTTTCTTCAGATGTAGTTGTTTCTGAAGCCTTAGTGGTTGTTCCCTGAGTTGTTACTGACGGTACTTCAGTGGTTGTAGTACCAACAGAAGGGCTTGATGTTACAGCTGTTGTTTCAGGGCTTGTTGTTGTGACACTTGACACTGTTGTTGTAGTTTCAACAATAGGCGTTGTCGAGGTTGTCACTGGGCCAGTGGTAACTTCTTTCGATGGTTGAGTCGTCGCCGCGCTTACGGTAGTTTCTTCAGATGTAGTTGTTTCTGAAGCCTTAGTGGTTGTTCCCTGAGTTGTTACTGACGGTACTTCAGTGGTTGTGGTACCAACAGAAGGGCTTGATGTTACAACTGTTGTTTCAGGGCTTGTTGTTGTGACACTTGACACTGTTGTTGTAGTTTCAACAATAGGCGTTGTAGACGTAGTCACTGGGCCAGTGGTGACTTTTGGTGATGAGGTTGTCCCGCTACTCACTGTAGTTTCTTCAGATGTAGTTGTTTCTGAAGGTTTAGATGTTGTTCCCTTAGTTGTTACTGACGGTACTTCAGTGGTTGTGGTACCAACAGAAGGGGTTGATGTTATAACTGTTGTTTCAGGGCTTGTTGTTGTGACACTTGACACTGTTGTAGTTTCAACAATAGGCGTTGTAGAGGTTGTCACTGGGCCAGTGGTAACTTCTTTTGATGGTTGAGTCGTTGCAACGCTTACAGTAGTTTCTTCAGATGTAGTTGTTTCTGAAGGTTTAGTAGTTGTTCCCTCAGTTGTTACTGACGGTACTTCAGTGGTTGTGGTACCAACAGAAGGGCTTGATGTTACAACTGTTGTTTCAGGGCTTGTTGTTGTGACACTTGACACTGTTGTTGTAGTTTCAACAATAGGTGTTGTCGAGGTTGTCACTGGGCCAGTGGTGACTTTTGGTGATGAGGTTGTCCCACTACTCACTGTAGTTTCTTCAGATGTAGTTGTTTCTGAAGGTTTAATTGTTGTTCCCTTAGTTGTTACTGACGGTGCTTCAGTGGTTGTGGTACCAACAGAAGGCCTTGATGTTACAACTGTTGTTTCAGGGCTTGTTGTTGTGACACTTGACACTGTTGTTGTAGTTTCAACAATAGGCGTTGTAGACGTAGTCACTGGGCCAGTGGTGACTTTTGGTGATGAGGTTGGCCCACTACTCACTGTAGTTTCTTCAGATGTAGTTGTTTCTGAAGGTTTAGTAGTTGTTCCCTTAGTTGTTACTGACGATACTTCAGTGGTTGTGGTACCAACAGAAGGGCTTGATGTTACAACTGTTGTTTCAGGGCTTGTTGTTGTGACACTCTGCACTGTTGTTGTAGTTTCAACAATAGGTGTTGTCGAGGTTGTCACTGGGCCAGTGGTGACTTTCGGTGATGAGGTTGTCTCACTACTCACTGTAGTTTCTTCAGATGTAGTTGTTTCTGAAGTTTTAATTGTTGTTCCCTTAGTTGTTACTGACGGTACTTCAGTGGTTGTGGTACCAACAGAAGGCCTTGATGTTACAACTGTTGTTTCAGGGCTTGTTGTTGTGACACTTGACACTGTTGTTGTAGTTTCAACAATAGGCGTTGTCGAGGTTGTCACTGGGCCAGTGGTGACTTTTGGTGATGAGGTTGTCCCACTACTCACTGTAGTTTCTTCAGATGTAGTTGTTTCTGAAGGTTTAGTAGTTGTTCCCTTAGTTGTTACTGACGGTACTTCAGTGGTTGTGGTACCAACAGAAGGGCTTGATGTTACATCTGTTGTTTCAGGGCTTGTTGTTGTGACACTCTGGACTGTTGTTGTAGTTTCAACAATAGGCGTTGTCGAGGTTGTCACTGGGCCAGTGGTGACTTTTGGTGATGAGGTTGTCCCACTACTCACTGTAGTTTCTTCAGATGTAGTTGTTTCTGAAGGTTTAGTAGTTGTTCCCTTAGTTGTTACTGACGGTACTTCAGTGGTTGTGGTACCAACAGAAGGGCTTGATGTTACAACTGTTGTTTCAGGGCTTGTTGTTGTGACACTCTGCACTGTTGTTGTAGTTTCAACAATAGGCGTTGTAGACGTAGTCACTGGGCCAGTGGTGACTTTTGGTGATGAGGTTGTCCCACTACTCACTGTAGTTTCTTCAGATGTAGTTGTTTCTGAAGGTTTAGTAGTTGTTCCCTTAGTTGTTACTGACGGTACTTCAGTGGTTGTGGTACCAACAGAAGGGCTTGATGTTACAACTGTTGTTTCAGGGCTTGTTGTTGTGACACTCTGGACTGTTGTTGTAGTTTCAACAGTAGGTGTTGTCGAGGTAGTTACTGGGCCAGTGGTAACTTCTTTCGATGGTTGAGTCGTCGCCGCGCTTACAGTAGTTTCTTCAGATGTAGTTGTTTCTGAAACCTTAGTGGTTGTTCCCTGAGTTGTTACTGACGGTACTTCAGTGGTTGTGGTACCAACAGAAGGGGTTGATGTTACAACTGTTGTTTCAGGGCTTGTTGTTGTGACACTCTGGACTGTTGTTGTAGTTTCAACAATAGGCGTTGTCGAGGTTGTCACTGGGCCAGTGGTGACTTTTGGTGATGAGGTTGTCCCACTACTCACTGTAGTTTCTTCAGATGTAGTTGTTTCTGAAGGTTTAGTAGTTGTTCCCTTAGTTGTTACTGACGGTACTTCAGTGGTTGTGGTACCAACAGATGGGCTTGATGTTACAACTGTTGTTTCAGGGCTTGTTGTTGTGACACTTGACACTGTTGTTGTAGTTTCAACAATAGGCGTTGTAGACGTAGTCACTGGGCCAGTGGTGACTTTTGGTGATGAGGTTGTCCCGCTACTCACTGTAGTTTCTTCAGATGTAGTTGTTTCTGAAGGTTTAGATGTTGTTCCCTTAGTTGTTACTGACGGTACTTCAGTGGTTGTGGTACCAACAGATGGACTTGATGTTACAACTGTTGTTTTAGAGCCTGCTGTTGTAACACTTGACACTGTTGTTGTAGTTTCAACAGTAGGCGTTGTCGAGGTAGTTACTGGGCCAGTGGTAACTTCTTTCGATGGTTGAGTCGTCGCCGCGCTTACGGTAGTTTCTTCAGATGTAGTTGTTTCTGAAGCCTTAGTGGTTGTTCCCTGAGTTGTTACTGACGGTACTTCAGTGGTTGTGGTACCAACAGAAGGGGTTGATGTTACAACTGTTGTTTCAGGGCTTGTTGTTGTGACACTTGACACTGTTGTTGTAGTTTCAACAATAGGCGTTGTAGACGTAGTCACTGGGCCAGTGGTGACTTTTGGTGATGAGGTTGTCCCGCTACTCACTGTAGTTTCTTCAGATGTAGTTGTTTCTGAAGGTTTAGATGTTGTTCCCTTAGTTGTTACTGACGGTACTTCAGTGGTTGTGGTACCAACAGAAGGGGTTGATGTTACAACTGTTGTTTCAGGGCTTGTTGTTGTGACACTTGACACTGTTGTAGTTTCAACAATAGGCGTTGTAGAGGTTGTCACTGGGCCAGTGGTAACTTCTTTTGATGGTTGAGTCGTTGCAACGCTTACAGTAGTTTCTTCAGATGTAGTTGTTTCTGAAGGTTTAGTAGTTGTTCCCTCAGTTGTTACTGACGGTACTTCAGTGGTTGTGGTACCAACAGAAGGGCTTGATGTTACAACTGTTGTTTCAGGGCTTGTTGTTGTGACACTTGACACTGTTGTTGTAATTTCAACAATAGGTGTTGTCGAGGTTGTCACTGGGCCAGTGGTGACTTTTGGTGATGAGGTTGTCCCACTACTCACTGTAGTTTCTTCAGATGTAGTTGTTTCTGAAGGTTTAATTGTTGTTCCCTTAGTTGTTACTGACGGTGCTTCAGTGGTTGTGGTACCAACAGAAGGCCTTGATGTTACAACTGTTGTTTCAGGGCTTGTTGTTGTGACACTTGACACTGTTGTTGTAGTTTCAACAATAGGCGTGGTAGACGTAGTCACTGGGCCAGTGGTGACTTTTGGTGATGAGGTTGTCCCGCTACTCACTGTAGTTTCTTCAGATGTAGTTGTTTCTGAAGGTTTAGTAGTTGTTCCCTTAGTTGTTACTGACGATACTTCAGTGGTTGTGGTACCAACAGAAGGCCTTGATGTTACAACTGTTGTTTCAGGGCTTGTTGTTGTGACACTTGACACTGTTGTTGTAGTTTCAACAATAGGCGTTGTCGAGGTTGTCACTGGGCCAGTGGTGACTTTTGGTGATGAGGTTGTCCCACTACTCACTGTAGTTTCTTCAGATGTAGTTGTTTCTGAAGGTTTAGTAGTTGTTCCCTTAGTTGTTACTGACGGTACTTCAGTGGTTGTGGTACCAACAGAAGGGCTTGATGTTACAGCTGTTGTTTCAGGGCTTGTTGTTGTGACACTCTGGACTGTTGTTGTAGTTTCAACAATAGGCGTTGTCGAGGTTGTCACTGGGCCAGTGGTGACTTTTGGTGATGAGGTTGTCCCACTACTCACTGTAGTTTCTTCAGATGTAGTTGTTTCTGAAGGTTTAGTAGTTGTTCCCCTAGTTGTTACTGACGGTACTTCAGTGGTTGTGGTACCAACAGAAGGGCTTGATGTTACAACTGTTGTTTCAGGGCTTGTTGTTGTGACACTCTGCACTGTTGTTGTAGTTTCAACAATAGGCGTTGTAGACGTAGTCACTGGGCCAGTGGTGACTTTTGGTGATGAGGTTGTCCCGCTACTCACTGTAGTTTCTTCAGATGTAGTTGTTTCTGAAGGTTTAGATGTTGTTCCCTTAGTTGTTACTGACTGTACTTCAGTGGTTGTGGTACCAACAGAAGGGGTTGATGTTACAACTGTTGTTTCAGGGCTTGTTGTTGTGACACTTGACACTGTTGTAGTTTCAACAATAGGCGTTGTAGAGGTTGTCACTGGGCCAGTGGTAACTTCTTTTGATGGTTGAGTCGTTGCAACGCTTACAGTAGTTTCTTCAGATGTAGTTGTTTCTGAAGGTTTAGTAGTTGTTCCCTCAGTTGTTACTGACGGTACTTCAGTGGTTGTGGTACCAACAGAAGGGCTTGATGTTACAACTGTTGTTTCAGGGCTTGTTGTTGTGACACTTGACACTGTTGTTGTAGTTTCAACAATAGGTGTTGTCGAGGTTGTCACTGGGCCAGTGGTGACTTTTGGTGATGAGGTTGTCCCACTACTCACTGTAGTTTCTTCAGATGTAGTTGTTTCTGAAGGTTTAATTGTTGTTCCCTTAGTTGTTACTGACGGTGCTTCAGTGGTTGTGGTACCAACAGAAGGCCTTGATGTTACAACTGTTGTTTCAGGGCTTGTTGTTGTGACACTTGACACTGTTGTTGTAGTTTCAACAATAGGCGTGGTAGACGTAGTCACTGGGCCAGTGGTGACTTTTGGTGATGAGGTTGTCTGACTACTCACTGTAGTTTCTTCAGATGTAGTTGTTTCTGAAGGTTTAGTAGTTGTTCCCTTAGTTGTTACTGACGATACTTCAGTGGTTGTGGTACCAACAGAAGGCCTTGATGTTACAACTGTTGTTTCAGGGCTTGTTGTTGTGACACTTGACACTGTTGTTGTAGTTTCAACAATAGGCGTTGTCGAGGTTGTCACTGGGCCAGTGGTGACTTTTGGTGATGAGGTTGTCCCTCTACTCACTGTAGTTTCTTCAGATGTAGTTGTTTCTGAAGGTTTGGTAGTTGTTCCCTTAGTTGTTACTGACGGTACTTCAGTGGTTGTGGTACCAACAGAAGGGCTTGATGTTACAGCTGTTGTTTCAGGGCTTGTTGTTGTGACACTCTGGACTGTTGTTGTAGTTTCAACAATAGGCGTTGTCGAGGTTGTCACTGGGCCAGTGGTGACTTTTGGTGATGAGGTTGTCCCACTACTCACTGTAGTTTCTTCAGATGTAGTTGTTTCTGAAGGTTTAGTAGTTGTTCCCTTAGTTGTTACTGACGGTACTTCAGTGGTTGTGGTACCAACAGAAGGGCTTGATGTTACAACTGTTGTTTCAGGGCTTGTTGTTGTGACACTTGACACTGTTGTTGTAGTTTCAACAATAGGCGTTGTAGACGTAGTCACTGGGCCAGTGGTGACTTTTGGTGATGAGGTTGTCCCGCTACTCACTGTAGTTTCTTCAGATGTAGTTGTTTCTGAAGGTTTAGATGTTGTTCCCTTAGTTGTTACTGACGGTACTTCAGTGGTTGTGGTACCAACAGATGGACTTGATGTTACAACTGTTGTTTCAGAGCCTGCTGTTGTAACACTTGACACTGTTGTTGTAGTTTCAACAGTAGGCGTTGTCGAGGTAGTTACTGGGCCAGTGGTAACTTCTTTCGATGGTTGAGTCGTCGCCGCGCTTACGGTAGTTTCTTCAGATGTAGTTGTTTCTGAAGCCTTAGTGGTTGTTCCCTGAGTTGTTACTGACGGTACTTCAGTGGTTGTGGTACCAACAGAAGGGGTTGATGTTACAACTGTTGTTTCAGGGCTTGTTGTTGTGACACTTGACACTGTTGTTGTAGTTTCAACAATAGGCGTTGTCGAGGTAGTTACTGGGCCAGTGGTAACTTCTTTCGATGGTTGAGTCGTCGCCGCGCTTACGGTAGTTTCTTCAGATGTAGTTGTTTCTGAAGCCTTAGTGGTTGTTCCCTGAGTTGTTACTGACGGTACTTCAGTGGTTGTGGTACCAACAGAAGAGCTTGATGTTACAACTGTTGTTTCAGGGCTTGTTGTTGTGACACTTGACACTGTTGTTGTAGTTTCAACAATAGGCGTTGTAGACGTAGTCACTGGGCCAGTGGTGACTTTTGGTGATGAGGTTGTCCCGCTACTCACTGTAGTTTCTTCAGATGTAGTTGTTTCTGAAGGTTTAGTGGTTGTTCCCTCAGTTGTTACTGACGGTACTTCAGTGGTTGTGGTACCAACAGAAGGGGTTGATGTTACAACTGTTGTTTCAGGGCTTGTTGTTGTGACACTCTGCACTGTTGTTGTAGTTTCAACAATAGGCGTTGTCGAGGTTGTCACTGGGCCAGTGGTGACTTTTGGTGATGAGGTTGTCTCACTACTCACTGTAGTTTCTTCAGATGTAGTTGTTTCTGAAGGTTTAATTGTTGTTCCCTTAGTTGTTACTGACGGTGCTTCAGTGGTTGTGGTACCAACAGAAGGCCTTGATGTTACAACTGTTGTTTCAGGGCTTGTTGTTGTGACACTTGACACTGTTGTTGTAGTTTCAACAATAGGCGTTGTAGACGTAGTCACTGGGCCAGTGGTGACTTTTGGTGATGAGGTTGTCCCACTACTCACTGTAGTTTCTTCAGATGTAGTTGTTTCTGAAGGTTTAGATGTTGTTCCCTTAGTTGTTACTGACGGTACTTCAGTGGTTGAGGTACCAACAGATGGACTTGATGTTACAACTGTTGTTTCAGGGCTTGTTGTTGTGACACTTGACACTGTTGTTGTAGTTTCAACAATAGGCGTTGTCGAGGTTGTCACTGGGCCAGTGGTGACTTTTGGTGATGAGGTTGTCCCACTACTCACTGTAGTTTCTTCAGATGTAGTTGTTTCTGAAGGTTTAGTAGTTGTTCCCTTAGTTGTTACTGACGGTACTTCACTGGTTGTGGTACCAACAGATGGACTTGATGTTACAACTGTTGTTTCAGAGCCTGCTGTTGTAACACTTGACACTGTTGTTGTAGTTTCAACAGTAGGCGTTGTCGAGGTAGTTACTGGGCCAGTGGTAACTTCTTTCGATGGTTGAGTAGTCGGCGCGCTTACGGTAGTTTCTTCAGATGTAGTTGTTTCTGAAGCCTTAGTGGTTGTTCCCTGAGTTGTTACTGACGGTACTTCAGTGGTTGTGGTACCAACAGAAGGGGTTGATGTTACAACTGTTGTTTCAGGGCTTGTTGTTGTGACACTTGACACTGTTGTTGTAGTTTCAACAATAGGCGTTGTAGACGTAGTCACTGGGCCAGTGGTGACTTTTGGTGATGAGGTTGTCCCACTACTCACTGTAGTTTCTTCAGATGTAGTTGTTTCTGAAGGTTTAGTAGTTGTTCCCTTAGTTGTTACTGACGGTACTTCAGTGGTTGTGGTACCAACAGAAGGGCTTGATGTTACAGCTGTTGTTTCAGGGCTTGTTGTTGTGACACTCTGGACTGTTGTTGTAGTTTCAACAATAGGCGTTGTCGAGGTTGTCACTGGGCCAGTGGTGACTTTTGGTGATGAGGTTGTCCCACTACTCACTGTAGTTTCTTCAGATGTAGTTGTTTCTGAAGGTTTAGTAGTTGTTCCCTTAGTTGTTACTGACGGTACTTCAGTGGTTGTGGTACCAACAGAAGAGCTTGATGTTACAACTGTTGTTTCAGGGCTTGTTGTTGTGACACTTGACACTGTTGTTGTAGTTTCAACAATAGGCGTTGTAGACGTAGTCACTGGGCCAGTGGTGACTTTTGGTGATGAGGTTGTCCCGCTACTCACTGTAGTTTCTTCAGATGTAGTTGTTTCTGAAGGTTTAGATGTTGTTCCCTTAGTTGTTACTGACGGTACTTCAGTGGTTGTGGTACCAACAGATGGACTTGATGTTACAACTGTTGTTTTAGAGCCTGCTGTTGTAACACTTGACACTGTTGTTGTAGTTTCAACAGTAGGCGTTGTCGAGGTAGTTACTGGGCCAGTGGTAACTTCTTTCGATGGTTGAGTCGTCGCCGCGCTTACGGTAGTTTCTTCAGATGTAGTTGTTTCTGAAGCCTTAGTGGTTGTTCCCTGAGTTGTTACTGACGGTACTTCAGTGGTTGTGGTACCAACAGAAGGGGTTGATGTTACAACTGTTGTTTCAGGGCTTGTTGTTGTGACACTTGACACTGTTGTTGTAGTTTCAACAATAGGCGTTGTAGACGTAGTCACTGGGCCAGTGGTGACTTTTGGTGATGAGGTTGTCCCACTACTCACTGTAGTTTCTTCAGATGTAGTTGTTTCTGAAGGTTTAGTAGTTGTTCCCTTAGTTGTTACTGACGGTACTTCAGTGGTTGTGGTACCAACAGAAGGGCTTGATGTTACAGCTGTTGTTTCAGGGCTTGTTGTTGTGACACTCTGGACTGTTGTTGTAGTTTCAACAATAGGCGTTGTCGAGGTTGTCACTGGGCCAGTGGTGACTTTTGGTGATGAGGTTGTCCCACTACTCACTGTAGTTTCTTCAGATGTAGTTGTTTCTGAAGGTTTAGTAGTTGTTCCCTTAGTTGTTACTGACGGTACTTCAGTGGTTGTGGTACCAACAGAAGGCCTTGATGTTACAACTGTTGTTTCAGGGCTTGTTGTTGTGACACTTGACACTGTTGTTGTAGTTTCAACAGTAGGCGTTGTCGAGGTAGTTACTGGGCCAGTGGTAACTTCTTTCGATGGTTGAGTCGTCGCCGCGCTTACGGTAGTTTCTTCAGATGTAGTTGTTTCTGAAGCCTTAGTGGTTGTTCCCTGAGTTGTTACTGACGGTACTTCAGTGGTTGTGGTACCAACAGAAGGGGTTGATGTTACAACTGTTGTTTCAGGGCTTGTTGTTGTGACACTTGACACTGTTGTTGTAGTTTCAACAATAGGCGTTGTAGACGTAGTCACTGGGCCAGTGGTGACTTTTGGTGATGAGGTTGTCCCACTACTCACTGTAGTTTCTTCAGATGTAGTTGTTTCTGAAGGTTTAGTAGTTGTTCCCTTAGTTGTTACTGACGGTACTTCAGTGGTTGTGGTACCAACAGAAGGGCTTGATGTTACAGCTGTTGTTTCAGGGCTTGTTGTTGTGACACTCTGGACTGTTGTTGTAGTTTCAACAATAGGCGTTGTCGAGGTTGTCACTGGGCCAGTGGTGACTTTTGGTGATGAGGTTGTCCCACTACTCACTGTAGTTTCTTCAGATGTAGTTGTTTCTGAAGGTTTAGTAGTTGTTCCCTTAGTTGTTACTGACGGTACTTCAGTGGTTGTGGTACCAACAGAAGGCCTTGATGTTACAACTGTTGTTTCAGGGCTTGTTGTTGTGACACTTGACACTGTTGTTGTAGTTTCAACAATAGGCGTTGTAGACGTAGTCACTGGGCCAGTGGTGACTTTTGGTGATGAGGTTGTCCCACTACTCACTGTAGTTTCTTCAGATGTAGTTGTTTCTGAAGGTTTAGTAGTTGTTCCCTTAGTTGTTACTGACGGTACTTCAGTGGTTGTGGTACCAACAGAAGGGCTTGATGTTACAGCTGTTGTTTCAGGGCTTGTTGTTGTGACACTCTGGACTGTTGTTGTAGTTTCAACAATAGGCGTTGTCGAGGTTGTCACTGGGCCAGTGGTGACTTTTGGTGATGAGGTTGTCCCACTACTCACTGTAGTTTCTTCAGATGTAGTTGTTTCTGAAGGTTTAGTAGTTGTTCCCTTAGTTGTTACTGACGGTACTTCAGTGGTTGTGGTACCAACAGAAGAGCTTGATGTTACAACTGTTGTTTCAGGGCTTGTTGTTGTGACACTTGACACTGTTGTTGTAGTTTCAACAATAGGCGTTGTAGACGTAGTCACTGGGCCAGTGGTGACTTTTGGTGATGAGGTTGTCCCGCTACTCACTGTAGTTTCTTCAGATGTAGTTGTTTCTGAAGGTTTAGATGTTGTTCCCTTAGTTGTTACTGACGGTACTTCAGTGGTTGTGGTACCAACAGATGGACTTGATGTTACAACTGTTGTTTTAGAGCCTGCTGTTGTAACACTTGACACTGTTGTTGTAGTTTCAACAGTAGGCGTTGTCGAGGTAGTTACTGGGCCAGTGGTAACTTCTTTCGATGGTTGAGTCGTCGCCGCGCTTACGGTAGTTTCTTCAGATGTAGTTGTTTCTGAAGCCTTAGTGGTTGTTCCCTGAGTTGTTACTGACGGTACTTCAGTGGTTGTGGTACCAACAGAAGGGGTTGATGTTACAACTGTTGTTTCAGGGCTTGTTGTTGTGACACTTGACACTGTTGTTGTAGTTTCAACAATAGGCGTTGTAGACGTAGTCACTGGGCCAGTGGTGACTTTTGGTGATGAGGTTGTCCCACTACTCACTGTAGTTTCTTCAGATGTAGTTGTTTCTGAAGGTTTAGTAGTTGTTCCCTTAGTTGTTACTGACGGTACTTCAGTGGTTGTGGTACCAACAGAAGGGCTTGATGTTACAGCTGTTGTTTCAGGGCTTGTTGTTGTGACACTCTGGACTGTTGTTGTAGTTTCAACAATAGGCGTTGTCGAGGTTGTCACTGGGCCAGTGGTGACTTTTGGTGATGAGGTTGTCCCACTACTCACTGTAGTTTCTTCAGATGTAGTTGTTTCTGAAGGTTTAGTAGTTGTTCCCTTAGTTGTTACTGACGGTACTTCAGTGGTTGTGGTACCAACAGAAGGGCTTGATGTTACAACTGTTGTTTCAGGGCTTGTTGTTGTGACACTTGACACTGTTGTTGTAGTTTCAACAATAGGCGTTGTAGACGTAGTCACTGGGCCAGTGGTGACTTTTGGTGATGAGGTTGTCCCGCTACTCACTGTAGTTTTTTCAGATGTAGTTGTTTCTGAAGGTTTAGATGTTGTTCCCTTAGTTGTTACTGACGGTACTTCAGTGGTTGTGGTACCAACAGATGGACTTGATGTTACAACTGTTGTTTTAGAGCCTGCTGTTGTAACACTTGACACTGTTGTTGTAGTTTCAACAGTAGGCGTTGTCGAGGTAGTTACTGGGCCAGTGGTAACTTCTTTCGATGGTTGAGTCGTCGCCGCGCTTACGGTAGTTTCTTCAGATGTAGTTGTTTCTGAAGCCTTAGTGGTTGTTCCCTGAGTTGTTACTGACGGTACTTCAGTGGTTGTGGTACCAACAGAAGAGGTTGATGTTACAACTGTTGTTTCAGGGCTTGTTGTTGTGACACTTGACACTGTTGTTGTAGTTTCAACAATAGGCGTTGTAGACGTAGTCACTGGGCCAGTGGTGACTTTTGGTGATGAGGTTGTCCCGCTACTCACTGTAGTTTCTTCAGATGTAGTTGTTTCTGAAGGTTTAATTGTTGTTCCCTTAGTTGTTACTGACGGTACTTCAGTGGTTGTGGTACCAACAGAAGGGCTTGATGTTACAACTGTTGTTTCAGGGCTTGTTGTTGTGACACTTGACACTGTTGTTGTAGTTTCAACAATAGGCGTTGTAGACGTAGTCACTGGGCCAGTGGTGACTTTTGGTGATGAGGTTGTCCCGCTACTCACTGTAGTTTCTTCAGATGTAGTTGTTTCTGAAGGTTTAGATGTTGTTCCCTTAGTTGTTACTGACGGTACTTCAGTGGTTGTGGTACCAACAGAATGGGTTGATGTTACAACTGTTGTTTCAGGGCTTGTTGTTGTGACACTTGACACTGTTGTAGTTTCAACAATAGGCGTTGTAGAGGTTGTCACTGGGCCAGTGGTAACTTCTTTTGATGGTTGAGTCGTTGCAACGCTTACAGTAGTTTCTTCAGATGTAGTTGTTTCTGAAGGTTTAGTAGTTGTTCCCTCAGTTGTTACTGACGGTACTTCAGTGGTTGTGGTACCAACAGAAGGGCTTGATGTTACAACTGTTGTTTCAGGGCTTGTTGTTGTGACACTTGACACTGTTGTTGTAGTTTCAACAATAGGTGTTGTCGAGGTTGTCACTGGGCCAGTGGTGACTTTTGGTGATGAGGTTGTCCCACTACTCACTGTAGTTTCTTCAGATGTAGTTGTTTCTGAAGGTTTAATTGTTGTTCCCTTAGTTGTTACTGACGGTGCTTCAGTGGTTGTGGTACCAACAGAAGGCCTTGATGTTACAACTGTTGTTTCAGGGCTTGTTGTTGTGACACTTGACACTGTTGTTGTAGTTTCGACAATAGGCGTTGTAGACGTAGTCACTGGGCCAGTGGTGACTTTTGGTGATGAGGTTGGCCCACTACTCACTGTAGTTTCTTCAGATGTAGTTGTTTCTGAAGGTTTAATTGTTGTTCCCTTAGTTGTTACTGACGGTGCTTCAGTGGTTGTGGTACCAACAGAAGGCCTTGATGTTACAACTGTTGTTTCAGGGCTTGTTGTTGTGACACTTGACACTGTTGTTGTAGTTTCAACAATAGGCGTGGTAGACGTAGTCACTGGGCCAGTGGTGACTTTTGGTGATGAGGTTGTCCCACTACTCACTGTAGTTTCTTCAGATGTAGTTGTTTCTGAAGGTTTAGTAGTTGTTCCCTTAGTTGTTACTGACGATACTTCAGTGGTTGTGGTACCAACAGAAGGGCTTGATGTTACAACTGTTGTTTCAGGGCTTGTTGTTGTGACACTCTGCACTGTTGTAGTTTCAACAATGGGTGTTGTCGAGGTTGTCACTGGGCCAGTGGTGACTTTCGGTGATGAGGTTGTCTCACTACTCACTGTAGTTTCTTCAGATGTAGTTGTTTCTGAAGTTTTAATTGTTGTTCCCTTAGTTGTTACTGACGGTACTTCAGTGGTTGTGGTACCAACAGAAGGCCTTGATGTTACAACTGTTGTTTCAGGGCTTGTTGTTGTGACACTTGACACTGTTGTTGTAGTTTCAACAATAGGCGTTGTAGAGGTTGTCACTGGGCCAGTGGTAACTTCTTTCGATGGTTGAGTCGTCGCAACGCTTACGGTAGTTTCTTCAGATGTAGTTGTTTCTGAAGCCTTAGTGGTTGTTCCCTGAGTTGTTACTGACGGTACTTCAGTGGTTGTGGTACCAACAGAAGGGGTTGATTTTACAACTGTTGTTTCAGGGCTTGTTGTTGTCACACTTGACACTGTTGTTGTAGTTTCAACAATAGGCGTTGTAGACGTAGTCACTGGGCCAGTGGTGACTTTTGGTGATGAGGTTGTCCCACTACTCACCGTAGTTTCTTCAGATGTAGTTGTTTCTGAAGGTTTAATTGTTGTTCCCTTAGTTGTTACTGACGGTACTTCAGTGGTTGTGGTACCAACAGAAGGGCTTGATGTTACAACTGTTGTTTCAGGGCTTGTTGTTGTGGCACTTGACACTGTTGTTGTAGTTTCAACAATAGGCGTTGTAGACGTAGTCACTGGGCCAGTGGTGACTTTTGGTGATGAGGTTGTCCCACTACTCACTGTAGTTTCTTCAGATGTAGTTGTTTCTGAAGGTTTAGTAGTTGTTCCCTTAGTTGTTACTGACGGTACTTCAGTGGTTGTGGTACCAACAGAAGGGGTTGATGTTACAACTGTTGTTTCAGGGCTTGTTGTTGTGACACTTGACACTGTTGTTGTAGTTTCAACAATAGGCGTTGTAGAAGTAGTCACTGGGCCAGTGGTGACTTTTGGTGATGAGGTTGTCCCTCTACTCACTGTAGTTTCTTCAGATGTAGTGGTTTCTGAAGGTGTAGTAGTGGTTCCTGTAGTTGTTACTGACGGTACTTCAGTGGTTGAGGTACCAACAGATGGACTTGATGTTACAACTGTTGTTTCAGGGCTTGTTGTTGTGACACTTGACACTGTTGTTGTAGTTTCAACAATAGGCGTTGTAGACGTAGTCACTGGGCCAGTGGTGACTTTTGGTGATGAGGTTGTCCCACTACTCACTGTAGTTTCTTCAGATGTAGTTGTTTCTGAAGGTTTAGTAGTTGTTCCCTCAGTTGTTACTGACGGTACTTCAGTGGTTGTGGTACCAACAGAAGGACTTGATGTTACAACTGTTGTTTCAGAGCCTGCTGTTGTAACACTTGACACTGTTGTTGTAGTTTCAACAGTAGGCGTTGTCGAGGTAGTTACTGGGCCAGTGCTAACTTCTTTCGATGGTTGAGTCGTCGCCGCGCTTACGGTAGTTTCTTCAGATGTAGTTGTTTCTGAAGGTTTAATTGTTGTTCCCTTAGTTGTTACTGACGGTGCTTCAGTGGTTGTGGTACCAACAGAAGGCCTTGATGTTACAACTGTTGTTTCAGGGCTTGTTGTTGTGACACTCGACACTGTTGTTGTAGTTTCAACAATAGGCGTTGTAGAGGTTGTCACTGGGCCAGTGGTAACTTCTTTCGATGGTTGAGTCGTCGCAACGCTTACGGTAGTTTCTTCAGATGTAGTTGTTTCTGAAGGTTTAGTAGTTGTTCCCTTAGTTGTTACTGACGGTGCTTCAGTGGTTGTGGTACCAACAGAAGGCCTTGATGTTACAACTGTTGTTTCAGGGCTTGTTGTTGTGACACTTGACACTGTTGTTGTAGTTTCAACAATAGGCGTTGTAGACGTAGTCACTGGGCCAGTGGTGACTTTTGGTGATGAGGTTGTCCCACTACTCACTGTAGTTTCTTCAGATGTAGTTGTTTCTGAAGGTTTAGTAGTTGTTCCCTCAGTTGTTACTGACGGTACTTCAGTGGTTGTGGTACCAACAGAAGGACTTGATGTTACAACTGTTGTTTCAGAGCCTGCTGTTGTAACACTTGACACTGTTGTTGTAGTTTCAACAGTAGGCGTTGTCGAGGTAGTTACTGGGCCAGTGCTAACTTCTTTCGATGGTTGAGTCGTCGCCGCGCTTACGGTAGTTTCTTCAGATGTAGTTGTTTCTGAAGGTTTAATTGTTGTTCCCTTAGTTGTTACTGACGGTGCTTCAGTGGTTGTGGTACCAACAGAAGGCCTTGATGTTACAACTGTTGTTTCAGGGCTTGTTGTTGTGACACTCGACACTGTTGTTGTAGTTTCAACAATAGGCGTTGTAGAGGTTGTCACTGGGCCAGTGGTAACTTCTTTCGATGGTTGAGTCGTCGCAACGCTTACGGTAGTTTCTTCAGATGTAGTTGTTTCTGAAGGTTTAATTGTTGTTCCCTTAGTTGTTACTGACGGTGCTTCAGTGGTTGTGGTACCAACAGAAGGGGTTGATGTTACAACTGTTGTTCCAGGGCTTGTTGTTGTGACACTTGACACTGTTGTTGTAGTTTCAACAATAGGCGTTGTCGAGGTTGTCACTGGGCCAGTGGTGACTTTTGGTGATGACGTTGTCCCACTACTCACTGTAGTTTCTTCAGATGTAGTGGTTTCTGAAGGTGTAGTAGTGGTTCCTGTAGTTGTTACTGACGGTACTTCAGTGGTTGAGGTACCAACAGATGGACTTGATGTTATAGCTGTTGTTTCAGAGCCTGTTGTTGTGACACTTGACACTGTTGTAGTTTCAACAATAGGCGTTGTAGAGGTAGTTACTGGGCCAGTGGTGACTTTTGGTGATGAGGTTGTCCCACTACTCACTGTAGTTTCTTCAGATGTAGTTGTTTCTGAAGGTTTAATTGTTGTTCCCTTAGTTGTTACTGACGGTACTTCAGTGGTTGTGGTACCAACAGAAGGGGTTGATGTTACAGCTGTTGTTTCAGGGCTTGTTGTTGTGACACTCTGCACTGTTGTTGTAGTTTCAACAATAGGCGTTGTAGAGGTTGTCACTGGGCCAGTGGTAACTTCTTTCGATGGTTGAGTCGTCGCAACGCTTACGGTAGTTTCTTCAGATGTGGTTGTTTCTGAAGCCTTAGTGGTTGTTCCCTTAGTTGTTACTGACGGTACTTCAGTGGTTGTGGTACCAACAGAAGGCCTTGATGTTACAGCTGCTGTTTCAGGGCTTGTTGTTGTGACACTTGACACTGTTGTTGTACTTTCAACAATAGGTGTTGTCGAGGTTGTCACTGGGCCAGTGGTGACTTTTGGTGATGAGGTTGTCCCACTACTCACTGTAGTTTCTTCAGATGTAGTTGTTTCTGAAGGTTTAGATGTTGTTCCCTTAGTTGTTACTGACGGTGCTTCAGTGGTTGTGGTACCAACAGAAGAGCTTGATGTTACAACTGTTGTTTCAGGGCTTGTTGTTGTGACACTTGACACTGTTGTTGTAGTTTCAACAATAGGCGTTGTAGAGGTTGTCACTGGGCCAGTGGTGACTTTTGGTGATGAGGTTGTCCCACTACTCACTGTAGTTTCTTCAGATGTAGTTGTTTCTGAAGGTTTAATTGTTGTTCCCTTAGTTGTTACTGACGGTGCTTCAGTGGTTGTGGTACCAACAGATGGACTTGATGTTACAACTGTTGTTTCAGAGCCTGTTGTTGTGACACTTGACACTGTTGTTGTAGTTTCAACAATAGGCGTTGTAGACGTAGTCACTGGGCCAGTGGTGACTTTTGGTGATGAGGTTGTCCCACTACTCACTGTAGTTTCTTCAGATGTAGTTGTTTCTGAAGGTTTAGTAGTTGTTCCCTTAGTTGTTACTGACGGTACTTCAGTGGTTGTGGTACCAACAGAAGGGCTTGATGTTACAACTGTTGTTTCAGGGCTTGTTGTTGTGACACTTGACACTGTTGTTGTAGTTTCAACAATAGGCGTTGTAGACGTAGTCACTGGGCCAGTGGTGACTTTTGGTGATGAGGTTGTCCCACTACTCACTGTAGTTTCTTCAGATGTAGTTGTTTCTGAAGGTTTAGTAGTTGTTCCTGTAGTTGTTACTGACGGTACTTCAGCGGTTGTGGTACCAACAGATGGACTTGATGTTACAGCTGTTGTTTCAGGGCTTGTTGTTGTCACACTCTGCACTGTTGTTGTGGTTATTTTAGCAGCCGTTGTTTCTTGTGATTTGGTTGTTTCTAAAGGTGTATTTGTGGTTCCCAATGTGGTTCTTGATTGTGATGTAGTAACTGTGATAAAATTAGATATTTTGTGAACAATGCAAAATTAATATTTTATTCCGAAATCCAAAAATATTTCCTCATTTCTCAAGTACTATTATTTTTACATAATTACTTCAGTCATCCATTTATTGAAGTAGTTTGCGAGATTATTAAAAGCAATATTAGTGTTTTTTATTAATATATTTTCTTACCTAAAGTTGTCTTTTCAACCGTGGTGAATTCAAACGGAGTAGTTTTAGGCTCAGCCGTGGTGGTAAGACACACGTGAATGCTTCTGGTTAACGTCCCATTGGCCCCACACTTAGCTGTGATGCAGTGTCCCAGGCCATCCGTGGTATTGTAGATGGTTTCCCCATATTCGTAGGTTCTTCCATTAATAAAGCATGTACAAGCTGCGGATCAAGAGGATTATGTTGATTATTCTTCAAAACTTTGTGTGTGTGTTTTCACATAAACAAGTCGGTCTTAAAAATAATATTTACTTACAGTTTACATTGTAGCTGCACGATACTCCAGAGTCACTGCAGAAGCTTTCAATAAAATGAAAATTTAGACATATCATTGACCTTCAGGTTCATACATGACATAAGCAAATTTCACTTAGGTGAGAGGTAGGTAATGTTTGTTTTTTATTTATTATCAGTGATATTGAATCCTCTGTAGCTAGGAGACATACCAAGTGTTACAGTTGTTCGATGGAACCTTGCTTCCGATGCTGTAATAATTGCCTTTGCCATCATAGCAGCCACACTTGTCCACGCAGGTCATGTTGTCTTCATCGAAGTAGGGATGGGTTGGGGGACACTGTGGATAGCAGCCTGCAACACCATTATAGGAAATGGATTAACCTCAGTAGAAATACGAACACTCAATCACGTATACGGGACACAAACACACAGTCTGAAACTGACAACTCCTCTTCCTCCTGAGCCACAGCAACCCCATCAAATCAAAGACTGCAGGATATCAGAGACACAGCTCCTATACTAAGGATGCCATGTTTAGTTTGAAGCAGTATTTGTTAAGTGTATTTCTCCAGAGATATCCTGAGATATATTGTAGTATTATTATATAATTATTTCCTCATGAGTTAGTTGAACATTGGAAAGAAGGTGTTTATTTAAAATGATTAAAATCATCAGGGATCACCATCACCTACATGCATTTTAGTTTTGATCCATGGCTTTAATGGGAAACTCCTGATACAGAAAAAAAGTCACTTAATGTGTACATACAGTTTCAAGACGGACTCATTAAGCTGCCAAATGAATTCAAATTTCGGCAAATACAGTCTATAATCCCAGACTTGTTTGTCTAACTCACAAAGGAAAAAATGTAATAATAATAATATCCATCACAAATAAAAAATCTAAAAAAGAAAAAGAATGGACCACAACAATGCCAAAAGAGCAGCACTGAGGACTGAGGCTCTGGCAGACATATGTTGTTGGATCAAAATATTTCTGAATAGTAATAATAATGTTTTATCTGAGCAGGGAGGTCAATCAGTCAGAGTTGAACTGAAACCTCCAGTCAAGGAGACGACGTGCCAAAAGATCTGTCTAATGTACCTTCCAGTGCCGTGATGAGGCTGGAACAGTTTCCTGACGGGTTCCTACATGTCTTCATGCAGTCAACTCCACAAGGCTTGTAGTGCCATTCACATCCATCATGTTTGTTATAATAGTCGCAGAAAATAGCTGCAAATGAAAAGAAAAGTGTGTTTTAGCTGGTGTCACAATAATCAGGGGGTCCAACACATTTAAATCTGTTGGCTAAAACAAATTTAAATGATATTGCACTGATTTTCCTTGTGAGATTGTGACCAAACTTACGGCACAAATTGGGAGTTCTCCATTTCACACAGGTCCCAGCTTCATTACAAGCTTTGGCATAGGAAGCCACAGCAGTGCAGAGACACTCACAGTCGCCACCAGTGTCACAAGCACACGAGTCTCTCACGCACGAGTCATAGTATGGACCAGGGTCAACCTTAAACACATGATCATGGACTGTTTAATAGAAACATTAAGTTGAGGGAAACCAAAAGGTTGGAGTAGTTGTAGCAATAGTGTTGTTGGTACTACTTAATATCTATTACTACTATATATATATATATATATATATATATATATATATATATATATATATATATATATATATATATATATAGTAGCAATAGTGACATTGGTAGCACAAGATGTAATCACACAGACTGTACTATTAGTGCTAACATAAATATTACAGGCTAAAAAGCATTTCTTCAGGTTTCTTGCTTCAGACCATTGTTTTGATTAAAGAGCAGATTAGCAATGAGCAGTTCCACAGATGGAGGAAAACTGTTTATTGAATTCCACAAACCATGGCAGTTAAAGTGACGATGTTTGTGTGACCCTGTCGCCGTAGTTACCTGTGAATGACAGCTCTGGAAGGTGACGCTGGTGATGATGCTGCACTGCTTCTGGGACCAGGCTGCCCGGTAGCGGTTAGAGGTACAGGGATCGGTGAGCAGTTGGGCGTTTGGGCAGCTGGATGAAACCTTCCAACTGTTACCAAATTCTAGAACGTCGGTCACTGTCTCCTGAGAGCGTGTGGTGAATTCATTCTTACTGTTGCCGTCGTAGTTTCCACACAGACCACAGACCTGACCCTGAGAGGGAGGAACCCAATGGCAGAGTTTACTGTTGTGATAGGGCTGACGCCGAGTAAGCCGTTGAAATATACTTTTGCCCTCAAGCTCCAGAAAAACATCAAAACAACCACTATCATAGTCCATATCTTACGGTCAATGTGTTAGCAGACACCAAGAGAATGATGTTGTGTACAAATTACCGGGCACATATAAGTCCAGTAATCATCTCTGTTCTTTTTCCACCAGCTCCTGAGGGAACTAGCTCGGTCTTAAGCTAGATGCAAACCAGATAAGCACTAAGTGTTTCTGGGTGAATGAGAGCAGTGCCAAGGCGCTGTAAATCCAAACAATCATCTTCAAGTGTCAAGTATCATGACAATGAGCCAGAATGAAGGAACCAATATGTGTTGTGCAAAAAGCACAGCTGTCAGTCAAGAGATGCAGACATGATTGTTTACCTGGAACTGCGGGGCGAGTTTAATAAAAAGACTGGTCTTCTTGTCCCACATGAGCACAAGACCCGGCTTGATGGTGACCACCAGGTAAATACCCATCTTCTGTATCTGAGCAGGGCGCACCTGGACACTGCCCTTTACCATTTGGAAGGTGTCATCTTTAAGTTTGTATTCATTATCCTGTGGGCATAAACATCAAATAAATAAGCATTGTATTAGTGAGGTGGAACAAGCAGTCAGTTACTCAGTGAAAAGGAACGTGTTACTAGATAACTGGGAAGCAACTGCATCGTTCTTTTTGAAGGAACAGATACAAATGAACTGCATGGCTGCACACGTCCAGGATATGAAGTGTGGAGATCAGCATCATAGCATTACCATGGGATGATATCCTCATTGGTTTTAAAGTGAGCCTTATGTCCCCAATGGTGGAACATTAAGTTCAATATCAGTCTATTTTTTACTATTTTGCCAATTCACGCACTCAAAAGTAATTGTAATGCTTATTTAAGGTATGATAAGGGTCATCAATCATACAATAATTGGTCCCAGTCTTCTTGATTATCATTTGAGCCATAATCCTTGTCAAACCTCAACATTGATATTGGTCAGATGTTCTGCTCTCGTGTTCTGGTGTTGTTTACCCCCAGGAAGATCACGATGGTCTTGGAGCAGGTGGCTCCTGTGGTCCCACAGGGAACATTCTCTGTAATAATCCTGAAGCTCCCGTTGCTCTGACTGGTGCCACAGTAGTCCTGAGTAAAGCAGAGCACAGGATGCAGTTACTGGACAGCTTTTTCACGGAATCAAAACTCATCACCAGTTACTGCGTTTTCCTTCAATAATCATCCAATGTATTTACATTCAGTTAATACCTCTCTCATTGGTCATTTCTATTGGTATTTTTGTTTTGTGTTGCACTGGTGACACACTGAGTAGCTTTTATTACGGAGCAGCTGCAGCAAATGCAATGTAGTTGTCACAATGCTCACACATCTTTCTAGATGAGTGAGGTCACTGGACAAAGCAGCCAGTGAGCTGTTGTATGAAGAGCTGCAGACCACGAGCTGCACACCTCCCGCTCCTCCACAGCGCGATGTGTAATGTTGTGGTCAAACAACCATATTCAAATGAATGCATTGCATCTAAATGAGTATTGGTATTGAGTTAATGCAACTTTAATAGTTCAAGGCAATCCGTTTTTAATGAATTGAGAAGCAGCTATACCTTTTTGAGTTGTTGGAACTAACTGTAAGCTATTTAAGTTAGTCAGACTTAAATCATATACATACTTTTAATGAGTTTAATGTTTAAATAATGAATATGTTTAAGTTCAATACAAAGAAATTGAGTTAATACTAGTCATGTATTTACATAAGTATATCTAACAATACATACTTGAGTTAGGAGTTCTCCATTTAAACGTGTTACTTCACTCAAATTGTTTAAGGAAACCTATTGCCTTGAACCATTTAAGTTAATGAACTCAAATCCTGGAATCAGATCATTGTTGTCCCCGTTATGACAGAAAAGACAGATTATTTCTGTAAACAGATACATGAGTTGCTCCTCTTTTGTTTTTCTGAAAACATAAAGGAAAAATACACACATTTGGTGTTCCAATGGAAACCGAATGTCTAACACGTTTTATTTCTCCGACTGTCCCTTTACCTGAAGGAGTGTGTATTCACAGTCTCCGCTGAAGTCAAACCTCTTATCATCAAATGTGGTGTAGTGGCCATCGCCATAGATCCCACAGACTGCATTACACACATTGGTGGTGCACGTGAACTTCCTTCCACTGCAGTAGCTGGAACACACACACCAGACACACACTTTCAGTCCTGTAATCCTAATATTATTGCATTTGAGGTTTTTTCAAGCTAAATGATCTGTAATTATTATCATTTTAATGCAAAAATACTAATTATACAGACATGTGTGTTTAATTGGATGGAGACAACTAGCAGCTCATTTAAAATGTATAATGCTTAAAGATGTTTTTATTAGTTTCTATTAATTTACGTGAATAGCAATAAAGCCTTTGATATAGGGGTGCCTATTCATGCCACTTAACATTTGTAAATGTTTTACAATGTGTATAACAATATGGATCGATAACCAGTGAAAAACAATTATAACCAGAAAGCAACTTTAAAAATGGATTAGTAAATTATTAGCAATTACATTAAAATTATAATATACGATTAAATACAAATATCTCCAGATTGGAAGTTCTTTTTTTCACTTAGAGGAGGATCAATAATTGATCTTCACGCACTTATTCAATATCTGATAAATAATGAAATAAAATAAACTTGATCTCATCCCTACTGGTCATATTTTACTGCTTAGTCAGAAGACTATCTTAGTCATTCTTTTAAAGCTTTTTTTAACGTAAAATAACCCGTCATATTTTGATGTTAATAAAAGGTGTGTTATGTATCGAAGCTCCACAGGACATGAACACCTGTCTCCTGAGAGAGAGTCCTGTTTTTGCTCTTCAGTTTGTGTGTGTGTGTGTGTGTGTGTGTGTGTGTGTGTGTGTGTGTGTGTGTGTGTGTGTGTGTGTGTGTGTGTGTGTGTGTGCACTCGTATATATTTCTTTGCTGGGCCCAGCAACAGGCAGCATACAAACGACATGGGGCCCTTTAACCTTGTGGGGCCCATAACGTTTTTTCATTGAAATGAGCTCAGGAGCCTCCCCTGATATGTGTGTGTTTGTGCGTGTGTGTGTGTGTGTGTGTGTACAAACCAGGTGTTGCAGTCCACCGTTAGTCTCTCTCCAGGCTGATATGTGTTTCCATTGTGCACACATGGACAGCTGGATGCATTGATGCAGCCTCCTACTCCGTCTGCCACCAGGCCGTCAGGGCACATGCAGCCAGACCTACAGCTCGTACTGATCTGCAGCCAGCAAAGTGGAGCGCCACATAGAGAGTGAACCAAACTGGGCCTGTGCATGTATGTGTCTTTTTTTTGTTTGAGCTTTATTGTACCAAGAAGTCCCATGAGATCAACATGTCTTTCATAAGAGAGACCTGAACAAGTTAGCAGCCATACAAAATCACCACCGTGTGTGTGATATGCTGTACTTACACAAGCCATGTCCAGAGTGATGCAGCTCTTCTGACACTCGGTCCCGGTGGTCCCAACAGTGGAGCAGTTAAAGTAAACCATGGGGGAAGGGCATGATAGTGACGCTGGGTAAGACATTCAGGATAAAGAGCATAGTGAGTATCTCATCGGCATAATTTCATCCACCATTCACTGTGTTCTGGCAGTAAAAAGGTCTCCTTAGACAGGATTGCATGTCCACGTGTGGAAACCTACATCGTAGTGGAGTCCCTCCTGAGCAGCTGAGAGCTCCTTGTCGGCAAACACTGTGATAACAGTTATAAAAGTTAATGTCATCAATAGCTTCACAAAATCATTCTTTGTCCATCAATATCATTCTGTACCCCTCTTCATAACATACTGCGAGGACGCAGACTGGCTAAGACGTGCTGTAGCTTGCCCTTTGATTGTCCCCTTGTTGGATCAACCAAGTGTTCTTTTCAGTGCTGACACACACACACATTCAAATCACACATTATATTTGCAGAATTAATAGAAAATACTGTGATGAAATATAATATCCATGGTGATCCTCTGGCTGTACATCTCGCTCCGTCAACATTGCAATGTGTCCAATACGTTGGTTCATGACCAAAAACCTGCAACATTCTCAGCTCTTCTGCACGTTGTGTTTAGTGCTATTTAGCTGACTTGAGCATCTAGGGTTCTACACGAGGATGTTCTGGTGAATTACAAGCATCAAAGCCTCTGTGAACTATCACTATTGCTTTGGTCTTTGTTAGTGAAACCCTACACTAGAACATATTCTCAATGTCCAACTCACTCTGAAGTAAACCGTTGAGTGTTTATTGCATGAGCCCATAATGGCCAGCTGCCGGCATCATTACACTTCATTTAGTTTACCATGTGGCGCCGTCAATGCTGATAGTCTGTCCAGCAGGAATGATGGTGTCTTTATCGTAGCAGGGGCAGCTTGCTCTGGCCACACAGGAGCCCTTCTCGTTCATGTAGGTCCCCTCGGCACAGCCACAGCCGTCTACTGCGGTGAAGCTGGTCTGGCAGGAGTAGTCAGGTTGGGTGAGGGAGCGGCAGGTACGACTGCAGCTGGTCATGTTGTATTCGTACACTGATCCTGCTTCACACGATGCGCTGAACTTTCCTAGTGGACGAGATGAGATCGCCGTCGTAGCATGAGTGTTAGATGAATGCTGGATGAATCCCATTTTTGTGTTTGTGAATAGTTTCAGATGTATCAAATGGTGTAATTGTACCTGGACCTAGCCTGTTTATTACTGTTATTTAACACTTTTTTATACTTTCATACTACCACATTTTGTACATAACTTTCCAATGTGTCTGGACTGTTGGTCTAGGCACAGATGTCAAAATAAAAACCTTGAACCTCGAGCAAGAATTTTATGGAATCTCAGCGCAGGAATATAAAATGGTCCTTGTGTTTTATTTACCACAGATGGTCGCCCTCCAGCCAGTGAGGTGGATTCCTACTGCTGAACAGGCATAGGCGTAGGAGGAGACCGCCGCACACATGCAGTCCTCAGTCTTAGCACAGTTACAGCTGTCATACATGCAGTTCTGTGAGGAGACAGCAGGCATGGACGCATTATAAGGGGGTCAATACTTGTGTTTATTTGTCAGTACACTTTGTGTGTGCAGACTTACATCTTTGTATGAGGTGGGGCTAATGACAGAGTGGCAAGGAGCAAACACTCCCTGGGGATCCGTTAGTTTGGAGCACCAGTACTGGGCATAACTCTCTGAGACACAGACACATACATAAGGAAGCAGTTACAACATATGCCCTGAAAACAGCATGGCTAACTCTAAACAGTGGTTTGGTAGTTTCCTTCATATGCTATGCTATCCAATGATGTGACAAACATTTCATCATATGTGAAGTGACAAGGCAGTGAGGAGAGCTGTACCCGTGCTGATGCTCTGTTGGCAGGGGTGTCCAAAGCGGGCTATGATGTCGGGGCAGGTGGCTCTAGTTTTCCATGTGTTGGCGAACGCTACTGCGGTGCCCTCCACCAGCCCACTGAACACCTTGAAGTCATCACTCATTTTGTTGTTGAAGTTCCCACACAATCCTGATGGAAGAGGTGACACGTTTACACAGATACGAGTGTTTAACCTTCCTCTCGTGTTAGGACCCGTTTCAGGTCTTAAATGCATAAAAGAAGCACATCAATGTGTTTATTGCATCAAGGCTTTTTGACTTTGTCAGGAAACTCTATTTCAACTAAATAAAACTAAACATTTAGTTTCACTAAATGATCAAATGTTCTGGTTGAAGTGATGACATTTGTGTTGTTAGTTGTCAACATAAGATTTTAGTGGTTGTTTGTTGTTTGTTTGACCTTGTAAATATGTTGTGTTATGACTCCTTTTTCTTGAAGTGAATATGCATGGGTCCAAATTGACTCGTAACAACTTAGATGCTAACAGAAAGCTAACACCAGAGATTCTGTTTTCTGAGGATGACTGCTTGGTATTTGTATTTCCACACATGGAAACAATATTGCGGAGTCGTACCAGACATGGTTCCTTTGAGCGACGTGTCAGCTGAGATGAAGACCTGCATCACGGGGCTCAGCTGGACCATCACCTGAAGGCCTATCTTGGGTCGTAAGACGATGTAGAAGGATGACGGTCTGAAGGCACTCACATCCGCTGCAGCAGAAGCCAGTGAAACACATCAAGTCCCCACAAGTTGTTGTTATGATATGAATATTAAACCCAATATCTCTGTATACCAGACTGTAGCATCCTCATCTGTGTATTGTGATGTGCATCTACCGCATCAATGCAAATTCATAACTTTTATGTTACACTCTTTTTATTCTGCACTTGAGTAAATTGGTTGGAGCTGTAACTCTCGACTCAGCAATCAGACTGTTGTAAACATTGTGACGTTACATGCTGTGTGTCTTCTGTAATGTCGTTTGAACTCACGTGTGAACAGTGGAAGCTGAGACAGGATGGAGTTCACGTAGACCTCCCCGGTTGCCTGAATTTTAATAACCTGACAGTTGGAGAGAAACATTTGAGAAGATATCCAACAGGAGTCCAACACCATTTCCAAATCATTCTGTATAAATAATTTGATATTATCAGGTAAGCCATCAAAATTACACGACCACACACACTCCAAACAAATAGCAATGCAACACATAACATTCGTTGCTATAGTTTGACATGGATCTGTTCAACAGTGCGTATCTATCTGTACATCTGTATCTGTGTGTGAGGACTTTACCACAGAAGTGTAGTATAGACTCAGAGTTACAGCTCTGAGGCAAGTCATTCTGTTATCCAGACCGCACTTGACCAGGTCCACCAGCACCGTGTTCTTGTCGTCACTTTGCTGCAACACATTGGGACTTTAATTAATAAGGACTGAAAGAAAGACATCCGATCATGCGGCACGACGATGTGTCCGTCAGCATCGATGCTCCTGATGGTCCAGTGTGCATGTGGTTGAATACTCATCATGGTGTGGTTACCTTAGCCAGGACGTAGGAGCAGTCCCCATGGAAGGTGTAGTCTTTCCCATCGAAGGTGTTGATGTGAGCGCCGCCTTCCACAGAGCACATTCCTGGACAGTTCTCCTCTGTACACGCCCACTGTCCACGCTGACACACACTGTGAGCACACACACACACACACGTACATTATGATAAGGGCTGGGCAAAGTTAGAAAAAAATGTAACTGATTAATAGCATGATTTTTCTGCGAATTATCGCAATATGCGCCAAATTCAAGAATGAGGTAAAAACTAGTGTATTGCAGCTTTTATTTTAAAGTAATGTTATCAGAACAATATAACAGCACTCTGGAGCAACAACATGATGCTGCGTTAACTTACACAGCTTTAATAATGATTATTGTAATGCTGTGTATTCAAGGTGAATGCATTTTACAGCAATTGTTTTTAAATAGTTAAACAATTCTGCAAGTGTAAAAATGGTTGCAGTCGCATATTTTGTGCAGGCATTTTGCAGGCATTAGCATGTGGAGTTGTTCCATTAATGAACAGATTCCCTCTCACCAGGATCTACAGGTGTAAGAGTAGGACTCTCCAGACTTGTAGATTTTGTTGTTGTGCAGACATGGACACTTGTCCACTGCAACACAGCCAGTGCTACTGATGTCATCCAAGACCGTTCCTGAGGCGAAGAGGAGAGAGAACAATCAGTACTGTCACGAGTAAGGTTGAGGTGCCGTATGCTCGCATCATGCGTAAACACTGGAGTGTAACGTGTGGATACCGGCAGGGCACTGGCAGCCTTCAGTCAGGTGGCTGTGACATGTCTGGCTGGCCTGAGGGGTGGAGCAGCTGTCAGCACATGCAGTGCCAGACTCCTTGTACTCCATGTTGTATGGACATTCCATGTCTGTGGAGACAAACACTTTAGTATTGATGTCTGACACCCCCAGACAATCTGCTACCGCCCCTGGACAAATTCCTTGTATGCGTAAACATACTTGTTCAATAACTTGTTCTGATTCTGGTTTTGATGGACCAGAAACCAGCAGAAACACTGTGAGTGGTTCAGGACCCGTTCAGGGTCAGGGTAAGCCATCTTTAGGAGTCATCACACTTACAGCAGAATGTGTTATTCCTCCATTGACCGGGCGTGCCGCCTGCGTGGGTACACTGTCTGGAGAACTCCGAGATGGTTTTGCAGAGGAAAGAGTCAATGTCGTTTTTTTTGTTGCACATATCGGCCATGCAGGCTTTACTGAAGGCTTCTACATCCAGACGGTCCTGGCAACTACTGAATGAAGCTCTGGAGAAGATCTGGTCACAGGATTGCTGGGAAAGAAAATCAGTCAATGGTCACTGTTCTCTACTTATCTCTGTTCTAGTCTTTCGAGAACTCAAAGAGCTTCAACTCGACTTGTCATCATTCACCCATTCACACACTAGTGACAACATGACACCTGCCATCAGGACTCGAATAGAGTTGTCACGATACCAACGTTTTGACTTTGATGCGATATCTGGCATAAATATCAGCTAAGTTCCTCGCAGTTCAAATTAATTTGTAATAAAAAGGTACATTTTCCGTCTTGGTGTTTCTTATCAACCTTGGCAGAGATAAGAAAGGACTATGGGGTTTGTCAGTCTTCACATACGTGACCTCCTGAGGTGTGTGATGTGTTTGGAGTGTTGCGCGTGTGGAGTTACCTTATCGCCACAGCTCAGGACTGGGTTGACCACGAGCTCCTCACAACTCTCTGTTGGCTCATTCACTTTGTAGGTGTCGGCATAGTCTGTAACAGACAGCTCAGATCCTGCAGTGCACAAGCACACAGCAACGCTCATTGGGATTATTCAGTAAACACAAACATGCAGGTTAGTCCCCATTAATAATCTTAAAATCCGCTTTGATTCTTGAGATGTCCAAAGAGACACTTCCATAAGATGATGCACGGCTAATAAGGAACACAGACTGAAAGGGATCTTGAGGAGCGCACAGAAAAGGGACCTTACCGTCTTTACAGAAATCATTGGCGATGCCGTCATAGTTTCCACAGAGTCCGCATGTCTGGTTCTGGAATGTTTTATCTACTTCAATCTGTGAACACGCCCCAACCAAACAGTAGTTATTGGTGAGTGAGTCGACCATTCATCAGTCAAAGCAGGTTGTTAAGATGTCAACATGTTATGCACGAAGATGTGACTTTATGATTTCTATGTAATCCGGGAAGAAGAAGTGATTTAGATGGATCACGCCGTTGGCATTGATCAAATGTTTTCACTTAAACTGTGATGGAAAAAACATTTCGTTAAACCCTGCAAGTTAAATTGTATATTTATTGAGAACACTCCTCTCAGATGAGATGAACGACAGTAACATGATACTTTTCAATAGATGATTCGTCGTGGCTCTCATATTTCATTCATTTCAGAGTTCATGAAAGTGCTGCAGTGCAGACGACACAAGCAAAAAGTTGACCAAATGAGCACATATAAGGACATTGTATGTCCGTGTGTTTACTCCACAACAAATGGTTCAGAGTTATGCATCAGTGGCATAAACAAAGAATGAAAAACAGGAAACATAAAAACACTGTTTCTTGCATGTTATGTATGCACACAAAACAAGCATGTTCAGAAACAGGAGAGTCAGATCATGCTGAGTTGTTTTCAGGAGACTCCCAATGTGATCTTAACTCATGACCGTACACCTGGGCACCAACAGGACAGACGTGTGCACATATGAGAGGAAGTGCTACTTACATCCATGGAGTCATCCAGGTTCCACATCACTTTAATTCCCATCTTAGCTTCAACAATGACACCAGACACGGTTCCCATGACAGACACTCCGAATAGGACATGTGGCAGAGAGACCCTGCAGCACACAGAGAGTCAGAGTGAACATGGGTTAATGAGACAGCATCATAACTATATGACTGTATGAAGGAATTTGTAAGGAATTCAAGCAGTCAGTAGCTCAATGCTTCAATCATCTCAGACAGTGCCCCGCCCTCCCAGAGGGGCGCATGGGGTCAGAATGAACCATGTGTACCATCTGGAGTGTTTTGTCTTCCTGCTATTTGCTGTTGCAGGCAACATATTTACCGATGATAGGGAACCCACGCTGCCACGGGGAGAACATGTAAACCCCACGCAAGACCCGCCTCGGATTGGGTATCGAACCCGGTGTAACAGGCCAAATTAACCCCCGCCCAGATTAAACCTGGGTATGCTTTGGCCTCGACCAGAGTATACCCAGTGGATAAACTGTCCTCGGCCAGACTAGACCCGAGGTGTAAAATAGCCTAAAGGCCAGACTAGACCCAAGGTGTAAAATAGCCTATAGGCCAGACTAGACCCCTCCAGGGCAGAGCATACCCGAGGGTAAACTGTCCTAGGCCAGACTAGACCCCTCCAGGGCAGAGCATACCCGAGGGTAAACTGTCCTAGGCCAGACTAGACCCCTCCAGGGCAGAGCATACCCGAGGGTAAACTGTCCTAGGCCAGACTAGACCCCTCCAGGGCAGAGCATACCCGAGGGTAAACTGTCCTAGGCCAGACTAGACCCCTCCAGGGCAGAGCATACCCGAGGGTAAACTGTCCTAGGCCAGACTAGACCCCTCCAGGGCAGAGCATACCCGAGGGTAAACTGTCCTAGATCAGATTATACGATTTACTGAACTTACGTCTTGTCATTGACGATCACGGAGCTCTTGGAGAGCTTCACCACTGTTCCTTCCAGCACTATGATGATGTCGCTGATGGTGGCCACGTCGTCGACTGTCGTGCGCCTCATCTGGATGTTGAAATTCTCGTAGCTGTTCTTGCACTGGTAGGCCAGGACATGGTTACAACTGGAGGCCAGCTGGAAGAAATGTCCATCAAAGGTCTTCCAGTGGTATTGTCCCCAAGTCGTGCACACTTGGCTGATGTGATTGGCATCAGCTAAAACAAAAATATCAACACGTTAAAACATGTTTTCAAGTGACAGGAAGAGTTCAGCAAAAATGTATTTGGGGAATTAGCGCAGTTACCTGAACTGAGACTTAGTGTCTGTTGAGAGGGAACGATGTTTACTGTGGTAAAGAGAAGAAACAATCCATTTTAAATGTAGAAATGTTTCTGTATGAGCTCGTTCTGACACTCCTCTGAGGCTTACACTCAGTGAACAGGGGCATGTCGAGGACATCTCTGCAACCCCACCACATCATCCTTGATAAACCATCTGCCCGTCCGAGTCAGTTTGAACGTTAGACATTACACTCTCGGTCTGGGAGGGTTGACATTTACCAATATCTCTTGGGCTGTGTTGGGAGAGCCAGTGAGCCTTTGCACAATGTTGTCAATACAATATGTTGGTACATTTAATATTTTTTTTTAAACATGAATGTAATAAACGATAAGATTTAAATCCTACTGCATGCACATAGTGTGCAGCTGTGAGCATTCCTCATGTCATCACTCACCAGTCTGAGAGAGGGAGCCAACCAGCAGCGTCAGGTACATGAACCATGATGTGGATTGGAGGCCTGTGGTCCCCATGATCGGTCCTGAGGACTGACCCACTGTGAAAGTGCTGCTTACCTGTAGGACAAACCCTTTTATAACCAGGTAAAGGTGGAGATGAAAGAGAGAGAGGGAGGGAGGGAGAGAGAGAGAGGCAAGGCAGGACCAGCTTCAGTGATTGGAGCATCAGGTTGAAGGGGCAGATGAGATCTTAAGGAGCGTTGATATGCTTGTTATGATTGTAATAACATTTTATAATAATATGTTTGTAGAGTTAAAAATGTGACGGTGAGCATCTTAAGACTGTAAAACTGGCACTGGCAACAAGGTGAGAGGCAGACTGGACTGGGATTTTCAAATAGTAAAGCCGTTAAACTCCAGCTATTTTATGAAAAACCATGACTCATAAGCCAAAACATTGGAGTCATGAGAGAGACAAGACTTTAGTGAACATTTAGGTGTCCTTAAATGTTTGTGGGGTGCAGACTGAGAGCTTCAGGACAGTTCAGAAAGTGCTCACGTTGGCTTCACGAGAGAAACGTGTGGTCCGATTTAACATGCAGTCCAATGGAGCCGTCGGCTGGACTTCATGTCGCTTTTAGGGTCAGAGAAGAATGTTCAAGGTTTTTATTTTGCCATTTGTGCCGAGACCAACAGTCCAGAGTGTGAACAGTAATACATAGGCTTGGTTTATGACACATGATTTCACAGCAAAAGTAATTCTGTTGGATTGTACGGCGCACGTCTCTAGAGCCTTGCTGCACATTACCAAACCGAATGAAGACCTGGCACACTCATGGTTCCAACATTTTACTTGAATTTGAGTTTACTCAGCAATTATGCCATCATCACTTCTATCACTGCGCCAAGTCGCTTGCTCACACGGCGTGGTGAGGAAATGGACTCGTAGCGCCTTTCTTGCGGTCCGACCACTCACAGTCTGGATTAAGTGTCGCACAAGGACACACACAGGGATCCAAGCACCCATCTTCAGATTGAGGGTCAACCCGCATGGCATGATGGGTGAAATGGTTTGAAGTGATGCAGCCCTTCTGAAGCCACCTCGTTTGTTTAACCTTAAATTACATGAGCGTGCGCGCATGTGTGCGTTGAACACAATATTCCACATTGTTCAGATGTAAACATGACGTGTGTTGCTCTAAGGAGGTAGACGGGTTGTTTGGTTTGTGTTGATGTCGCAGGCCTGCGTGAATAACCCTCAGTGACTCAGCTACCTCCCTCCAGGATATGCATCCTGTGGTGCATCTTTGATAAAAGACAAACTCTGCTGTGCTCTGCTCTGTTTGTGTTGTGCCAATAAAGACCTCGATGAGCCATTCATGCTACACTCACAACACACAACGTCCTGCCGGCGACGCAGGAAAACACAACTCAGATTCCTACAGAGGAGTTTCATCATGTTGTGCAATGTCAGAAAAAACTCTTGTTACCCTGAAAAACGGCTGTAAAATACTACACATACATATTCATTTCCACTTTCTGATTTTATTAAGTTTATTAACTAACATTCTTCCATCACTACCACATATTAATTTTGTATAGTATATATACTATATATGTGTGTTATATGAATATCGACAAAAGACTAATATGTGTGTGTGTACCGTGTCAATACTTATCCTCCATACGATGATAAAAAGAAAGTCTGATCTACCAACAGTCTGCTTACTGTGTAATATACTTTATGTAATATATATGTTCAAAGTGTTACAATCTGACTATCATCCCCACAAAGACCAGATGCAGCATTTCACTTCCTCCACGATGCAACGTCACCAGGATGTTCCTGGAAGAGTTCCTTTGTTAGAGATGGAGATGAAGAGTTCAACACCCTGAAGGCCTCAGCGTGTGAAGGGGTGAGTTTGCTCTCCATGTGCAGGCGGCTCCTCGCTGTCAGCCATCTGAATGATGGCAGGTAGTGTAACCAGCTTCAGATAACCATAACCATTTAGCAAGTAGTAAACCCTTTGAGGATTGTAGTTTCTAACAGTAGAACAGCTGTGAGACATGAAGGACGAGTGCTGTCGCACATTGTGGGTTCTCCTTTATAACAACTACACACATGTGGCGTTGTTGATGAACTGCATACGAATGAGTTACTGATGAGTGTTCATGGTGGAACAATGGGAACTGACACTTTATTTAACAAACCTCCCTGCAAAACCACTAAAGATTAGAATATTGATAAGCGTTGTCTTTCTAGAGTTTTTATTAGGACTTTTTCATGTTTTTAGATCATTTATTATCTCTGCGGTGAACATCTCTGCTCTCTCTGTGGGGGTGGAGCTCCTCCACTACACACACACACACATATACACACACTCACATACACACACACATATACATACACACACACATACATACACACATACACGCACACACTCACATACACACATACATATACATACACACACACACACACACACATACACACACACACTCACATGTACACACACACATATACACAGTGTCAGCAGCAGAGATGCTGACACTGGAGAAAAAGAGATGAAGCAGGAAGTGAACAGGTGAGTGAAGCAGGAAGTGAACAGGTGAGTGAAGCAGGAAGTGAACAGGTGAGTGAAGCAGGAAGTGAACAGGTGAGTGAAGGATACTCTTGCTGATGCATAAACAACAGGAGTGAGGAACAAGCCGATACTTGATGAATCCTGCTCGGCTGTCAAACGCTGCAGGAGCTGAATGATCTTAGTCTGTTTGGTTACAACGAGCCACAAACCACCAGATTCAAACACAACAACTTTATGAACACAAGTGTGCTGACAGTGAAGATTACATGAAACATTTACCACATAGTTATGACTTCAGCTTTACAAATGAGCACGTTTAAATAAATCACTTCAAAATATTAATATAACTGATAAGATAAAATACATTTTTACGGGTGAAACCTTTTGGATCGCTTGATTTCGTGAAGGATTTGATCCTGAGACATTTGTGTTGAAAGGTTTTCTGCAGCATTCTACATTTGCAGCTCAACACTTTCTTGTGAATGAGAATCAAAAACAGGTTTGAAAGCTTTTGAATTGAATTTATTGCTATGGGCACATGGTTTTCCAACATGTGCTGATTGTTATTATTTTAATGAGTGTTTAGTGCATTTAGATGATTACAAAATGAGTTTCTACAAAGTCTTTCAACAATAAAGCGGGTAGATGTTTTCATGCTTCTATCGGTGTGGTCGTAACTCTCATTGTGATTCATCAGGAGAGTTCCTCCTTTACGTCCACATGTTTGAACAAGTTACTCGAGCTGAACCTTTTTTGGCAGGTCATACATGATACAATATCAATATTGATATGCTTCCCAGCCATGCACAAGATCAACATGGTCGCTAAACTTCAAGCGTTTCTTAAAGACATGAAAACCTGGATGACCTGTAACTTCCTGCTGCTGAACTCTGACAAGACCGAAGTTATTTTACTCGAACGCCTCAGAAATCTATTATCTGCTGATGTGGTTTCTCTGGATGGCATCGCTCTGCATCACCACCTCCCTAATAAAACTATGAGTTATTTTTACCAGGAACTCTCCTTTGGATCCCACGTAAAACAAATCTTAAGTACCGACTTTTTTCACCTGCGGAACATTTAAACAATTTGGCACATCCTGTCTCAAGGCGACGCAGAAACGTTAATCCATGCATTTGTTACTTCAAGACTAGATTACTGTAACTACTTATTGTCAGGCTGCTCTGGTACAGCCCTTCGGTCTCTCCAGTTAATACAAAATGCTGCAGCTCGTGTACTAACGAGGACTATAAAGAGAGATCACATTACTCCTGTATTAGCCGCTCTTCACTGGCTTCCTGTAAGATTTAGAATTATGTTTAAAATCCTTCTCCTCAGCTATAAAGCCTTAACTGGTAATGCACCATTATATCTTAAAGAGCTCATAGTGGCATACTACCCCACTAGAGAGATCATAGTACTATATTACCCCACTAGAGAGATCATAGTACTATATTACCCCACTAGAGAGATCATAGTACCATATTACCCCACTTGAGAGATTATAGTACCATATTACCCCACTTGAGAGATCATGGTACCATATTACCCCACTAGAGAGATCATAGTACTATATTACCCCACTAGAGAGATCATAGTACCATACTACCACACCAGAGAGACCATAGTACCATATTACCCCACTAGAGAGATAACAGTACCATATTACCCCACTTGAGAGATTATAGTACCATATTACCCCACTTGAGAGATCATGGTACCATATTACCCCACTAGAGAGATCATAGTACTATATTACCCCACTAGAGAGATCATAGTACCATATTACCCCACTAGAGAGATAACAGTACCATATTACCCCACTAGAGAGATCATAGTACCATATTACCCCACTAGAGACATCATAGTACCATATTACCCCACTAGAGAGATCATAGTACCATATTACCCCACTAGAGAGATCATAGTACCATATTACCCTACGAGAGAGATCATAGTACCATATTACCCCACTATAGAGATCATAGTACCATATTACCCCACTAGAGACATCATAGTACCATATTACCCCACTATAGAGATCATAGTACCATATTACCCCACTAGAGACATCATAGTACCATATTACCCCACTATAGAGATCATAGTACCATATTACCCCACTTGAGAGATCATAGTACCATATTACCCCACTAGAGAACTCATAGTACCATATTACCCCACTAGAGAGATCATAGTACCATATTACCCCACTAGAGAGATCATAGTACCATGTTACCCACTAGAGAGTTACGTTCATTGAATGCAGGGTTACTTGTGGTTCCCAGAGTCTTAAAAAGTAGGTTGGGGGCTCGAGCCTTCAGTTATCAAGCTCCTCTTCTGTGGAATAAGCTTCCACTTTAAGTCAGAGGGGCAGACACGGTCACCTCATTTAAGAGTAGACTTAAGACTTTCCTCTTTGACAGAGCTTATAGTTAGGCCTGGCTCAGGTTAGTCCTGCTCCAGCCTCTAGATATGCTGCTATAGGCCGAGACTACTGGGGGCATCTTAGGATACACTGAGCTCCTCTTTTCCTCTTCTCTTCTCTCGCACATCTCTCTTCTCCTTTCCCCAGTTCGTTCTCTCCTTCTGGATGAATTATTGTCTTCTACTTAATTATGGGAGCCTCTGTGCTTCCTCGCCTCTGGTTTCCATGGATCACGGCTGTCTGGAGCGGGTCCTGCCTCCTGTCTTGTCTCCTACGTCCTGTCTCCTACCTCCTGTCATGGCCCCTCCGATCATTTGCTTTCAACACTTAGTCTATATTGATAAATGCTTAAAGTAAACACTGGTTGGCTTGAGAACGATGTTCTTGGGGATTTGTGCTGTGCGGCGGCGCCTCGCCCAGCGCTGTGTCACAGTACGAGTGTTTGTCTGTCACTCTGCAGCGTCGTGTTGGGTCGCTCTGTCATCACAGCGTTGCTAAGATCTTTCTGTCTGACATTCATCCCACAAGTCTTAGGTAAATACTCAGGGCTGGGAAGTGAACTAGAAACAGGATGCGTAAAGGTGATAGGCTTCTCACACAACTTCTTAATTTATGGGCTCAGCTGAATGTGTGGTAATAACACAGGTTAAGGTGGAGGCCAGGTTAGACACACACACAAACACACCTTATTTGATATTAAATAACCACAATGTGACTGATACAATTGTCCTCAGAAAGCTTATGCACCTATCTGTATGTGTCCAAGGTTGAGCCCAACGCATTCCTATTGCAGGACTTCTGCTCAGTATGAATACGCTTTAAAACAACAAGCACACCACAAAACTGCATTTTATTAATAATAGTAACATAATAATATATTATGTCCTAGTAAGAAATGGATATTTGTTGCTGTGAATTCTTGGAAAGCATCCATTGAAAAATAAATTTATTACTAAAGTATGTTTTTTTATGAACTCAAATGACTTGCTGGTGTTGCAGCTTAGCTGAACATGAAATAACTAAATGTATTTCCCTTAAAGCACAACGGTACTTTGAATTATACATTATAGATGCTTAATAGACACGTCTGCTGCTCATAATGAAGGGGCTTCTCAAAGAATTGTACAACTAAGTTTTAGTTTTAGAATTTGAACAACTAAAGAGTTTGAAATACTGAATGAAAAGTCAAATATATGAATGCTAAACTACTCAGTTATGTTTAGACAACTAAACTATTCATTTGTGTTTAGACAACTGAACTATTCATTTATGTTTAGAGAACTAAACTATTCATTTATGTTTAGAGAACTATATTATTCATTTATGTTTAGACAACTAAACTATTAATTTGTTTTAACAACTCAAATATTCATTTATGTTTAGACAACTAAACTATTCATTTGTTTTAAGAACTAAACTATTCATTTATGTTTAGACAACTAAACTATTCATTTATGTTTAGAAAACTAAACTATTCATTTATGTTTTAAAACTAAAGTATTCATTTATGTTCAGAGAACTAAACTATTAATTTATGTTTAGACAACTAAACTATTCAATTATGTTTAGAAAACTAAACTATTCATTTATGTTTAGACAACTAAACTATTCATTTATGTTCAGAGAACTAAACTATTCATTTATGTTCAGAGAACTAAACTATTCATTTATGTTTAGACAACTAAACTATTCATTTATGTTCAGAAAACTAAACTATTCATTTATGTTTAGACAACTAAAATATTAAGACACTTTGAAAGACTCTCTGCTGCTCACAGAGAGGATGAAGGTGGAGTTCACAGTCACAACTCATGTTTGTTGATGAGGTTTGGTTTTAATTTGACTTAAAAAAAAAGGGTGGTAATATGTCATATTTAGAAACTGTCCGTGCAGAAATAAATGAAACAGAGAGCAAGCCTGCAGCTACAGTATGATCTTTATTAATGAGATATGTGAAGGTTAATAATCTTATCAAGCTAAAACTGCTAAAACATTAGACATAAATACAGGAATCACGTATGCAGATGATGATCTATTAATGCACGCTCATCACGTGACATCACATTGCTCGTGGGCGGCGGCCTCATCTCCTGCGGCGGCGGGTCGTGGCGCTCGGGCCCCCGGCCGCAGAGCACTCCGTCTTGTGGCAGGCGCAGCTGTCGATGTGGATGTAGGTGTAGCTGAGCACCGTGTTGTCAGGGCAGAAGAGCTGCACCTTCCTCTCAGAGGAAGACGCCTCCTGGCAACACGAACAGGTGTGCTGCAAGGATTTAGTTTTGGTGGAGTAGCTGAAAGAGAGAGAGAGAGAGAGAGAGAGAGAGAGAGAGAGAGAGGATGTCACTGCCAATTTGTGTACAAACCAAAGGATGTTCTCAACTTGTGATTTAAGAGATGTTTCTAAGTTAATTGTATAAATAAACATATATATATATATATATATATATATATATATATATATATATAAAGCTTATATAGTCCTATTCTCAATTAAATCATACAATTCATTTCAAAATAAAGAAAAAATGAAATACAAATATGTATATGTGTGTATATATATATATGTATATATATATATATATATATATATATGTATATGTATATATATATACACATGTATTTTATAAATAATTGATGATGATAATAATAATGTAGGATAGGAATATATATGCATTTTCTGTTTCTACCTTTTCAGTCTTTCTGTTTTGTATATTATGTAGAATAATATAGTATTGTAATGCTTAAACACAAACAAACAGAACTAATATAAAACAACATTATTAATGTTCCCTGCGGCTCATGGCCATGAACCCGTGATGGACTCACAAGGTGAAGGTGCCGCATGCTCCGGTACAGGAAGTCACGTTGACGCGCTCCTTGGCGTGGCAGCCCTGGCTCTCCAGGTACACCGTGGTGGTGGAGATGTTGCAGGGCTGACCCTTTGGAATACCTGAGGCGGGCAGGGGAGGCATGTTGAGAGGAAGCTCACTTCATTGTCCCTGATTCATGGATCAGAGTGTCTGTACGGTGGCCAAGAGAGCTCAAAGTACTGCACGCACACACACACACAAACACACACATGCAAATGAAGCTCTTCACCAACTCGACGACACACAAAAACACCTTTTGGTCTCGTAAAGACGTTGGTGTTGACGCGTTTGTGTCGTTGAGTTCGTGGAAAAGTTTCCCCCTTTGCTTTAGTTGTGTCTGTTTTCAGTACGGTGAGCTGTGAGGGCCACCGTATGGATGCTAACGCTAACGCTAACTCAAGACCACACACAGTGTTGTGTCTGTTTTAGGAGTAAAACTAATGGAACTCAGCTGAACTGAAGAGCTGATTAAATAAAGAAGCTCATCTCGACTATCAGAGTTCATGGTGGAACTTGTAAGACGGATCCCTCGGTCATTATTCTGTGGTGACGATACGCTCTAGTGGCCATCTTGGGTTGTGCAACCAGAGGGAGAGCAGAGTGTGGACTCATGGAAGAAGCAATACTTACAGGCTTTGCAGCAGCCGTCAGGCGTTACGGTCTCTGTTCCCTGTAAGAGACACACACACATCAGCACTCACATAGATCACACTGGACTGCAGGTGTGTGTGTGTGTGTGTGTGTGTGTGTGTGTGTGTGCGTGTGCGTGTGCGTGTGCAGTCACCGGTATGCAGTCTTTGGGGTCGTAGAGAGGACAGATGACCTTGGCCTCCACGGTGATGAACTGAGTGGAGATCTTCACACACTCAAACTTCAGACAGGGGTTGTCGGCGGGCGTCCAGAAGGCGCCAGGCTGCAGGATGACATCACAGCGGTTAGAATCACACCATCGTCTCCGTATGAACATGTGTGGATTGTTTCTGAGCCTCGCTGGAGCCCACAAACTGAAGGCAACAAGCTGTGAACATTTTGATACCGAATGCAGCGAGCGCATTGTGTTTATCATCAGTTGCCTCTGATGAAGAAGATAGACGTTCTTCTTCTCATTGGGTTTGTTCTGCAGCAGACTTACAACCCTCTTGCATTGTTCCTTCTCATTGTTTTGTCTGAAATGTGTTTTTTTCCATTGTTACTGTCTTCAAATGAAGACGCTTTTCAACTCGTGTTCATTTCTGCTGATTCTAGTGACACATGAAGTAAACTACACATGAAGTAAAGCAGAAACTTAAAGGGAAATACCAGAGCTTTTGTATGTTTTAGTCAATTCTCAACACAATTTAAATAGTTAATAATCATTTCACTACAATACAGTAACTTTAAATAGAATAAAAGCAGAAATAATACTCAATAATGATGAAATACTGTTTGATTTCCTTCTCTCTTCTACGGCGTGGAGAAGCCACAGCTGGATGAACACCAACTTCAGATGCACATTCAGTGACTTCATTTTTGAGCTGCCGTTATTTTATAAAAGTACAAACTACTAATAGCCTCATTATTGTCGTTGAAAGACATTGACCTTGTAGATATATCCAATCTAAATGCTTTTGCTCTCTCTCTCTCTCACACACACACACACACACACACACCAACCTGCAGCGTGTGTGTGGAGTTGAGCAGCGTGACCACGCAGCTCGTCTGGACACACTTCCCACAGCACTGGCCAGCGGCGGCCTGATACTCATAACCCTGAAGAGAGACGCAGAGAGAGTTCAAATACAAGCAAATTATACATTTATAAATATATATATAAGTGTCACATGCAAGGAGGGCAGAGAGGGCTGGCCTCACCAGAGGGCAGTGTGTGTCGCACGGTATCGGGTGACATTCTGTTAAGTGGAATTTGGTGATGGGGTCTATCTTTGCCGTGCAGTTGCAGGTGTCGCATGGCTTCATGGGCACAAGGTCTCCAACCTGGATACACGAGGTGAGAAGGTCAGAACAGACTCACACACTGCTGCTCATCAGCTCTCAACAGATCCAGAGCAAACATTTATTTTACTACAGCACTCTATTTGTCTTAAAAATATATGTATGGTACATATAATGAGTAGTATATGTATGGTACATATAATGAGTAGTATATGTATGGTACATATAATAAGTAGTATATGTACGGCACATATAATCAGTAGTATATGTGTGATACATAATTTGTAGTATATGTATGGTACTGAATGTCATATGGTATGTCCATGTCAGCGGACCAATGTAGTAAAAGGCTGTGACTCATTTCCTGTGTGACATGCAGTTCCCTATAGATGGCGCTAAAGCAGCATTGTACATTTAAGTGCTCATGAGTTATGGTGAAATTATTTTCCTGTAGAAAGCCTATAACCAACAAGTCCATGTCAATGTGAAACCCTGGGACCATCAACTGTTCACCGCTAGCAGCAGGGACTGAGTCTAGAAACGTGATTAACACCTGACTCATATTTCAGATTATAAAAAATGACACAACCCTACAACCTCCCTGTTTAGTGTTGCATTGTCATCACGTCAGTTCTCACCTGATATACATGGTTTTGGTAAAGACACACATCAGTGATATCTGTGAAGGAAAAAGAACAACCAATACGTTTTAAATATGATCCAACAATCAGTGGCAAAGAAGAGACGCGTAGTTACACCAACACTCACTGCAGTTGATGTTGGAGCAGCAGACGCCCATCGTGACCTCCACTGAATACCCGACAGGACAGACCCGCACAGGGGGGCACAGCGCCACGTTACACTCTGTGGAAGGAAGGAGGGCATCTCAAACCTTTCATTTTCATATTTGGTTACACATTCATTCACATCGATCACAACTCCAGCTTCTTCACAACACGAAATGAGGACTGTGGCTCCTCACACTCCTCTTTTGTTGGTAAAAGCTGAGATTGATTGATGAATGGAGGTCATAAAACTATTGGTTGATATTGGTCAGAACATAAGCTAACATAAGCTAGCATAAGCACACTTGTGTTTCTTTTGGATTGTGCTAAAAGTACACAATATGACTGTGGTCGTGATTTAATGTGAATATTGCATGAATACAGAGTATATTCAGCACAGTATTAGGACCTGCTCACTTACCACACTTCTCCTGTTGACAGCAGCCGACTGTGTCGGTGACCTTGACCTGACCTTCTTGGTCACAGCTGAGTGGTGGCTGTGCTGGACAGGACACATGGTGGGAGGTGACCTGCAGTGTGTCCGGATCACATGTAAACACCTTACAGTCCTCTGTCCATGTTGCGTTGGCCTGAGGACACAGTGTGCGTGGCAGAGGGATGAGAGGTGTTCAGTCTGCACCGGCTGACAACAGCTGACGTAGAAAGAGACGAGACCGATCACTCACCAGTTTCCATACTCCATTCGGCAGGCGACAAATTTCTATGAAGAGAAAAATGAAAGTGTCTCAGCTTCCCTAAATCACTGCAAGTTGAGCTCCACCTTAAGCTAAATATACATAGACATCCTAAAAGGGTCAGAAACGTAGAGCAAACAGTCTGACGACCCACAAGAAAAGTGATATGTCTGCAAAACGGTATAGAGGACAGCAACATCTGACTTCACTTCCCCTCTTTCTCAGGACTGTGTGAGCACTGGATTGTGTGTCAGTGCGCACACACAATGGAAAGCCAGCAGTTGATTCCTCTCCGCCCTCACGTTCCTCCTCACTACAGGACACTGTGTCTACAAAACCTGCTGCACGCCCTTCAATGCGACGCAGCTCGAGCCGTACAGCACTGCTAGCCGCTCTTACCGCAGGTGGGTACACATTCATTGGAGCTGGAAGAGAGGAGGAAGGTTCCCTTTGGGCAGAAGCAACCCTCCATCAACTGGCTTGTCATGAGACTGAACTCATTGACAGCAAAGACGAATTTCTGGTTGTACCTGCAGACACACCAGTATATTATCACCTTGACGTTGTATGTGAGTCAAAAGCACACATGAATGAAAGTGACTGAAATGAGCAACAGCAATGTGTTGGTGAACTACTGTACCAGGATTCACAGGTCGGCTCCACTTGAGGGCCACAGGCCTCATAGACTTTGGGACTCTTGCATTTAAATTCTATTAAGAAATGAAGAGAGAACATATCATGTTGAGGCCATTGCTGTTGTGTTGTCAGTGCTATGATAAGCAATAGTAATATAGCTTGACTTTAGCGTCACACATTCTGGTTACATACCACAAACTCCTTTGGTTTGACTTCTCCAGTCAATACACACTCCAGCCTCAGCACAGGCGTCAGCATAGGTTTGGATGCTGGTGCAGCCGATGTGGTTGATGTTCAGGTGGCAAACGTCAAACTCACAGGCAGCAATGATTGGACCGACGTCAATGACCTTGTGACACAATTCAAACACACTGGAGAACACAGGGTTCATAGTCAGCATCACACTGGTCTATAGTTAGAGCTGGTTCAGGTCTATAGTTAGAGCTGGTTCAGGTCTATAGCTAGAGCTGGTTCAGGTCTATAGTTAGAGCTGGTTCAGGTCTATAGTTAGAGCTGGTTCAGGTCTATAGTTAGAGCTGGTTCAGGTCTATAGTTAGAGCTGGTTCAGGTCTATAGTTAGAGCTGGTTCAGGTCTATAGTTAGAGCTGGTTCAGGTCTATAGTTAGGGTTCTTTCTGTCTCTCTTTCCTTCCTTTTCCTTGCTTCCTCCTGTTCCTCTTACCTGCTTTTGATGATGTCACAGACGCTGGTATTGCAGGAAGCAGGTGTGGGTGTAGGTGTTGGTGTCGGGTGAACTGGTGGCTCACAGTAACTGTCATTAGCGTGCCAATGCTTTGCCATATTCGAACATGAAGGATCTATTTTGCCGCTGGGCAACAAGCAGTCATCTGTCCGGTTGTTGTCACAAGTGCCTATAGAAACCCTCAATATTAATCATATTGATTGCGTAATGCATAGTTACAATTGGTTATATCTGTTATAAGTATTAACTTCACAACATATTCAAATAGTAAGCATGGAATTTATCAACTGCTGTTTAAACTCAACATACAGTAAGATGCAGGACTCACCACACTGTCCCTGGGTGTTGCCACCAAATTCACTGAAAGGCAAGTAGATACCGAAAATGAGCCCTGAGAAGGTGATCTTGGCGTGTATTTTAGGGATGACAAGCGTTGTATCAATGCCGGCGGTGACAAGTCGGAAGTCATCATTCTGGTATGCAGGACTTACAAGCTTGCCATTCACAAACGCCTAAGAAAAAGAAAAAAAGTGATATACACGTCAAACATAACCATTTACAGATTTCTTTTTGGGGTTCAATGCATCTACCATTTCTTTACAAAATAAAGAATGTTTTATAAATTAGGGTTAGTGCTGCTAGAGTTTGAATTAAGACAGAAGAAAGTGAACAGGGCTTTAAGTACCTCATTTGTGACGTTGCCATTTACATCCTTCTGTGTTAAAACAACCTTGTAGTTGTTATAGAAGATGGTGATGGACTCAGGACAGGACAAACCATCACCACAGTAATAGTTATCAAGCATAACACTGAAGTTGTATTTGTCCACGATCTCTTTCACCAGCCAGTAGGAACAATTGCCTTGAAAACTATAGTAGGTCCCATCAAAGGTGATGTAATGGGGGTCTCCCCAACCGTAGCAGACACCTTCACATGACACAAATACAATATCTTTAAAATAACATTTCAAGTAATCGGGTATCATGTGAAAAACAAGACCTGTAGTTATTAAATAAATAATAAGTCACATTTAAATAACAAAAAATAAGACTTTTTTACAGATAAAATACTTTCAATTGTTTGGCTTTAGGATATTGCAGAGCCATTAGTTGGACGTGGTAAGACTTACATTGGCATTCATAGTGGTGGCAGCATTTATCATCATCCAGCACTTTAATGGGAGGGAAATTATTTTCGCACACTAAAGGTTTTAGAGTTGGACACGGCGTATGGGTATGGATCACACGATCACCTTTACACACTCCGGTCGTACAGTTAGCCTCCTTCCAACTTTCACCATCCTGTGAAAACAACAATAGATTGGAATTGTGAAACAAAGGAGGCTGGTATATAAAGAGTGCCAAGTCAAGCAAAGCAAAATGAATGGTCACACTCAACAAATGCAAGTAAAATATGTATGGAATGGAAGTAAAGAAGTACCTGTTTTATTCCATCTGATGTGACACAGACTTTAGGAGAAGGACACGGGTGGTTTATGGGTACGACTTGACAAGAATCATTGCAGTATCCAAAGTAACAGTGGTTATCATGGTCCGTCACATTGTAGACAATAGAACCTTGAAATGAGAACATACGACAACCACACGTCATATATCACAATGTGATTTAAATTATTACAGAGGCTATCATATGTCAAACAGATGTATGCGGTATCTAGGCCTACTGTGTATCACATAGATACATGCATCTGCCAATCGGCTTGTAGCTCCGCAAACCAAAAACACATCTCTTCCTTGAATACTATACCTTGAATAAAATAAATGTTATGTAAAATAGAGATGAGGGATGGTTCGCTGGACGGCTTATTTTTTTTATCAAACCATTGTGGAATAAACAAACTAGTGGACGACTGGCAATGTAGCTGGCTTGCAAATTTTGCCTTGCTTTCATGCCAAATAATCTGCACAAAGTTGTCACTTATCTGAAAAAAGAAATGTAATTCCCTAAGCTGTGACAAAAGCGGGTCTACGGTCCCTTTACCTTACTCCTCTCTGCTAAGAGACTCCTCTGACAAGAAGAGAGCAGGCAGAAGCTACAGAGACTATTTAGCTAACTAGCCAGCTACAATAACTATTCTGCCTCCCCCTATGCTGCATGGAGAACAAAAATGTCATCAAGTTTATCAACATGAAAGGGTTCAAACTGTAATAACTAAGTCCTCCAGAAGTTAGTCTATTGTGTTTCTAATCTTTCAAATCATCTGACTGTTCTATGACATTAATTGTTCAATAAAACTATCTGGATGGCTTAAAACATGCTAAATGTCCGATAAGGTATTAAAGTCTTGATGTGGGAGACAAAGTTTTTGCACAGGCACAATGTCAACATAGATTAAGTGTTGTGTTCTGAAATCCAATGAAATAGACTAGACTAAACTGCAAAATAAATGTTGAAAATTTGTGTCGTTAGTTATCTGAACTTACCTGGGAGGAAGTCTGTACCATTGTGAGTACAATGGCAAATAATTGGCTGAGTAACTGGAGTGGAGGTACTTTCTGTCACTACAGATACTTCAGTTGTGATCATCGGTGTAGTGACAGTAGAAGTTGTTATAGTTGTAGTACTTGTTTGAAGAGTGGTGGATGGTTTTGTGGTTGTTGTAGTTGAAGGTGTCATAGTTGGAATTGATGAGGAAGGAGTTGGTGTTTCAGTTGTGACAGTAGATGTAACGGTTGTGCTAGTAGTTGTGGGTGTCTCAGTTGTCATTGGTGTTTCAGTTGTGGTCAAAGTAGTGGTGGTTGGCATAGTTGAACGTGTTGTGGAAGGAGTTGAAGTTGTTGTAGCTGGAACTGTTGTGGAAGGAGTTGGAGGAGTTGTGGTGGTTGGCGTAGTTGAAGGTGTTGTAGTTGAAACTGTTGTGGAAGGAGTTGGAGGAGTTGTGGTTGTGGTGGTTGTGGTGGTTGAAGTTGTTGTAGTTGACACTGTTGTGGAAGGAGTTGAAGTAGTTGGTCCTCTTCTACACTCACAGCATTTTAATTTAATTTCATAGTCAAAACACTGTTCCTCAGTCCCTTGTTCTTTGTTGATGCATATGAAACCAACATCTTTATTGCAAGTCACAGTTTGACCCACAGTTGACAAGGGCATGTTTGGGTAAATAGCAGCTCTACACTGGACTTCTTCAGGATGAGAGCATACAAGATGACCAGCTGCAATTATCTTCTGGATGGATTCATCTTCCCCACCATCAGGACCTGGTGTGGGCTTGCTAATATTAATCCATTCTGACCAACTACATGTCATATTGTCTCCCTCAGGGCAAGGTGTAGGTATAGGTGGCTGAGTCGTAGTTGGTGTTTCAGTTGTGGTCGAAGTAGTGGTGGTTGGCGTAGTTGAAGGTGTTGTAGTTGAAACTGTTGTGGAAGGAGTTGGAGGAGTTGTGGTTGAAACTGTTGTGGAAGGAGTTGGAGGAGTTGTGGATGTGGTGGTTGGCGTAGTTGAAGTTGTTGTAGCTGGAACTGTTGTGGAAGGAGTTGGAGGAGTTGTGGTGGTTGTGGTGGTTGGCGTAGTTGAAGTTGTTGTAGCTGGAACTGTTGTGGAAGGAGTTGGAGGAGTTGTGGTGGTTGTGGTGGTTGAAGTTGTTGTAGTTGACACTGTTGTGGAAGGAGTTGAAGTAGTTGGTCCTCTTCTACACTCACAGCATTTTAATTTAATTTCATAGTCAAAACACTGTTCCTCAGTCCCTTGTTCTTTGTTGATGCATATGAAACCAACATCTTTATTGCAAGTCACAGTTTGACCCACAGTTGACAAGGGCATGTTTGGGTAAATAGCAGCTCTACACTGGACTTCTTCAGGATGAGAGCATACAAGATGACCAGCTGCAATTATCTTCTGGATGGATTCATCTTCCCCACCATCAGGACCTGGTGTGGGCTTGCTAATATTAATCCATTCTGACCAACTACATGTCATATTGTCTCCCTCAGGGCAAGGTGTAGGTATAGGTGGCTGAGTCGTAGTTGGTGTTTCAGTTGTGGTCGAAGTAGTGGTGGTTGGCGTAGTTGAAGGTGTTGTGGAGGGAGTTGGAGGAGTTGTGGTTGAAACTGTTGTGGAAGGAGTTGGAGGAGTTGTGGATGTGGTGGTTGGCGTAGTTGAAGGTGTTGTAGTTGAAACTGTTGTGGAAGGAGTTGGAGGAGTTGTAGTGCTTGTGGTGGTTGAAGGTGTTGTAGTTGAAACTGTTGTGGAAGGAGTTGGAGGAGTTGTGGTTGTGGTGGTTGAAGTTGTTGTAGTTGACACTGTTGTGGAAGGAGTTGAAGTAGTTGGTCCTCTTCTACACTCACAGCATTTTAATTTAATTTCATAGTCAAAACACTGTTCCTCAGTCCCTTGTTCTTTGTTGATGCATATGAAACCAACATCTTTATTGCAAGTCACAGTTTGACCCACAGTTGACAAGGGCATGTTTGGGTAAATAGCAGCTCTACACTGGACTTCTTCAGGATGAGAGCATACAAGATGACCAGCTGCAATTATCTTCTGGATGGATTCATCTTCCCCACCATCAGGACCTGGTGTGGGCTTGCTAATATTAATCCATTCTGACCAACTACATGTCATATTGTCTCCCTCAGGGCAAGGTGTAGGTATAGGTGGCTGAGTCGTAGTTGGTGTTTCAGTTGTGGTCGAAGTAGTGGTGGTTGGCGTAGTTGAAGGTGTTGTAGTTGAAACTGTTGTGGAAGGAGTTGGAGGAGTTGTGGTTGAAACTGTTGTGGAAGGAGTTGGAGGAGTTGTGGATGTGGTGGTTGGCGTAGTTGAAGTTGTTGTGGAAGGAGTTGGAGGAGTTGTGGTGGTTGTGGTGGTTGGCGTAGTTGAAGTTGTAGCTGGAACTGTTGTGGAAGGAGTTGGAGGAGTTGTGGTGGTTGTGGTGGTTGAAGTTGTTGTAGTTGACACTGTTGTGGAAGGAGTTGAAGTAGTTGGTCCTCTTCTACACTCACAGCATTTTAATTTAATTTCATAGTCAAAACACTGTTCCTCAGTCCCTTGTTCTTTGTTGATGCATATGAAACCAACATCTTTATTGCAAGTCACAGTTTGACCCACAGTTGACAAGGGCATGTTTGGGTAAATAGCAGCTCTACACTGGACTTCTTCAGGATGAGAGCATACAAGATGACCAGCTGCAATTATCTTCTGGATGGATTCATCTTCCCCACCATCAGGACCTGGTGTGGGCTTGCTAATATTAATCCATTCTGACCAACTACATGTCATATTGTCTCCCTCAGGGCAAGGTGTAGGTATAGGTGGCTGAGTCGTAGTTGGTGTTTCAGTTGTGGTCGAAGTAGTGGTGGTTGGCGTAGTTGAAGGTGTTGTGGAAGGAGTTGAAGGAGTTGTGGTTGAAACTGTTGTGGAAGGAGTTGGAGGAGTTGTGGATGTGGTGGTTGGCGTAGTTGAAGGTGTTGTAGTTGAAACTGTTGTGGAAGGAGTTGGAGGAGTTGTGGTGGTTGGCGTAGTTGAAGGTGTTGTAGTTGAAACTGTTGTGGAAGGAGTTGTGGTGGTTGGCGTAGTTGAAGGTGTTGTAGTTGAAACTGTTGTGGAAGGAGTTGGAGGAGTTGTGGTGGTTGGCGTAGTTGAAGGTGTTGTAGTTGAAACTGTTGTGGAAGGAGTTGGAGGAGTTGTGGTTGTGGTGGTTGGCGTAGTTGAAGTTGTTGTAGTTGACACTGTTGTGGAAGGAGTTGAAGTAGTTGGTCCTCTTCTACACTCACAGCATTTTAATTTAATTTCATAGTCAAAACACTGTTCCTCAGTCCCTTGTTCTTTGTTGATGCATATGAAACCAACATCTTTATTGCAAGTCACAGTTTGACCCACAGTTGACAAGGGCATGTTTGGGTAAATAGCAGCTCTACACTGGACTTCTTCAGGATGAGAGCATACAAGATGACCAGCTGCAATTATCTTCTGGATGGATTCATCTTCCCCACCATCAGGACCTGGTGTGGGCTTGCTAATATTAATCCATTCTGACCAACTACATGTCATATTGTCTCCCTCAGGGCAAGGTGTAGGTATAGGTGGCTGAGTCGTAGTTGGTGTTTCAGTTGTGGTCGAAGTAGTGGTGGTTGGCGTAGTTGAAGGTGTTGTAGTTGAAACTGTTGTGGAAGGAGTTGGAGGAGTTGTGGTTGAAACTGTTGTGGAAGGAGTTGGAGGAGTTGTGGATGTGGTGGTTGGCGTAGTTGAAGTTGTTGTGGAAGGAGTTGGAGGAGTTGTGGTGGTTGTGGTGGTTGGCGTAGTTGAAGTTGTAGCTGGAACTGTTGTGGAAGGAGTTGGAGGAGTTGTGGTGGTTGTGGTGGTTGAAGTTGTTGTAGTTGACACTGTTGTGGAAGGAGTTGAAGTAGTTGGTCCTCTTCTACACTCACAGCATTTTAATTTAATTTCATAGTCAAAACACTGTTCCTCAGTCCCTTGTTCTTTGTTGATGCATATGAAACCAACATCTTTATTGCAAGTCACAGTTTGACCCACAGTTGACAAGGGCATGTTTGGGTAAATAGCAGCTCTACACTGGACTTCTTCAGGATGAGAGCATACAAGATGACCAGCTGCAATTATCTTCTGGATGGATTCATCTTCCCCACCATCAGGACCTAGTGTGGGCTTGCTAATATTAATCCATTCTGACCAACTACATGTCATATTGTCTCCCTCAGGGCAAGGTGTAGGTATAGGTGGCTGAGTCGTAGTTGGTGTTTCAGTTGTGGTCGAAGTAGTGGTGGTTGGCGTAGTTGAAGGTGTTGTAGTTGAAACTGTTGTGGAAGGAGTTGGAGGAGTTGTGGTTGAAACTGTTGTGGAAGGAGTTGGAGGAGTTGTGGATGTGGTGGTTGGCGTAGTTGAAGTTGTTGTAGTTGAAACTGTTGTGGAAGGAGTTGGAGGAGTTGTGGTTGTGGTGGTTGGCGTAGTTGAAGTTGTTGTAGTTGACACTGTTGTGGAAGGAGTTGAAGTAGTTGGTCCTCTTCTACACTCACAGCATTTTAATTTAATTTCATAGTCAAAACACTGTTCCTCAGTCCCTTGTTCTTTGTTGATGCATATGAAACCAACATCTTTATTGCAAGTCACAGTTTGACCCACAGTTGACAAGGGCATGTTTGGGTAAATAGCAGCTCTACACTGGACTTCTTCAGGATGAGAGCATACAAGATGACCAGCTGCAATTATCTTCTGGATGGATTCATCTTCCCCACCATCAGGACCTGGTGTGGGCTTGCTAATATTAATCCATTCTGACCAACTACATGTCATATTGTCTCCCTCAGGGCAAGGTGTAGGTATAGGTGGCTGAGTCGTAGTTGGTGTTTCAGTTGTGGTAGATGTAGTGGTGGTTGGCGTAGTTGAAGGTGTTGTGGAGGGAGTTGGAGGAGTTGTGGTTGAAACTGTTGTGGAAGGAGTTGGAGGAGTTGTGGATGTGGTGGTTGGCGTAGTTGAAGGTGTTGTAGTTGAAACTGTTGTGGAAGGAGTTGGAGGAGTTGTAGTGCTTGTGGTGGTTGAAGGTGTTGTAGTTGAAACTGTTGTGGAAGGAGTTGGAGGAGTTGTGGTGGTTGGCGTAGTGGAAGGTGTTGTAGTTGAAACTGTTGTGGAAGGAGTTGAAGGAGTTGTGGTGGTTGTGGTGGTTGAAGTTGTTGTAGTTGACACTGTTGTGGAAGGAGTTGTGGTGGTTGGCGTAGTTGAAGTTGTTGTAGTTGACACTGTTGTGGAAGGAGTTGAAGTAGTTGGTCCTCTTCTACACTCACAGCATTTTAATTTAATTTCATAGTCAAAACACTGTTCCTGAATCCCTTGTTCTTTGTTGATGCATATGAAACCAACATCTTTATTGCAAATCACATTTTGACCCACCATTGACAAAGGCATGTTTGGGTAAATAGCAGCTCTACACTGGACTTCTTCAGGATGAGAGCATACAAGATGACCAGCTGCAATTATCTTCTGGATGGATTCATCTTCCCCACCATCAGGACCTGGTGTGGGCTTGCTAATATTAATCCATTCTGACCAACTACATGTCATATTGTCTCCCTCAGGGCAAGGTGTAGGTATAGGTGGCTGAGTCGTAGTTGGTGTTTCAGTTGTGGTCGAAGTAGTGGTGGTTGGCGTAGTTGAAGGTGTTGTGGAAGGAGTTGAAGGAGTTGTGGTTGAAACTGTTGTGGAAGGAGTTGGAGGAGTTGTGGATGTGGTGGTTGGCGTAGTTGAAGGTGTTGTAGTTGAAACTGTTGTGGAAGGAGTTGGAGGAGTTGTGGTTGTGGTGGTTGGCGTAGTTGAAGTTGTTGTAGTTGACACTGTTGTGGAAGGAGTTGAAGTAGTTGGTCCTCTTCTACACTCACAGCATTTTAATTTAATTTCATAGTCAAAACACTGTTCCTGAATCCCTTGTTCTTTGTTGATGCATATGAAACCAACATCTTTATTGCAAGTCACAGTTTGACCCACAGTTGACAAGGGCATGTTTGGGTAAATAGCAGCTCTACACTGGACTTCTTCAGGATGAGAGCATACAAGATGACCAGCTGCAATTATCTTCTGGATGGATTCATCTTCCCCACCATCAGGACCTGGTGTGGGCTTGCTAATATTAATCCATTCTGACCAACTACATGTCATATTGTCTCCCTCAGGGCAAGGTGTAGGTATAGGTGGCTGAGTCGTAGTTGGTGTTTCAGTTGTGGTCGAAGTAGTGGTGGTTGGCGTAGTTGAAGGTGTTGTAGTTGAAACTGTTGTGGACGGAGTTGAAGTAGTTGAAATAGGTGGTCGAGTTGATGGGGTTGAACACGCACAGCATTTTAATTTAATTTCATAGTCAAAACACTGTTCCTCAGTCCCTTGTTCTTTGTTGATGCATATGAAACCAACATCTTTATTGCAAGTCACAGTTTGACCCAGAGTTGACAAGGGCAGGTTTGGGTAAACAGCAGCTCTACACTGGACTTCTTCAGGATGAGAGCATACAAGATGACCAGCTGCAATTATCTTCTGGATGGATTCATCTTCCCCACCATCAGGACCAGGTGTGGGCTTGCCAAGATTAATCCATTCTGACCAACTACAAGTCATATTCTGTCCCCCAGGGCAACGTGTAGTTGGTGTAGTTGGAACTGTTGTGGACGGAGGTGAAGTAGTAGTGGTGGCTGGCGTAGTTTTGGGTGACTGAGTTGAAGTGGTTGATCCAACAGTGCTAGTAGCTGATGTGGTAGAGGGTGTTTTAGTTTGTATGGTTGTTGAAGTAATCGTCGATTTTGGTGTTGTGCTGCACTGCATCGTCTCGCAACACTTTACCCTAATTTGATAATTGTAACATATTGGAGGGTGCTGTAAATTGTTTTTACACAGAAGTCCTTGGTTATTACATGTAACTGTTTGTCCCAAATCGTCTAGTGGTACCGTGGGAAAATGTTGAGCCCTGCATTCCACTGCCACTGGTTTCTTACAGATTTTAAATCCTTTCTGGATGACGTGTTTGATGGTTTCATTGTCCCCACCGTCAAAACCATGTTCAGGGTAGTCGGAACTTATCCACTGTGACCAGGTGCACACTGTTTCCTGACAAGGTATTCCTGTAACATTTTTAGTCGTATGTATCATTATGGGTGTTGTGGTTGAGATTGGAGGTGTTGTAGGAGGCTTTGTTGTGCATGCAGTATAGTCACAACACAGAACTCTGACTTGATAGTTGAAGCACAAGGCCAGCGGTCCAGACTGTTCTTCATTTCTGCACGTCAGCCCTTTAGCAAGATTACATTGCACCACTTGTCCCACATTTTCAATGGTTACGTTGGGGAATTTCTCAGCTCTGCATTGGATCTGGCTTGGCTTAGCACATATATTGTGCCCTGCTTCTCTTATCTTGTCGTAAGTTTCACTGTCTCCTCCTGGAGTTCCCAATGTAGGGAAGCTAGTATCAAACCATATTGACCATTCACAAGGACTACATGTGGGTGGACCCGTGGATGGCTCTATGGACACACATAATATAAATGTTAGTTATGTAGTAAAGCTTACAGTATACAGCTAAATATGTCTTCAGTCTCCAAAATGAATAATTTGCACATACCTGGTGTGGTTGTTGTAAAAACAAAGGTGGTTGTGCTGGGTGCAGTAGTGGTTGTGATGGGCATATGTGTTGTCGGTGTGGGTACTGGGCATGGATATGAACTCCTATCCAATGTACCATTCTTCCCACACACTGCTGTGATGCAGTTACCATGTCCATCTGTTGTGTTATAGACGGTAGTGCCAGGGGGATACTTGTTTCCATGATATGTGCAAGTGCAGGCTGTAAAAAAAGGTGTATTCTTAACATAATTAATTATTAACAAAAGTTGGTATTTTTACAACCCACAATCTTTTCCGATCTTTGCATACCTTGAGCATCGTAACGGCAATCGGGTACAGGCATCGAGGAGTTGCATTTACTTCAACAGAGAAAATATGAAATATATTTGTCAGTTTTGATTTGTTTCCATTTCATTCCCCCTGTCACAAAGTTATACAATCTTGTTTGGGATATGTGATGAATGCAATACCTACCATTTAAGACAGTTTTCAGTTGTCGGCACTACTTCACCATTATTATAGTGTTTCCCCTCTATTTCGCAGCCGCAGTATTCCCTCGAAACACATGTCATTTTATCCTCATCAAAGTATGGTTGTGCAGTGGGACATTTTGGATAGCAACCTAATTGAAAAACAAACATCTGTTCACTCATTGCAAGAAATGGGTTCGTCATTATTATTGCCAAACCACGGTCACCGCAGGTTTAATGTGTTTTTGTGTGTTCAGCTGGGATTGAATGAGTGATATTATTAAATTAAACATAACTTAAAATAACTAAAATAAAATAAAAAATTCCAGTTAATGTGTTGAATCTTGAATTGTATTTGATTGGAAGTGAAGTTATGGAAAGTTTATACTGTGGCATACCTTCCAGTGGAGGGATCTGTGTGGAGCAGCTGCCTGACGGGCTCCTGCAGGTTTTCATACAAGGAGATCCGCATGGCATGTAGTGCCATTCACATTCACCAGGGGGATTGTAGTAGTCACAGAAAAGAGCTGGAACAGATAATACTACTTAGTGAAGGTATATTCCAGACTGGACTATTCAGGACTGTTCCAGTTTTATGCAAAGCATTTCACAAAAACATAATCTTTTGTAGTTGTTTGTATGTCCTACACATTTCTATCATATTTCCATCCATTCTTCAAACCGCTTATCCTATTTAGGGTCACGGGGCTGCATGAACTGTGTGGTTAAATCATCATTGTGGTTACTCACGACACATCTTCGGGGTTCTCCATGCCACACAGACGCCGGCTTGATTACAGGACTCAGCATAAGCAGCCACAGCGGTGCAGAAACACTCGCAGTCTCCACCCGTGTCACAAGCGCACGAGTCAAACACACAGGCGTCAAGAAATGGAGTCGGATCCACCTGGAGGGAAGAGCACGAGGATACGCTAATGAATTAACACTCCCGAACCTTCCGACGCGTAATTTGCATTGGCGTGTCACATGACGCAGTGCAAAAAGAAAACTACTCGCAGAGCTACCAACTCTCACGCTTTTGCATGTTTTCACACACTCTCACGCCACACAACCAATTTGTCACGGCAAAAAAAAATTCTGCACCCATGTAGGTACTTCATGTCTACAGCAGTCAGTAAGTTAGGAGTACCCTGTACATGTGTTTACCTGCGTAGGTACTTCATGTCTACAGCAGTCAGTAAGTTAGGAGTACCCTGTACATGTGTTTACCTGCGTAGGTACTTCGTGTCTACAGCAGTCAGTAAGTTAGGAGTACCCTGTACATGTGTTTACCTGCGTAGGTACTTCGTGTCTACAGCAGTCAGTAAGTTAGGAGTACCCTGTACATGTGTTTACCTGCGTAGGTACTTCATGTCTACAGCAGTCAGTAAGTTAGGAGTACCCTGTACATGTGTTTACCTGCGTAGGTACTTCATGTCTACAGCAGTCAGTAAGTTAGGAGTACCCTGTACATGTGTTTACCTGCGTAGGTACTTCATGTCTACAGCAGTCAGTAAGTTAGGAGTACCCTGTACATGTGTTTACCTGCGTAGGTACTTCATGTCTACAGCAGTCAGTAAGTTAGGAGTACCCTGTACATGTGTTTACCTGCGTAGGTACTTCATGTCTACAGCAGTCAGTAAGTTAGGAGTACCCTGTACATGTGTTTACCTGCGTAGGTACTTCATGTCTACAGCAGTCAGTAAGTTAGGAGTACCCTGTACATGTGTTTACCTGCGTAGGTACTTCATGTCTACAGCAGTAGGTCATAGGTCGGCGCTCCCTCTGTCTGTTTCGGTCAATCATTTTTTAGAGAAGCTCGAGCGGCCATTTTGTGTGTTTTGTTACCAGAGGCAGATAGCCGGGCCTAGTTTTGTTTAATTGATTTGTTCGGCACGACCACAAACTGTCCCAATCTCTCCCACCTTTTGTTATTGTGTTAATAAATCTTGTTTAAAAAACGTTACTCATTATTTTTGCTTTTCTTCCCTTTAGTCTTTGCCCCCCCCCCCCCCCCCACCTGTCCCAATTGGTTGTTTGTCCGGGATCTTCCTGTGAAAGAAAGAAAAAAAGGTTCAACCTACGATGGCGTGGCAGGCTGAGAAGACGTCGCTCTGGATGACGCTGCACTGCTTCTGGGCCCAGGCCTGCCTGTACGGGTTGGCCGTGCAGGGGCTGGTGATGCTGTGAGCGTCGGGGCAGCTCGGCAAATTCTTCCAGCTGTTCCCGAACACCAGCGGGTTCACCACCACCGCGTGGCTTCTGGTGGTGAAGTCGTTATTTGCGTTGTCATCGTAGTTGCCGCACAGTCCACATACACGACCCTGATAGAGTAGAGCATGTCACGTTGGTGAATTTATACACGACCGTTCAAAAGTTTGGGGTCACTTAGAAATGTAGAAAACCCTTGAAACCCTTGTGCAGTGATGTCACACAGCTGAAACAGCTCTGCTGGTAAGAGAAGCTATACAACTGTTCTTCTTTTGAGCTGGTTGAGGATCTGGAGCTTCACATTTGTAGGTTCCATTATACTTTCAAAATGGCCAGAAGAAGAGAACTTTCATGTGAAACTCTCCAGCCTGTTCTTGTTCTTAGAGGTGAAGGATATTCCAGGACACAACTTGCCAAGAAACTGAACATTTGTCAGGGTGAACCCAAACTTTTGAATGGTTGTGTATATCAAAGCTTGTTTTTGTTGCTGTCTGAACAAATGAATTCTAGTCACATTAAAACCCAAAACCTCCTTCACACATCACACATTACCTTGTATTTTGGGCTGAGCTTGATGAACAAGCTGGTCTTCCTGTCCCACATGAAAATGAGTCCATTGTTGGCTTCAATCACCAGGTAGATGCCCACAGTGCTGTACTGGAATGGAACCGTTGCATCATTTCCACCTGAAAGCAGCTGATGGCTCCCCTCTGTCAGAATCAGCTCTGCATTCTGAAAACCGACAGAAATCGTCAGGACACTGAAAATGTAACGTCTTGACATCTCAGAAAACTCTTCAGCGAGTTTCCACATTATGTGCAGGAACGAGGGTCTCCTCTTCTTCTGCTGTGTTGCATCAACACGGTGCGCCTCACAAGTCTGCTTGTGTGTCTCTTTGTGTGGAAACACCAAGTTGGACCTCTTGCATGAGAGTCAATGCGTTCTCCACAAAGCAACACCAGAACCGCCACATCAGCGTACCGATGGAAGCTTATCTTGAGTGTCAGCAGTTTATTTCGAGATTGATATTGAGGGATTACCCCGAGGAAGATCTTGATGTTCTTGGAGCAGGTGGTTCCTGTTGTTCCACACGGAACATTCTCCGTGAGCACTCTGAAGGTTCCGTTGCTCTGAGCACTGCCACAGTAGTCCTGATGAAGACACACATGTACAAATCATCAATGTTAGCGGCTCGGCTTGACCGTTGACTCACTGGTTCTCCCCTCGCTCATCGGCCTGAGAGATGGGACGAAGGTATCCTGAAAGATGCAGTCACTGAAGGCTGGACTCAAAATACTCTCAGGAAGTTATCTTGCCCAAACAAAAGATTGAAAAGCAGTAGTAAGAGTAGTGAGAAAAGTTGATTGGCAGGAGGATAAACATTTAAAGTACATACAGATTGCCTAACAACCTCACCGCATTATATTCTATGACATTTTTACATTTGAAATCGTCATCTTGCACTTGGATTTAGCTTCCTCACACATACTTTTCGATCAAAAATTAGTGCAGAACAAGTTACCAGGATGCAGAAAATGAAGAGATAATCTCTTTGTCCCACCATGGAGGTCACAGGTAAAGACTTCTAATGTCTGACATGATTCACTTCATATTCCATGACTGTTACGAGACACATATCTACTGTACAGCAGCACCCAGCATGTCTTGGATACGATGGAGGACGTTTCTCTCAGAGGACTCTGTTCAACACTTATCGTGTGTTCATACCTGAGTGAGAACGTATTCACAACTGCCGTCAAAGGTGAAGCGCTTCTGATCAAAAGTCATGTAGTGTCCGGCCCCGTAGACGGCGCAGGTTCCATCACACTGGTTGGTCGTGCACTGCCACTTCATGCCTTTACAAGTGCTGGGAACAGACACGCGCGTTAGATAGCATCAATAAGACACGATGATGAAGACCAAACACCACCCAACTGCTGCAGGGAGGAGAGGGAAGCTAAGCTAATCCAGCTAGGACCTAAAACTCCACCACCCAGAATGCTCCTGGCTGTCTGGTGACTGAAGTAAGAGTTCAGGAGAACCCGGAGACGTGATGCCAGAGACTATCGACCTCCATCTCTACAGAGCCCTCATGTTGAGTGTTTAACGGGAAGATGTCGGCCATTTTATCTGACCATGATGTACCTGCTGCATGTCTTTAACAGAGTTGTGATGAACCTACCAGGTGTTGCAGTCCACCTTGGTGGTTTGTCCCGGCTGGAAAGAGACGCCGTTGTGAACACAGGGACAGGCCTCCGGCTTGATGCATCCTCCCTTCCCATCAGACACCGTCCCAGACGGACACATGCAGCCGGACACGCACGTCGTGGTCACCTGGAGGATACGTCACGGTTACAGTCCACAGCACGACGAAATAAAAACAGAGCAGGTTCCAGTGGGAGGGAGGTGGCCATGAAGGGAACGGACCTTACCAGACCGACAAGGAGACGACTGCACGTCCTCAACAAGGCTTGTATTGGTTTGAAGTAGTAATCTATAACATTATACCTGTATTCTACATCAACGTAAGCGTATGAACGGAATAGCTAATGCAGTGATGGTTTCTGGGTAATGTGCATGCATGTTGTCTCTATTCCATCATGTGACGAGACGCTGGAGCCCGTGGTAACTACCTCTCACCACTCATCCACTTGCACATGTTTCATTCAAACAATAACTAATAATCTGTGTTTGCAGACTCACGCAGGCCGTGTCCAGTATGTTGCAGCTCTTCTCACACTCCGTTCCCTTTGCAGCCGGACCGTTAGCCGAGCAGTTGAAGAACACCATGGGAGGAGCGCAGGCCACTGAGAAGACATTTTAACACGAGTCACCAACGTATCATCGCCATTCACCTCCTTGGTGCCACGTCCACGATGAAGCATTTTATAGCTTCATTAAAAACGACGATGGAACATATGAGATGCTGAATGTGTGTGTAGCCTTGGTTAGCGTTCAATCTGTCTCAGCTGGCCAGCCGTGTGAGACGACGTGCTGCTACCAGGACGTCATTTAACCCTTGCTCCTCGTCAGCTGTAATGCAACTTACATGGTTGTGCAAAAAACTCCCCGATGCAGCCCAGTTTGCCCTCCTTACAGGTGCTGGTGGAGGAATGTGAAACAGAAAACACATTAGCATTCATGCATACTCTATGTCCTTGCAGCTGACGATTTTATTTCATTTTAAGTCTCAGCATGCCCCATTCAGACAGTCTTTTGGCATAAAATACATATATTGTTTTTCATTTTTGACCCGAACAACACAGTTTCTTGACTGAAACTCCTTCCTAACAGGACAAGACTTTGTTTTATTGTGATTTTTGTTGCAGATTCTGATTCTTTAAGTCCTAATCTTTCCATAAAGGTGTCTTATTGACGCTCCAGGAGGCATTTTGGGGGAATCTGGCTCATATTATGCTGGATTTTCATGATTTTCATGATGAAAACATTAATGCAATAACTCATAAAGGTGTGCAAAACATCACGAGCGTACCACATGACCCCGTCCTTGTTGACGACCTGTCCGGCCGGCACCACGGCGCCGTCGTCGTAGCACGGACACTCATGAGGTCCGACGCACTTCCCGGCATCGTCCAGGAAGGTCCCGTCTGCGCAGACGCAGCCGTCCACCGGCGGGAAGGACAAGTGGCAGCTGGGGTCGTCGCTGCTGATGCAGCGGCAGGTGCGGCTGCTGGACGTGACGCTGTAGGAGTACACCATGCTGCCGGGGCACAAGTTGGCGTACTGCCCTGAGGAGGTCACGCCACAGAGTCAGGGAACAGCTGGAGACCTTTAACCTCACGGCTTCAAGAACATCTGAAGGGTTGATGTCCCCGAACTAAGTGTAATCCTGTGTTCTTGAGTTAAATGTTCTGTGAACATTTCGGGTGTGAACTGAAACTAGCTGTTTGTTTGCTTCCTCTCTCACCACAGATGCTGCTCCTCCAGCCGCTCAGCTGGACTCCTGCAGCTGCACAGGCGTGGGCGTAGGCGGACACCGCCGCACACATGCAGTCCTCGCTCTTCTCGCAGTTGCAGCTGTCGTACATGCAGTTCTGCGACAGGAGAACATCACAAGCGGTGCAGTGTGAGTCCACGCCGGCCAGGCAAGAAAATCACTTTTGTCAACAACATAAAAGACGTTTAATGCCGTCATTGTAGGAAGGAGAGGATGTGTGGAAGCTGCAGCCGCGAGCCTCTCTCACCTCTCTGTGAGCGTCGGGGCTGATCTCTGAGTGGCAGGAGGCGAACACGCCTTCAGGGTCACTCAGCATGGAGCACCAGTGCTGGGCGTATTTCTCTGTCGCAGACAAACAGCCCAACATCAGTCCATGCAAAGAACCCGCGGGGATAGCAAGGCAAGTTGCAGAGCACATTTCAACAACAAGAAATACAGTCAAAAAGCAAGAAAATAGAATAAAAGATGCAGACGTTGATGTTGTTGAATCTAGTTCCTTTAAAGCATCAGCAAACAGAGAAGTCTCTGCATCAGAGTGTTGAAGGTACCGTTGTCCACACTGAGACTGCAGGGGTTCTCAAAGTTGCTCTTCACGTCGGGGCAAGTGGCGTGGGTCTTCCAGCTGTTGGCGAACCCGGTCGCCGTGGCGTCTGGAACGCCACTGAGCTTCAGGAAGTCGTCGGCTTGGTTGCTGTTGAAGTTCCCGCAGAGACCTGCAGGAGGACGACGACACGGGAACGTCAAGCGGCGCAGAGGCAACGAGAGGGAAGTCTTTCACGGGAGAGAGGACGCACTGCCCGTGTTTACACTATCTACTCACTACTATCTGCTCACTACTATCTGCTCACTATCTACTCACTACTATCTACTCACTACTGTATATTCACTACTATCTACTCACTACTATCTACTAGCCACTATGTACTCACTACTATCTACTCACTACTATCTACTCACTACTTTCTACTCACTACTATCTACTCACAAACTGTATATTCACTACTATCTACTCACTACTTTCTACTCACTACTATCTACTCACTACTATCTGCTCACTATCTACTCACTACTATCTACTCACTATCTACTCACTATCTACTCACTACTATCTACTCACTATCTACTCACTACTATCTACTAGCCACTATGTACTCACTACTTTCTACTCACTAATATCTACTCACTATTGTATATTCACTACTATCTACTCACTACTATCTACTTACTATCTACTTACTACTATCTACTCACTACTATCTGCTCACTACCTACTCACTACTATCTACTCACCACTATCTACTCACCACTATCTACTTACCACTATCTACTCACCACTATCTACTCACCACTATCTACTCACTACTATCTACTCACCACTATCTACTTACCACTATCTACTCACCACTATCTACTCACCACTATCTACTCACCACTATCTATCTACTCACCACTATCTACTCACTACTATCTCCTCACTACTATCTCCTCACTACTATCTCCTCACTATCTACTCACTACTATCTACTGCAGGTCCCTGTTGTGCACCTACCACAGGTCTTGGCTTGGAATTCACTGTTCACGGTGACGTGGAGCTGCATGACCGGCTGGAGCTGCACCTCCAACAGAACTCCAACAGAGGTCTGCACCAGCAGGTAGAAGGAGGAGGCTTTGAAGGCCGAGATCCCCGCTGGTTAGGAGACAGGGTGAAAGGGTGAGGATGGGAGCTTGTTAGAAGAGAACTCTCTCATGTTCTGGATGCTTCCTGTCCAGGACAGAAGACAAGACGCTGACTTGGGACAGTGTTCATGTTTATTAATATGTATATTCCAATTCCTCCTCCTCAGTTCCAAAGTGTCACATTGCAGCGTAACACAGTGTATATGGTGGGTGAGTATAGCGCTGCCTACTGGCAGAGAAGAGTGTTTCATGACTAGACCAGACACTATATTGCAGACTCAGAGCACTCAGGTGTTCTAGACTCTCAAGGGCCTCAGGTGAGTGGAAGTCACTGCCATCACGACTGTGCTGGCAGTACCACATGCTCTCCAGTAGGGGGTGTTCGTACAGCAACCAGGTATCGGTCCTCATGGTTTCCCTCCCACAGCCTCTGACTGTTCATGGAGGCTGAGGTGCTGCTGCTGGATTGAAGCACACGGATGTGCAGGTGTTCTCATGCAGCGCCGCACACACTCACTGTGATGCTTCTGTTGGTCCTTCTCTCTGTGAACATCACTAGGCCTCAATAGATTTATCTGCAGGCTCCACCAGGACAGCTGCTGTTCTCTAACGCGAGCACAGTGACGCCCACCACAATGTGTGTGTGTGTGTGTGTGTGTATGTGCATGTGTGTGTGTGTGAGTGTGTGTGTGTGTGCGTGTGTGTGTGTGTGAGTGTGTGTGTGTGTGTGTGCGCGCGTGTATGTGTATGTGCGCGCGTGTGTGTATGTGTATGTGCGCGTGTGTGTGTATGTGTGTGTGAGTGTGTGTGTGTGTAGTGTTTCACCTCATAGAAGGAAATCAAACTAAAAGACAGAGGAGCGTCTCTTACCAGCAGAGAACGGCAGCTGAGCGTAGATTCCATTCACAAAAACTTTTCCATTGGAGCTGATGGTGATCACCTTTAAGTGACAGAGAGCAGAGTTAGTGTTGTTCACAGTGTGTGTGTGTGTGTGTGTGTGTGTGTGTGTGTGTGTGTGTGTCATACTCACATGAGCGCCTCCAGACAGACCCAAGGTGACAGACTTCAGGCAGGTTTCAGTGTCAGTCAGTCCACACTGCACCAGCTGTCCCTGCACCACAAACTGGGATCCACTGCAGTCCTGGACACACAACACAACACTGTCAACACACTAAACCCAACAACACACACGCTGAACCCAACAACACACCTGCAGACACAGCAGAGCGACAGGTTTAGAATACCGGAAGAAGTGACAGTTGATGTACCAGTCCAGTTTTTTTTGTGCGCGTGTGTGTGTGTGTGTGTGTGTGTGTGTGTGTGTGTGTGTGGTTACCTTAGCCAGGACGTAGGAGCAGTCCCCATGGAAGGTGTAGTCTTTCCCATCGAAGGTGTTGATGTGAGCGCCGCCTTCCACAGAGCACATTCCTGGACAGTTCTCCTGCGTACACACCCACTGTCCACGCTGACACACACTGTGAGCACACACACACACACACACACACACAGGTTCATTGCTGCTGTATCTGTGCACACATTGACATCACAGTGTAGTTTATTTATTAAACTGCTCAAATTTAAAAAATAAAATCATTGAGGATCTTCTCAGTGTTTGGTGTATTTGTTCATGTCTATGCAGATGACTCTGTTGTATTCATATCTGATCATGATACACCTCACAGTCAACGCATTGAGCAGATGTTTCATCTCATGCTGAACATGCTGATTGATTCTAGATATAATCAATAAGCTCAGTTATTCCTTTCACTGATGGGTCATGTTAGTTTAGTTTTTTATATCTGAAAACAAGTAAATTAATTAAAACAAACTTAAAGAAACTATTCTGGAAAACTAACATGTGATGTTCCTCTAACAGACACACAGTGACAGACACACACAGTGACACAGTGACAGACACACACAGTGACACAGCAACAGACACACAAAGTAATGGACTCACACAGTGACAGACACACACAGCGTACCAGTGTTTGCAGTGACAGACTCACGTGGTGACAGACACACACAGCGTACCAGTGTTTGCAGTGACTGACTCACACAGTGACAGACACACACAGCGTACCAGTGTTTGCAGTGACTGACTCACACAGTGACAGACACACACAGCGTACCAGTGTTTGCAGTGACTGACTCACACAGTGACAGACACACACAGCGTACCAGTGTTTGCAGTGACTGACTCACACAGTGACAGACACACACAGCGTACCAGTGTTTGCAGTGACAGACTCACACAGTGACAGACACACACAGCGTACCAGTGTTTGCAGTGACTGACTCACACAGTGACAGACACACACAGCGTACCAGTGTTTGCAGTGACTGACTCACACAGTGACAGACACACACAGCGTACCAGTGTTTGCAGTGACTGACTCACACAGTGACAGATACACACAGCGTACCAGTGTTTGCAGTGACAGACTCACACAGTGACAGACACACACAGCGTACCAGTGTTTGCAGTGACTGACTCACACAGTGACAGACACACACAGCGTACCAGTGTTTGCAGTGACTGACTCACACAGTGACAGACACACACAGCGTACCAGTGTTTGCAGTGACTGACTCACACAGTGACAGACACACACAGCGTACCAGTGTTTGCAGTGACTGACTCACACAGTGACAGACACACACAGCGTACCAGTGTTTGCAGTGACTGACTCACACAGTGACAGACACACACAGCGTACCAGTGTTTGCAGTGACTGACTCACACAGTGACAGACACACACAGCGTACCAGTGTTTGCAGTGACTGGAGTACGACTCTCCGGGGCTGAAGGTCTTGTTGTTGTAGCTGCAGGAGCAGGTCGTCATGGGAACGCAGCCCCGCCCCTTCAGATCATCCAGAACCAAACCTGAGGACCAACAACACGGAGTCACACACAGGCGGGGGAGGGTGTGTGTATGTGTGTGTCTGTGCGTGTGTACCTGGCGGGCAGAAGCATCCGTCGATGCAGTGGCTGTCGCAGGTGAGGCTGGCCTCCGGGTTGGAGCAGGTGTCGGCACACGAGCTGCCGCACTCCCTGTACTCCATGCTGCTGGGACAGGACTTCCCTGTGGAGACATAGAGGCTCTTCACCCGTCTGACTCCTTTCAGCATACGACCACGCACACGATTCTGATTCGGCATTTCTTGGTTTTCTCTAATCCTAATGTCATTTTATGTGTTTTCTGTGCGGCCCGGCCGTCCCGCCGGCGGGACGTCCCGTCAGTGTCTAAAGAGTCTACTCACAGCAGAGCTCCTTAGTTCTCCAGTTTTGGGGTTTTCCACCGGCGTGGCTGCACTGCCTGGAGAACTCTGACACGGTGTTGCACAGGCAGGACGGGTCGGCGTGGTCGGCCGCGGCGCCGCCGCAGTGGCAGAGATCGGCCACGCAGGCGGAGGTGAAAGCAGCCACGTCCAGCAGACTGTGACAGCTGCTGAAGGCCGGCCCGGTGAGGATCTGCTCACACAGAGGCCTCTGCAGACGGGGAGAGGTGCTGTCAGAGGCAGGAACCTGACGCCATGACATGTAGCTGAGGCTTTCACCCAGAGAGACGCACAATCCGTGACAACAAACTCACAACAAGAGTCAGGAAGGTACAACTTCCTTAATGAAGTCAAACTACAAAGTGCGATCAGTAAGAGACATTTAAGAGCTTCTAAAGTGTAGTTGTTAAGATGTGTTTTCAGTTTGTGTAGAAGATGTAGAGACTTCCTGATAATGAGGAGCTCGTTCCAGCATCGAGGAGCCAGGAAGCAAACAGTCCAGACTTCTGACGGATTTGAACATTTCAGCATCAATTCCTTAAAAATTGTAACAAAGTCCTCACATCCAACCAATTACTGAAAGTTAACGAATGACCAGGTGACGGCTGCTGACACACACACACACACGTTGTTGTCGCGCTTCGTACACTTACAACTATCTGCAATACCACTTTGAGACTCTAGTGGTGCTAGAGAGACTTTTTCCGTTGATTCAGTCTTTACTGACACTAAAACCATGAGGGCCAACCTCTAGGAAACCAGAGACAACAACGTAGTGTTGTGTAGAGCATTGTGTAGAGCATTGTGTACACACAGTGCGTTGTGTAGAGCATTCTGTAGAGCATTGTGTAGAACATTGTGTACACAGTGCGTTGTGTAGAGCATTGTGTAGAACATTGTGTACACACAGTGCGTTGTGTAGAGCATTGTGTAAAACATTGTGTACACACAGTGCGTTGTGTAGAGCATTGTGTAGAACATTCCCCGTAACACGCTCACCATGGCGTTGCAGCTTTGAGTCGACTCCAGCGTGTAGTCAGAGCAGCTTTCAGTTGGACCATCCATCTTCCAGAAGTTAGCAAAATCCGCTGGGGTGATTTTCACACCTGTTGGAATATAATATATAAAATAAGCATCTTTGTGGGCCACACTGACTTCCTCGTTAAAGGGGGTCAAAGCGTACCGTGACTGTAGAATTCATTGAAGAGCTGAACCCCATTGAAGTCTCCACAGAGACCACATGTTTGGTTCTTGTACTTCAGGTCGAGCTCCACCTGTGAGGACAGAAAGCCTCACCTTGAGCAGCAGCTAGCGTCTGCGGCGCAGCGTTAGCATTCAACAAGCGTAATGATCTCTATCTCCAGGCCACTGTAACACTCTTGTTAGACTACAAAGCATGAGGACGTGTTAGTGTCTATCAGTATTACTCTGTAATACTTTCTTTTAAAGCTTTGGCAGTACTCTTAAGGTCTTAACAGGTTTTTCTACAACAGCCGACATCCTACCAGAAAAGAGTCCTCCTCATTCCAGATAGCAACTAATCCCAGCTTTGCTTTGATTTTGATGTAGGTGGGAGTTTTCTCGATGAGCACTCCTCCTTGACTGAATGGCAGGACGACTCTGCAAAGAGGAAGATAGAGGTCACATTGTTTGGGCCGTTAGTTGGACCCTCGCTCCTGAGGTGGATTATCAATGGTATCTACCATATGATACCTATATATATATATATATATATATATATATATATATATATATATATATATATATATATATATATGTGATAGCAATAACCAAACGGTGGCTGATGTCTTCATTCATGTTCTGATCGTGCCGATCCTCAAGTTCAAGTTGCATTAAGCATCAAAAACGCATTCGATTTGTATGTTAACTCATCATTTCATCACTGAGATTCAGTGTTTTTATGAGATATTAGTAAACATGGCCCATATCTCCAGCATGAAGCATTATTCAAGCAGAGTGAAAAAGGTTTTTCAAGAGTAAACTTACGATTTGCCGTCGACGACCACAGAGCCCGCTGAGAGCTCCACCACCGAACCCTCCAGCTTCATCACGATGCTTTGGATGGTGTCATGGCCGCCGGTGTCCTGCCTCCGCAGCTGGATGTTGAAGTCCTTGTAGCCGCTGCGGCACGAAGACGTCAGGATGTAGTTGCAAGTGGAGTGCATCTGGAAAACGTCTCCGTCGAAGGTCTTGAAGTGGAAGTTGCCCCACGTACTGCAAACCTGGCCGTTGTGGACGGGACTCACGCCTAAAGGACGGGACACCAGAAGCGTGGGAAGGACGGCCTTCACTCAGGCCTTCACTGACACCAATGAACTCCTGCACATCGCTTACAGGAAGACACCGTTTACTGTCACGAACCAACAAGCTCACCTGTGATTCGTTCAGGATTCTGGGACATGGACGGGAACACGTTGACAGCAGACTTTGCTTCTGTTGAAAGTAATAAGAGTTATTTGTTAAGTCATCAATAATCAAATCTCATGAAAACAAAAGAAATAAGTCTGTGGCACATGGAAGAACATTTGCTCGGCTGCTGAATAGAAGGTAGGAAACGTACCGCCGTGCCAAGCAGCTACGACAGCAGACACCGTCAGCCATAGCGGCCAACCGTTAGCCATAGCCATTTTCCTTCTCCACAGGATCTCTGAGGAAGATGGAAGTGAGGCCCAGCTCTTTATAGCAGGGGGCAAGGTCTTAATGTGGCAGGTGAGGGAGTGGCAACTTCACTGCTTGACACGGTGATTCATGCCGGAGTTGCGTGTGTCATGTATTGCCATTATCCTTGTTTCACTACGCATGAAAAAACCTGATGTATACATATGAAGGGCGAGGCGACACAGCATGCAAACAGATGTCCAGCTCACATCTGTGATGGAAACACAGCAGCACCTCAAGGCCACACGGCCTGCACCCCAATCCATGCCAACAACACGGGGTTTCCACTTGGTCCACATCGGCGTGTTCTCCTGCGTCCGTCTTCAACATAGAGATTCATGTTCAACGCCACCTTTGAACAGACTGTGACGACCTGTGCTGCCCGCGGCTCAGGGGTCACACCTTGACCTCAAAACCATACAGTTGGCCAGTCTTTGCATGTTGAAGAGTCTTTTAGCAAGACCGTCGCTCCCTGTGTTTCTCAGCATCACTCACTCTGACGCTCAGGACGAGTTACACGCAGACATCGCAGCTCATGTCTGTCATGGAAACGACCTTCACTGGTTTCACACGTCAAGAGGACAACTGGACCAGTTCCCCCAACTAGCGACGGACCACATCTGAGGTCTCAACGACTCTCCATGAAGCAAGAACAGCATTGAGACACAGCACGGAAAGGAAGAGATGTTTAGGAATGTGGTTTTAAAAACATCAGCCATGTGAGAGGAACCTTGATCATTGGGATTAACCAACAGCTTGAAACCCAACATGTGTTTCTACCTGTAACATCGAGCAGTGAGAAGGAAACCAGTCTTGTGTGTACAGGCTGAGAGCTTCAGGACACAGCTTTGGCATTATTCAAGCTTCTAACAGGAAACACTTTTACCAAACCTGTGGGAATAACAGACTCCATTATGACCCATTATGAAACTCATGGCTTTAGATACATAAAGGTATTAAACTTCTCTCAGTGTTTTATTGGCTTTGCTTTATCATATGTTTGACTCAAGCGACAAAAGATTAAACCCATTGAAGGTGTGTTCTGACGACAGAGTGATTAACAGCTCGTGTCTTTTGTTTTCTTATCACCATCAGTCACTGTGAACAATAGAAAGTTACTCAGCATGGATGGAAAGTTCTGGACTTCATTATAGATCCATTAGTACTGTTTCAGCGTCCACCCAGAAGAGATTGTGACGCAGCGTGGGAGGCTGCGCTGCACTGCATCATGGGTGTAGCCGGGCGTGTACAAAGCAACTCAAACCAGCAATTGTTTCAGTCGTGTTGTTTGAATCCTGTTGTTCCACGAGACGCTGTGCAAAACGAAAACATTCACTCCTAAGATTAGATTAGAGCCAATTACATTGAAGTTTCTTGTCATTGCTCAACAGGTACTGAGACAATAACATATACACGTATATAAATATGTGTATATGTGTACTGACCAGCCCATCTTCTCGTACCGGGTTGAACCTCCTTTTGCCTTCAGAACTGCGTTAATTATTCGTAGCGTAGATACAACAAAGTGAATCAGAGATTTTGGTCCATATCGACATTATTGCATCAATATCCCCGCAATGTTTTACCTTCAAGTTCCATCTCACTGAAAACCTTCAACTTTTTAACCTTTAACCCGTTAAACTCTGGAACAGTGTTGTCTCCAGACCTCTTTTCCCTGTTTGAGTCGTCGTTGAGTCCGTCCACACAGCTGTCGCTCACTGGATATTTACCGTTCTCTGTAAACCCTCGAGGTGGTTGTGCGTGAAGATCTCAGCAGATAAGCAGTTTTTAAAATACTTAGACATAGAATACTTTGTCTGGCACCTACAACCACCTTCAAAGTCACTGAAATCCCTGTTCTTCCTCGTTCTGATGCTCAGTTTAACTTCAGTGAGTCCTCTTCACCACGTGGAGATGCATTGAGCTGTCTGTGAGACAATCTGTGAGACAGTCTGTGAGACAGTCTGTGAGACACAGTCTGTAAGACAGTCTGTGAGACACAGTCTGTGAGACACAGTCTGTAAGACAGTCTGTAAGACAGTCTGCAAGACAGTCTGTGAGACAGTCTGTGAGACATAGTATGTAAGACAGTCTGTGAAATAGTCTGTAAGACAGTCTGTGAGACACAGTGTGTAAGACAGTCTGTGAGACACAGTGTGTAAGACAGTCTGTGAGACAGTCTGTGAGACACAGTATGTAAAACAGTCTGTGAGACAGTCTGTAAGACAGTCTGTGAGACACAGTGTGTAGGACAGTCTGTAAGACAGATTTAATTCTGAAACTTTGCGACTATCCAAATGTTTTCTAACTCATTGTCCAACCACGTTTAATTCTCAAAGATTCACATAGAGAAATCCTAATTAATAAATCATCAATGCAAAGCCATGACTGGGTTCCTTTGATTTAAAACATTGTTGGCTTCCAGTGGAGTTCATGAAAGAAACGGATGAAATGTACCTTTGGGTCGGGTCACCTGACCTTTGGGTCGGGTCACCTGACCTTTGGGTCATGTGACCATGATGCGTGCGGCTGGCAGCGGGTCAGAAAGGGAGTCGGCCTCTCTCTCTCTCTTCCGTGTGAGTAACAGTCTCAATGACTTGAACACAGTCATTAATCACAGCGGACCTGTTCCCTCCATTGTTCCTGCTCTCAGGTGTGTGTTAGCGACACAAAGCAGCTTGTTAACATTGGCGGAGTGACAGCAGCAGCAATCTGGAGCAGCAGCAGCAGCTGCTGATGCTGACGTGCTGACAGAACGGTCGCCACTTGACAACTGACAGAAAACTACACTAATAATACATTTTATTTGTATAGCGCTTCAATAAAGGTACTCAAATGCACTTTACACAGTAAAGACACAAACAATGAAAGCGATAAGGAGATGAAGAAGAAGACGAAGAAGAGAGACGACATAACAGTGAGAAACAAAACAACAGGATGAGAGAGGAGGTGAAGATGTTTCATAACGTCTGTTTCTGAGCTGTGAGATCTGAATCTGCTTTAAAGCTTCATACAGTCGGGTGAGTTGGTGGCAACAGTGTGTTCCAGCGTTATAGACGGAAAAGGGAGATTTAACCAAAGTCACCGACGACCTTTCGCCTGAGGTCACTCGCTCCACTTTATGTGCTGAATGAGGAAATGAGGACAGAGGGCTCAGCTTTACCGAGGCTTCACTCACTGAAGAGAGTTGAAATATTTCAAAAGTGAAAAAACAAAAAAACGAAAAAGTGAAAAAACGAAAAAACGAAAAAGTGAAGAAGTGAAAAAGTTAAAAAAGTTAAAAGTTAAAAAGTTTTTTAAAAAAAGTTAAAAAGTTTTTTAAAAAAAGTTAAAAATTGAAAAAAGAAAATAAAGTAAAAATGAAAAAAATATAAAAAAAGTGATAAAGTGATAAAGCAAAAAAGTAAAAAAAAACAAGTGAAGAGAAAGAAAAAAAGCACGACCATTCCACCGTGCCCTGACTTCACGTGTAATCTACTGACGTGAATAAAAAGTAGAAAATGTAAATCTCTTTCAAGTGAACCAGATTACTCCATCTGACAAAAACTAATAACATGTGCAAACACTTTGTTTTAACAATGCAAATAAAGTTATACATGTGCAAAACATAAATCATATTTGGCAAAAAGATGAACAAGGAAGCCGGTTGGATCCCTGTTTTCTCCCCATAGTTTCATGTTGAAGTGTCCTTGAGCAAGGCACTGAAGCCCCAGAGCTTCACCGCAGCACAAAACTCCATCATTACTGATGATGATGACATGCAGAGAATAAACCCTCACTGAGGATTAATAAAGGATTTATTTTTTTAAGAATCTGCATCTCCCCCCAATGCCCCACCTGTAATACCTCCACGCCCCACTAGAGGGCCACGCCCCACAGTTTGAGAACCACTGATATAACACATTGTTGATCATTAAATAGCACATAGTATAATCATTAAATAACATAATATAATCATTAAGTAGAACATTGTATAATCACTGTATAACACATTGTTGATCACATCAACCTCTCATGAAGCGGAGGCCTTGAGATCGGTCCTTTGAGGTCGGCTGCTGTCGCTCGTAGAGCAGCGAGTCTCACAAGAGCTTCTGTCTGTTTCTGCAACTTGTGGGTTTGACTTGTGGGAAAAGTCCCCAGAGCCCAGCAGAGATCCTGAGGGCGCGTCAGGAACACCAGGCGTGGACCAAAGAGCAGGAGAACATCATGTTTAAAGAAGACCGCTGTAACCTCGGGGTCAAACGAGTGTTCACTGGTCCTGATGGAGCTGACGCAGGAACCCTGCCGCTGAACGTCTGGAGCTAAATATTACAGTTATGACAATGCACCCTCATATTCCATGAGATGATCAATAATCAGCAGCTTTCAGATGAATTGGTGGAGTATAAGTCACATTTAGTGGGACTGGGAAGTAGAAGGACTCTCGGCTCTTTGTCACAGTACGAGCAGCGGCTTCATCCAGACATGACGTGCAGCGCTCATCGCTCACACACCGCTTTACTTCATGTACAACTGTGTTTGGTGTTGATTTTAACTGCAGCTTCAAGACCAAACCTTCTGCTTCTGGCATCCAGAAGCAGAAGGTTTGGGTCTGTTGGCATGCGAGAGAGATAAGCCGTGTGTAGCAGCAGGAGTGTAATCTGAGTATCCGGTTGCACTGATAGCTCTGGGCGATGCTGAGCTGCTGTTTGTGTAGCAGGAGTGGTGCCGAACCAGCAGAGGAAACCAGCACAGGAGCTCTGAGCAGAGGGACAGCAGCAGAGTGTGAGTCAGCATGTTCTACCTGCTGGTGATGAAGGCATGACTCGTGGTAACATGCTCATGTTGCACTTTCATTCTGAATATGACAATATTCACAATTACATTTGGCTCATGGTAATATTATATACTTTTTGGATACTCTGAATTAGGTCTTTTTTGAATATAAAATGTTCTGCCTATGTTATTCATTCTATGGATATGTGTATCAATAGGTTTACGAGCAGCTCTAACACATTTACATCTAATCAATAGTTTATAGGCGTGGGATTCACCAGTGATGAACTGGGTCATTTTACATTAATCAGAATATGCTGCATGTAAATGGAAATAAGAGTAAACATATTCATTTGTAAAGAGTTTATGAGCAATTTCTTTTTTATTACGAGGGAAAAAACATGAATATTTGGTGCATGTGAAGGTAGTAATGGTTTTTAGAGGTTTTTGTACACACACACACACACACAGGACTGTATATTTTGTATTATCAGTTAAAGTAAACCAGACACACACATGTATTATTAGTATTAATAATACCATTGATGTGTGTTTGCCTTTGACCCACCTTATATATGACATTATTATATAGAAGCATAAGAGCACATAGTGGTGGGGTATAAAACATGGCCGCTTGCCTTATATGACATTATTATTATTATGTGAGCACATAGTGGATGGGTATGAAACATGGCCGCCTGCTTTATATATGACATTATTATTGTTATTACTATTATTATTATTATTATTATTATTATTATTATTATTATTATTATTATTATATGAACACATGGAATTAGGGTATAAAACATGGCCGCCTGCCCGCAGCAGCAGGTCCTCCCGCCGCTGGGGGCGCTCGCCGCATAAAGGCGGTTCGTGCCGGCGCGGAGCGGCACGCGCCTTTGTTCCGGGTCCCAGCGTGTTTGTCGCGTCGCGCGCCTGAGCAGCAGCTTTTCATACAGAAGCAGTTTGTCTGTAACTGCTCTTCTTGTGCTCAACATGGTGAAATTATCCGCGGAGCTGATTGAGCAAGCTGCTCAATACACGAACCCAGTGAGAGACCGGGAGTTGGATCTACGAGGTTCGTTCAGCTTCCTTCATAACGCCGTAAACGTTACCGCGGAGGAGCGTGTAACGTTAGCGTGCTCCGGCTCCACGCGGGCCGCACGCCGAGCTCCGTGAAGAAGTGTGTGTACCGTCCAACACAAGCAGCCACATGTCTCTGTGGGCTATTAAGAGTTACGAGCGGTCTAATAACTATGTAAGCTAGCTATATGCTAACCCAGCTAACCTAACTGTAGCTCTGCGAGTCAAAGTACAAGCTACACAGAGCTAGTAGCATCCTCATGCGAGTGCTTCTGATCACCAGCACGTAGGGAACTCCGTAATTAAGTGTGTGTACTCTCCGTAACAAGCAGACAAATGTCTCTGTAGGATATTATAAGTTACAAGTGGTCTAATAACTGTACGCTAGCTATTAGCTAACCCAGCTAGGCTAACGTTAACTGTAAGCCAAGAACAGGCTACACAAAGCTAACGTTAGTAGCATCCTCAGGCGAGTGCTTCTGTCCAACACGTCATGAACTCTGGGGAAACGCTGTGTGTTCGTATCCGTGTTGTCGGTGCCGCAGAACTGACGTCCTCAGTGCAAACTGGCTGTCCAACGTTGGCACAGCTAGTTAACGGGTTTGCGGTGCGGTGCCCGGTTCAGGCAGCCCGCCGAGATGTGCGTGATTATCGCGGGAGCGCGCACAGGAGGCCGGGTTTATTGAGTGGAATGTGTTTGTAAAAGTGCATGTTGCATGTTCAGCAGTGTGCGGAATCAGCTTTAATGGACATGTACATTTTCACATCCATGGAATTTGATGGAATTTTGTTTATAATAAGCAAAGATAAATATAAAAAAGACATTAAAGAAAACATTAACATTGGCCTAGAAAGTGCCGATAGTGCAGGTGGAATGTCTGATTAATTGTTCAATTGTGCATTAGACTGAAGGCCAGTGGGAAGAAGCTGGTGACATCATTTCATCACCTTCGTGACATTATTGGCTTACATTTCTCAGCCATGCTGGATGAGTATTGTGTCCTGTTTCAGCTTTGGCACTAGAAGTTCACACCGTCGTATCTAAACAAACCAAAAATATAATGCAACATCATTAGTTTTTAGTTTTGTTCTAGAAAACACAATCTGTGCAACTCCTTTTTTTCTGGCAAATGATTCATTCGGGCACCTAAATGTGTGAAATGTTTTATTAATGACAAACTTATGGATATTCTGCCTTTTTATAATGGGAGAGAGAACCTCTGTGTCTCTCAGACAAAAATAAAATTCCTCCTCTACTTTCTTTTCTTTCTTCACAGGTTATAAGATTCCAGTTCTTGAAAATCTTGGCGCGACTCTGGACCAGTTTGACACGATTGACTTCTCTGATAATGAAGTCAGGAAACTGGACGGCTTCCCTCTGCTCAAGAGGCTGAAGACATTGCTCATGAACAACAACAGGATCTGGTAAGTTAACTTGTTTCCACTGTTCTAATGAGTACTTTTACATAATGGTTTGTTTTTCTGGGCGGCTGCAAAGCAAATGAAGGAATCAACTAATCACGTATTTATCAAACCACACGGACGCTCAGCAGTCCACTACAGAGAGAACTTATTATTATTATTATTATTATTATCATTATCATTATTATTATAAGTGCTTTAACCTCGACAGAGCCAACATAGACCAGGTCCTCTCCTCCCGTTCTTGCCTTTCCCAATAAAACGCATGTAACGTCTCGTACCGATGCACAACACGTTTGCTGTGATTGAATGCAGTCAGCTGTGGTTCAGTCTTCAGGGGAAACAGGCTCTTCCTTTGAGAGACGCTCGTGCTCGATGGCCGCCTGTGTGTGCAGGCGGACGTCACACAACAACCTTTCTACTGAGACTGTTGTCTTCATGTATCTGATGAATGAACTTCAATACCGACGTTAAACGTGACTTCATCTGCTTTGTTTGAGTTTCATCAAGAGACAAAATGCTGCAGACGCAACGTGAACTAGATCACGCTGTGTGTTGTGCACGCTGTGTGTGTTGTGCACGCTGTGTGTGTCTGGTCACATGAGCGTGTCGGACGTGGCTGTGTTGTAATTTAAAGCGTTTCTGCAGTCGTATAGGTGAGAATCTGGAGCACGCTCTGCCGGGTCTGACTGAGCTGGTCCTCACAAACAACAACATCCAGGAGCTGGTGAGTAGCAGCAGGAGCATCTGGACCCGTCACTCATGTTTAGAGGATTTATCAAAATAGCGAATACAAACGTATTGATGCACAACAACAACAACCCTGTGAGTCTCACCTCTGTGAAGTCTTCAGTCCACACAGTTTGTGCTGTAGAGTTCACTGCTCACCTGTTTGATACTCTCTATGGTGATGCTGCAGCAAAATGGCATCTACTGTTATATTTCTGTTTTTATTGTAAAGTGTATTAGTTGCCCGTGTTTATGTAACTCCTAATAGGAACTCGTCCTGTGTGTTAACGCAGCATCACACGCTGCGCAGTGTCTTCATGGGTTGTGTCTCCTGCGCAGGGCGACCTGGACCCGCTGGCCACCGTGAAGACGCTGAGTCTCCTCAGGTACGACCGCTGGATGAGTCCAGGTGAACAGGACACGCCTCCAGTACTGCGGTGGCGTCTGGACAACGTGCGCACACGTGCACAGTTTCTAACTTTGACCTTTTAACTTGTTTAGTGGTCGATATCAGTGAAATGATGTTAACGATAAACCCAACACACACTTCAACACACACACACACCTTCATTACTGTCGGGAAAGTGTTTTTTTGGTTAGAATTTACCTCCAACACTGTTTTACTGAATGAAGCTTAAAACGGGTCCTAATCAAATTAAATGCTACCTCCGTACATTAGCTGTTAGCTCCCGGCCCACCGACTGCTAACGGCTAATGCTAAGTAGCTCGTCTCCTAGCCATTCAACGGATGTTGTCCTCAATATTGCATCATGAACATTAGCTCCCCGCTGTTGCAAGCTAGCGCTGCTGGTTGTGGGGGAGCTAGCTGAGAGCTAGCAGCAGCGCTAGCTTGTCCTTAGCGGGGACACCCACCCACTGAAGTACGACATGACGTGTTTGTGATGAATTCCCAGCTTGTTGAGGAATCCAGTGACAAACAAGAAGCACTACCGGCTCTACGTCATCAACAAAATCCCACAGATCCGAGTGCTGGACTTCCAGAAGGTAAAGCTCAAGGTGAGTGAGGTCCTGTGGCGCTGTGAGTCACATCAACGTGTTGGTTATTAACGGTGTTGAACCCTCGTCACCACGTTGACCGTCTGAAGAGCTTCTTGTACGTTTTTGTGGCCCCGCCCCCTTTGGACGAAGCTCGTTCTGTCCGCTTTCACTTTAACCGTGTGATATTGTTGTAGGAACGCCAGGAGGCAGAGAAAATGTTCAAAGGCAAACGAGGTGCTCAGCTGGCAAAGGATATTGCCAGGAAAACCAAAACGTAAGATGAACGTCTATGTCAGACAGCAGCTCCTCAGAACCACTGGATCCTGGCTGATGGAACGGGTTCATGTGTAGAAACTCCTGATAGCTGTGTACATCAAAGTACACAGTGATAAACACATCTCATTCATTTTTATAACAAACACCCCAAAAAACTGTGATCTGCACCAAGAGATCACCTCCTGGTGAGGAAACCCTTCCATAGTGGCCGTAATGACCTTGAATGGGACGGTAATGACCTTCCATAGTGGCCGTAATGACCTTCACCCGCCCTCCATCCTGAAGTCAGAGGCGTCCCCACAGTGCTGCTCAGGACTGCTGTCTGTGGACATTGTATCAGTGCACCTGACTAAAGAAAAGATACTATACATGAGCGCTGGTCTGGAGGTTGAGAAGCCGTGTGTGTGTGTGTGTGTGTGTCGTCTAATGGAGCTCCTCCCTTCCAGGTTCACTCCCGGTGTGGCGGCGCAGCTGGAGAAGAAGAAGACGGGTCCGTCTCAGGCTGACGTGGAAGCCATCAAGGTTCAGTCTGCCGCTTGAAGCCTTTCTGTCCTCACTGACCTCGTAGAGCGAGAGTCAGGAGAGATTTAACGTCAGTTACTCTGTACGAGGAGAAGCTCGTTCAGCCGGCTGCTAACTAACTATTACAATAAAAGGTACAAATCAGTTTTGCACAGAAAAGGCACAACAATGTGATGCCGTTATAACACAATCAGTGTATGAAGTGCACTGTTGCAAAGACGTCTGGTCAACTTAAGGTTGTTTTACTATTTAAGAATATGTATTCTTGTGCAATACCTTTACTATATTTTGTGCCTTATTTACATTGTTTACCTTTATTGTAGCTTGGTTTGTAGGACACGGCTGAAAAAGCTTCTCATGTCACAAGTAACTTTGTGACATGTGAATGTCCTCCATCTTTCGTGGCTCTGCTCTGTGACCTTTGACCTTTCCTCAGTGGGTGCGCTGAACATCTCCGCCTTGAACAGTAACAGCTGTGATTCCTTTACCTGTTTAGTTCCTACATCTCTGGATGAAGCTGGACTGTAAAATGACCTCTGATCATATTCACCTTCACCTTGTTTCAGATCGCCATCGCTAACGCCTCGTCGCTGGCCGAGGTGGAGCGGCTGAAGGGGATGCTGCAGGCCGGCCAGATCCCGGGACGAGAGCTGAGACAAGGTCAGTGCTGCAACACAACGCTGCAACACAACGCTGCAACACAACGCTGCAACACAACGCTGCAACACAAGCCGCGTTACAAACGAGTCTCTGGTGTAGTTAATGTTTTTAAGAAGTTATAGTCTGGCTTCACAGCAGAGTTTGGACTTGTTGCAGTTAAGATACATTGAGCTTCAGGTCCAGCGCGTCGATCTTTCTTTCTTTTATGGACGGACACAGAGATGCACACACACTCACTCACACTTTCCCGATGCATATTAAAAGATAATACCAGAATTAGATTAATTTTTTTTCTTCAGTAACTTTGTATTTTCAGATTCATATGTTGATGTTTCTGTTAATTTGTCACATTTAGGTCAAGCTGGGATGGAAGAGGAGGAGGAGGAAGAGGAGGAGGAAGAAGAGGAGCAGCAGCAGCAGCAGCAGCAGCAGGAGGAAGAAGAAGAGGAAGAGGAGGAAGACACTGCACATATGGACGGAGGCTCTGGAGAGGAGATGAATAAGGGTGATGAAGAGGAGGATGAAGACATGGAACAAGAGCCTCACCTTAACGGCTCCTGAATGCCTGCAAACACATTGAGCTCTTTTCTATGTTGTAGTTTGTTTGAGTTGAACGTGCTCGTACCGAGCTTTTATTTTGTAAAACGCTGTACGCGGAAATTATTTCTGATGTTTCTGTCCAGATTCTTTTCACCCGGCGGTGGGCGTGTTCATCAGAGGCATCGCACCGCCGCTCACGTCTTGGCTCCAGAGAGATGGTCAATGGAAGCAATCACAATGCTAAATGCTAGGCTACGACCTGGTGGCTAATGGGGAGCATGACTCAGACTCATAGATCACTGGAGCCCACATTCCCAGAATGCCTTTCAGAGCATCCTGTGTGTCCTGAGAAGTTGTCATGCTCGTCTTACAACATTAAATCAGTCAACTCTTGTTTTATGTTTTATCAACAGATGGATCCAGTTAATGTCAAACTGAAAAATAATTTCTATATTATTGCTCATGTTTTTTTCATAAAAAATAAAATTGTTTGCACAAATTTCTTTGCGGATTTCTATTTGTTTCATTTACAGAGTTTATGAAGTCATGGAGTTTTAAAACTCCATATTTCCAGGCCTGGAAAAGTCCTTGAAAAAAAATCCCAAAAGCAGTAAAAGTCCTGTAAATGTGTTTTATTTATGTTAATTTATGCTGAGTTTCACCTGTTTGGGCATGGAAATGCATTGGTCACTATGTGTATGAACCCTAATATATTGTGTTGTGATCTGCTAATAGCATTATTATAGTTATAAATACTTTTTTGCAAGGATCACGTTTTATAATTACCGATACACTGCAGTATTATAATGCATCACGAACGGGTTATAAGTTACAAGTTGCCATGGATTACTTTAGTAAAGTTAAATCAAAATAATTAAAAATATACTTGTAAGAGTGTATTGTGTGTGTAAACAATTCTCTATGAAGCAGCGTTCTGAGAAATGTTTCTAGGGGCTTTTATTCTGAAAGGGAAAACGGAAGAAGTAGAAGAAGCGGTACTGAAACGCAACACGACGCCGACACGTTGCGTTCATGACTCGGAAGTTAGCGTTAGCAAAGAAGGTTGACACGGGGAAGGGTCCCCAGCACGACATGTAGCTCAAGAGCCGATAGCACGGGATATAAATATATATATAACAGTTATATATATATATATTTATATACATATATTATAGTTCTATCGGAGATTCACACAGGCGGCGTTACTGAAATGGAGGATGTGGAGATCACAGACGTCAACGAGGACTCACCTTTTCAGGTGGAGAAGCCGCCGCTCACCAACCAGGACCTGAGCTCGCTGAGCCTGCTGGGTAACGTGACCACTGCGATAACAGCAACTAGCGAGCTAACCGTTTATTAAACGATGGAGTGAGCTAACCCACTTCTGGCCTACCTATCGGTAAACTACCACGCTAGTTACTTCCTGTTTAACTAGTTAGAGGTAAACTACCACTTCATGTACCGAGGGGTAAACTACTAGTTACGTATTGTTTAACTAGAGGTGCACTACTAGCTAGGTTACGTATTTACTTGCCGAAAACATTTAACTAGTTGTAAACTACTGTCTTACTGGTAGTGACACACGATAGCATGCTAATGCTAACAATAAGCTTGCTAACTGTTTGTTTTGAACGTTCCAATGACGTGAGAGGAAACGTGCAGTCGTGACGTCACGTCTTCTATCAACTGCGTCACCGCGAGGAACAAAGTTGTATTAACATTAAAGTTGTATCAACTCTATTTAGGAAACGCATATCTCTAAAACAGCACGTCTGACCTGATGAATGTGATTATCTTTCTGGGCTAATGCCATCAGAGGAGCTGACGTCAAAGCAGTGACCTCAGTTAACCATCTTCAAGTTATCTTTCCTCGTCCCTTTTTATTGCTTGAACGTGGTCGGGGTTATTAAACCATGACTGTAAATGTGTTGGTGCCTCGCTCCTGATAACTGAAGCTGTTCCTGCCTCCACCAGCCGGAGAGCTCCTGTCCCAGTATGGGTGGTTCCTGCTGCTGGGCGCCGTCGGGGTCTACCTGCTCATGCAGCACCTGAGCAGGAGGAGAGGCAGCCAGAGCGCCAGCAGCTCGGCCCAGGAGCCGCCGCAAGGTACCGGTCTGCACGCACGAGTCAGGGAGGAGTCACACGCACACCTGCTCGAGGATAGCCGAGGAGTCAAGAGCCACGCGCACGCGCACGCGCACGCGCACGCTTCATATGATCGTTCAGCAGAAAGCTCAATGAGCTCACCTGATGGACGCATCAGGTATCCACCGCTCAGGGTTCTTATGTCATGGAGAACCTGGAACAGTCCTGGAGTTTAAAAATGGTTATTTCCAGACCTAGAGATGTCCTTGAAAAAAAATAAAATCCCCAAAGTTGTGTAAAAGTCCTGTAATTGTGTTATATTCATGTGTTCATGACGTTCATTTAGTTATAAATAATAAATCTGCTTTTAAAAGAAAGAGGCTCAAAATATCAGCAGCATACATACAGGCATCTATATAAATGTTTATTCTTTTAATAAACTATTGTCTCTCATTCATTTGAGTCATTTAAGGTTTACTGTATGCTTTGAATCCTCATTGTTAGTTTAAATACTACATTTTATCACTTTTTACTGTTCACACACACGTTTCACACAATGTTTGCTCATGAACATTTAGTTTAAAGTCCTGGCTATGAATCTGAGTGTGAATCTCCTGTGTTCCTCCTAAAGATGCAGCGCTAGTGGCAAAAAGACAAGAAGGAATGGAAGCTGCTCGCATGAAGATGCAAGAAGAGCTGGACGCCAAAGCTGAGGTCTTCAGAGAGAAGCAGAGACAGGTGCAGTAGAGAAGGAAGCAGGAAGTGTGTGAGAGAGATGCCGTCACACCAACTGAACGCAGTGCTTTCTGTACACAGCAAGAAGAGGAGAAGAGGAGGCAGAAGATCGAGATATGGGACAGCATGCAGCAGGGGCGGAGCTACAAGGGAAACGCGAAACCGTCTCAGGTGAGTTCAGTCCTTCTTTCACCTGGAGCCTTAATCTCTCTGTAGCGGTTATTACTGCGCACGCTACGCTGTAAAGGTGTAAAGATACAGGACACAGCTGGCAGCTCATCAGAAGCTCCAGCTTCTAGAAGCTGAGATCAAACACCTTCACTGTGAAGTCGTTTGAGCGCTTCAGCCTCCTGTGACCCTCTGAGACCTCTTGTGTGTGTTAGTGTCTCTGCTCGTGTTGTAGAGGCTGTGACGCTCACACACAAACAGATCAGTGTCTGAGTGTAATGTCTGGTGCATGCGTCTCACTGCAGGGCTCTGAAGAGGCCGGCTCGTCAACCACCAGCTCCAGACCCAAGACGGACAAGAAGCCTCTACGCAGTGCGGGTGTGTACTTCATGAGGCCTTTAGTACATCACACTTTCTAAATGTCACCTTTTTATATTGTAGTCCAAAATGTTCCAATGAGCCTCCATGAAGTGAAAACAGTCTGAGGACGAGCTTCATACAGATCAGCATGAACATACATGCATACCTTCACTTCAAAAGGGACCATGTAGAGTTAAAACTGCTCTGTACCAGACTGTAGCTTCAGCTAATTAGCATCTGTCGAGCTCACGGCACAATGAGCCTTCCTGTTCCTCGTCTTCACGCTGACCTTCATCCTGCTGTGTTTCAGACTACAACCCTCTGACGGGTCAGGGAGGAAGCTCCTGCGCCTGGAGACCCGGCCGGAGAGGCCCGTCCTCTGGAGGATGAGGGTAAAGAGGGTCAGAGACTTTGGTCCGTTTGACCTTTTGACCTCTGACGTCCCGACGTGCACACTGACTGACTGAACCGAGCCGACGACGCCGCTCACCTGAGACGTATCGCCCAGAAGTTTTAGTGTTTTTAACCGGCTTCATGTTTGTGGTGGCTGCTGATCTTTAGCTGCTTGCTCTCCTCTCTCTCTCTCTGTCTCTCTCTCTCTCTCTCTCTCTGTCTCTCTCTCTCTCTCTCTCTCTGTCTCTCTCCTCTCTCCTCTCTCCTCCCTCTGCTCGGTGCTCAATGTGATCACACTGTTGAGGGAGAAATGCATTTTGGAATTGAACGCTCGCTATGACGCCGCTCCTGTCATCGGCGTGAAGCCAGCAGGTTCGGCTGATGGAGTTCACAGTCAGTGTGTTTTTATTTGTTTCATATATTTGTAAATGTGTGCCAGCGTAGAGACGGAGGAGTTGTTCCTGAAGGACATCTGCTTAGTTACAAGAAGTAGTGCATCCTGATGATGTCATTAACAGTTTGATCACAACGAAGGAGGGAATGTCTTCACTGAACACGCTCAATAAAGATTTGCTCCCCGGGTGTTTGTGTTGTGAGTCAAGATGCTTTGCTGTCACATGACCAGATTACAGACATTCTGCACAATGAAAAGATTATTTTAACACAGAAGTATAATCAACTTAAGGTAAAAATAAAATAAATAAGCCACAAAATATAAAAGATATAACAGTATTGCACAAAAAATATGAGAATAGTATTGCTCTGATAAATATGATAAAAGTATTTGTCCTTGATGTTTGTGTTTTTTGCGCATTAAGGAGCATAACAACCTGAAACTTCTCTGGAAACAACCAACGCAACGGCAACGATTGTAGAGCAGCAGAGCGACCACACGGGGGCGCTGCACGACAGAGCTGCAGGTGTGAGCTGAGCTCCAGAACACCTTGTTGGGATGTTTTCTCATGAAGCATTAAAGTATAATATGATGCTGCAAAACAAAGCAAACTATTCTAAAAATGTTCAGTTGCCTCACAGGACTTGTTTATTATTTGTCCATTTGATCTTTGGTGAAACAGCTGCTGAGCATAACACATAATAAATATATATATATATATATATATATATATATATATATATATTAGTGCAATAATGTAAACTAAAATGAGTGAGTATGGACATCAGAGACATAACTATTAACTATAACTAGTTGCAGATTGGTTTAGTGATCTACGCAGAGGGATTTTCCCAGATAACTTGAACGCAGCATCGTTGAATACAATTTCGGGGGGAAGTCATTAGGAACAGTCTATATTGGAAAAGTTAACTACGACTCCCAGGATGCATTTCTGCCACATTCATCCAATATTCGATCTTACAATTATGGCACACAGCGGGTGGAAGCTGTTTACCATTTTAGTTGAATTCAGAAACTATGGCGCCGTGTTTTTGTTGGCAACAGCCACACCGACGCGTTGTGAATTCACCACTGCGCCTCAGGCCGGATTGCTCTCCATGGCAACGGCGGCTGAGGCTCATGGGTAATGTAGTATTTCTCGCCATTCGCCAAACCAAAACGACTGTCAGTGCATAATTTCTCCGAAACAAAGTTAAAATAAAAAAAAACAATATTATTATGCGCTTAAGTGTCTATCGTGAGCGACAAAAATGACACTGATGAAAGTTTTAAAAAAAGAAAAGAAAAAAAAGATGGGAACGCATAATGGCAAAACGTACTTCCGGCCCCTCCCACCTCGAAAGAGATTCACCCATGATCCACCGAGCCAGCCACTCAGCGCGCTTCTACGGAAAGCCTTCGGGGTCAAACCGCTGCTTGGTTAAACCCCCACTTCGCAATCAGCGAACTCGACAGTCCGACATTCTTCCAATGGCAAGATAATGCTGAGAATGGGGCCGCTATTCAAGGCGAAGAAACAAAGCTGCTGCATTTATCGATCGGCGTTGAAGTTTGCCGATGGTCGATGAGGACACGGAGCCGCAGCTTGATGAGCAGAGAGGAGCAAACGGTTCAGGTGGCAGCTTCAAGGAGACTGCTGTGATGCTACGTAGGCAACTGGAAGAAAAGGGCTTTTCTACTATGAGAGAGTGTGTGTGATTCCTGGTTGTCTGGAAACAGAGGAGCCCTGCCGTTCTCTCTTTTTTTTTTGTTTTTAATTAAAAAAAATATATATTTTAGTTATCGTTTTTTGTGTTGTCGTTAGGATACAGCGAGGACACAGTGAGCTGGTGAAGTTTTTGTGGAATGGCAGGTCGAAGCCGAAGAGCATGGTTTAGTGTTCTGCTGGGACTGGTGGTCGGGTTCACGCTGGCTTCCAGACTCATCTTACCCAAGGCGACGGAGTTGAAGAAAGCTGGACAGAAGCGAAAGGCGAACCCCGCCGGCTGCGGGCTGAACGCGGGGCGCAGGACGGAGTACGGCGGAGCGCTATGGCCGCCGCAGGATAACGGTTCACCGGCCACCGAGAAGCCCGGCCCCCGGTCCAATAAGTTCCTGTTTGTGGGTGTCATGACGGCACAGAAATACCTGAACAGCCGAGCCGTGGCGGCACATAGGTATGTGACATGTCTGATGAGAAGGGGAAAAATGCTGATTTTTCACCCCACACACAAATGTGCTATTGGTCTCTCTGTCGGAAGGTAACGGTCCGAACGAGCGTCTCTCTGGAACGCTCCCGGACGCGGGCGGGACTCGGGCTCCCGGCTCCTATCGTGTATTGATCGGGCAGCTAAGCTAACAGCGGGTATCAGGCAGCTAAGATAACCGCAGGTATCAGGCAGAAAAGATAGCAGCAGGTATTAGGCAGGTAGCTAGTAGCAGGTATCAGGCCGCTAAGATAGCAACAGGTGTTAGTCAGGTAACTAGCAGCAGGTATCAGGCAGTTAGCTAGCAGCAGGCAGGTAGCAGCAGGTATTAGGCAGGTAGCTAGCAGCAAAACTAGTAGCAGGTATTAGGCAGGTAGCTAGTAGCTAAACTAGCGGAAGGTATTAGGCAGGTAGCTAGTAGCTAAACTAGCAGCAGGTATCAGTCAGCTAGATAGCAGCAGGTATCAGGCAGCTAAGCTAGCAGCAGGTATCAGGCAGCTAAGCTAGCGGAAGGTATCAGGCAGCTAAGCTAGCGGAAGGTATCAGGCAGCTAAGCTAGCGGAAGGTATCAGGCAGCTAAGCTAGCGGAAGGTATCAGGCAGCTAAGCTAGCGGAAGGTATCAGGCAGCTAAGCTAGCGGAAGGTATCAGGCAGCTAAGCTAGCGGAAGGTATCAGGCCCGCTGGGGTCCAGCGCCTGAAGGGACTGGAGCACATAACAAACCCGTATGAAACCCGCTGCTTCTGTCTCCTCTGACACGTTTCTTTGTACGTGGTCTTGAGCAGCTTCAGAAACATCGTGTCTCTTCACTGCAGCTGTACGATGTGAACTCAGCATCAGGATTATCATGTGCATGAGTCTTTTCTCTCTTTCACGCTTCCATCTAATGGACATTTGTCTTTGGAGACTTTGGGTTAGAACTACAACTGTCAATAGTAACTGCACTGCCAGTCAGTCTGTTGCTTATTTCATGAAGATCTACCAGAGCTCCACAGGCGACCTCTTGAAATGGCTCTTTTGTTTTTTATCAGTCCAAAAACCCAAATATGTTCAGTCAGAATGTTGGCCCGTCGTTTGTGGATTGGTCTTGTGATGGACTCGGTCAGGATGTTCTGGTCCTGCACGATGTCTCCAGGGCTTCATGTACAGAGACAATGTGCCGGCAGGCTCTTCAAACCTTCTCTCATCCTCGGCCTCCTGACGGTCACATCGGAGGTCTGCCATGTCCTCGCTGCACTGGTCATATGAGAACCTCGTTTGTTTCTGCAGAGGGCAGCTGATGTCTCCCCCGAGCATCTCCTGGGACCTCAGACAGAAGCTCTTGACTCGTGTGGTCATTGCTGACTCCTGCTATGTTCAAGCCTCGAGAAATAAGATGGCGTTTTCCTCAAAAACGAAATCAAAGTACAGCGTGGACAAGCAGACGTCTAGATTTCGAGAGCAGCTTGTTGTCTCCTGAGTTTCTAGTTCCGTTGAGGACCCATCTGGACTGTCAATGACCAGCAGTAGACGCAGATGAGCGGTTTATCCTGTTAAAACAACAGGCCTTCCAATTTCCTTGGAATGAATGTTTGTTGTTTTAGGCTTTTGCTGGAGGTATCGTGTGTGCTAAGCGGGGCTGCAGCGCTGAGTCCACACGCCAGACATGCGTGATCACTGTGAACGCATCGCATGAGAGCAGTGGAGGGACAAAGGAACCGAATCCAGAACCGAGTCCACGCTCCTGCTCTTCAGGTTCCCCCGTCTCGATGTCAGTGGTTATTTTAATGGGCTTTTGATTATATACCTGAAATCCATCTGGTTTTCACAAGCTGCAGAGATTCAAAAGCTTTTGTTCTCCGACATAAAATAGATTGTTAAATACCTCTTTGGTGACTGGAGAAGCTGTTATAGGCGGTTTCTAACAAAAGTCTAAAGGAGACCACTACACGTCCTCACTAGTCCTGCTGGAGCGTCGGGTGGAGCCGTGAGGTCATGTGACCGTGGTGGAGTTGGCTTTTTATATACAGTCTTTTCACTTCTAACCATGGCCTTCACGCTCCAGAAAGTGGGCTTAATCTGTGAAAAACATTAACGCTAATCCCCGTCACGTCTAGTTTTCCCCTCTGGAGGTTCTTCAGTGGAGGAAGCTCCTCGCATCAGGGTGAGGATGGTGACTTGTTGAAGGACGGCGTCACCGTCTCTCGTCCTCGTCTCTAAACGCTTCCCATAAGTTACTTCCCTGCACAGAGAGAAGGTCTGACTCATATCTTTATCAGTGAGAATCCTCCCACTCGGCTGCAGCTTCCCACGCTACACACACACACACACACACACACACACACACACACACACACACACACACACACACACACACACACACACACACACACACACACACACACACACCAGCAGCATTAACTGGACTCTACAGTCACACAGGTCTCCTGCTGTCCATCAGCTGTTGCTGGCTTCATCTGACACAGTGGAGAAAGACATCTGACAGGTTTCACAGAGCAGACTTTGTCTCCCACTTGATCCGTGTTCCACTTCCTGAGTCGACTGTATTTTCCTGCGCTGTTTGAAGCAGCGGCGGCGTTTGTGGGCGGCGGCTCGCCGGCCGGCCGACTGACGGCAGACGATCAGTGAACCGAAAGCCGGTTTCATGTCCGGCTCGTGGGAAGCAACCCGCCGGCTCACAGGCACCACGCATTGATCCATGCATTGGATTTCCTCCACAGACACACTGGGAGCCTTGATCGCTCAATATAGATGAGGTTAATGAGTTCACAACACACACGCACACACACACACACATATGCACAGCTGTCTTGTCAGATTTCACTTCACTAGAAGCTGAACCATCGGGTGAGTAATGGAAGCCTTTCTGTGACTTCATGGTTTCCCTCGTGCTGCAACACAGCTGCTTCTCTTCTGCTGCAGAGCAGCGTTTCAGTGAGGAACACGCTTCTGTCTGCAAGTAGCTGACAGCATGTGCTGCTACACGCGCTGCTATACACGCTGCTATACGCGCTGCTACACGCGCTGCTACACGCGCTGCTACACGCGCTGCTACACGCGCTGCTACACACGCTGCTACACACGCTGCTACACACGCTGCTACACACGCTGCTATACACGCTGCTACACACGCTGCTACACACGCTGCTACACACGCTGCTACACACGCTAGCTGTTCGTCAGAGCGTCCTGTTAGCTGCACATGTGTGTATCATGTCAGTACTACATCACGTGTGTATCATGTCAGTACTACATCACGTGTGTATCATGTAGAGTTCAAGAGAGATGAAGTGATGACAAAGTCCTGCGACGGATACGCATTACCTTCTGCTTTTATCAGCCTGAGCGTGTGATGTTGTTGCTGTGGAGATGTTTTGAAGAGCGTCTTCCTCTGCAACACATTCCGGTCATGCTCTGTGGATCTGCTCTACTTGGTGCTGTCCACCCTCACAGAGCCACGACGTGGATTTCATCCACTGACCAGGTCGCTGTGCAGGAGACCGCTGCTGGTGAGTGCACATGTAGAGCACATGTGCACTCACCAGCAGCGGTACAGGCTGCAGAGCAGCAGAGCAGCAGAGCTACAGAGGTGCAGAGCTGCAGAGCTGCAGAGCAGCAGAGCAGCAGAGCAGCAGAGCAGCAGAGCTACAGAGCAGCAGAGCAGTAGAGCAGTAGAGCTACAGAGCTACAGAGCAGCCCACGGCCGCTCCAGCTTTCAGCATTAGAGCAGAATGCAGCTCCAGCGTGTTTGTCCAGGAAGAGAGACTGAACGGTCTGCTAATGTAGAATAAACACTGGAGTGGATGAAGATCTGCTACATACACAGTGCTTATACATGGAGAACCTGGAACAGTCCTGGAGTTTTGAATTGGTTATTTCCAGGCCTGGAAAAGTCATGTCGTTAAAATCCTGTAAATGTGTTGTATTCATGTGTTCATGACGTTCATTTATTTATAAATAATGAATCTGCTTTTAAAAGAAAGAGGCTCAAAATGTCAGCAGCATACATTCAGGCATCTATATAAATGTTTATTCTTTTAATAAACTATTGTCTCTCATTCATTTGAGTCATTTAAGGTTTACTGTATGCTTTGAATCCTCATTGTTAGTTTAAATACTACATTTTATCACTTTTTACTGTTTACACACACATTTCACACAATGTTTGCTCATGAACATTTGGTTTAAAGTCCTGGCTATCCATTGTCAACATGTGTATGGATCCTGTAGATGTGTTTTCCAGGTTATTCCAGGTTATTCCAGGTGCATGCTGTCTGACCCGTGTCCCTCTGTCTTTGCAGGACGTGGGCGCAGAGCGTTCCGGGTCGCGTGGAGTTCTTCTCCAGCGAGGGCTCGGACACCTCCATCCCCATCCCCATCGTGGCCCTGAGGAACGTGGACGACTCGTACCCGCCGCAGAAGAAGTCCTTCATGATGCTCAAGTACATGCACGACCACTACCTGGACAAGTACGACTGGTTCATGCGGGCCGACGACGACGTCTACATCAAGAGCGAGAAGCTGGAGGGCTTCCTGCGCGGCCTCAACAGCAGCGAGGCCATCTTCCTGGGCCAGACGGGCATGGGGGCCCGGGACGAGCTGGGCAAACTGGCCCTGGAGCCCGGAGAGAACTTCTGCATGGGCGGGCCGGGCGTCATCATGAGCCGCGAGGTCCTCCGCAGGATGGTGCCCCACATCCGGGAGTGTCTGCAGGAGATGTACACCACCCACGAGGACGTGGAGGTGGGCCGCTGCGTCAGGAGGTTCGCCGGGGTCCAGTGCGTCTGGTCCTACGAGGTGAGAGGCTTTCCTTTGGTTCTGTTCTGTAACGTCTGGACTCAGGACGAGAGCAGTGTTGAGCGGTGAGGGTGCAGCAGAGCTGCAGGTGCATGAGGGGGTCAAGAACCGCTTGAAGCTACGCTAACGCTTCCCTTAGTCATGACGCTGAACACACGCGTGTGACATCACTGCTGCCGTAATGCTGCGTTCACACCGGAAGAGTTGAGAATTATTCCCCTGAGTGTGAAGTCGGCGGTGCGGAGTCAGCTGCATGGAGGAAACATGAACTGCTTTCATGGAGTCAAAACACCGACTAGCCGCCGCGAAAAAGTGAATTCACCACATGAAGTGGAGCCGGTCAACTCAGAGGAGAAATCTCAACTCTTTTGCTGTGAACGCAGCGAGACACTGATCCACCAATCAGCTGACGGCCAGCTGCAGCTCCAACTGTTGTGTTGTTGTGTTGTTGTGAGAGATGCAGGCTGCTGGTCGGTGTGTCACTGAGCCGCTGTGCGGTCACGCTGGTCCTCGTTCCTGACCCGTGGGCCGACCTTTGACCCTCCAGACCAGCGCTCTCTGCGCTCGCCGTGTCCCGCCTTCCCCTGCGGGACGTTGACACAGCGTGGTGTTGTGTTGTTTACTCACTCGTTTGCTCGCTTTGCGCATTAATCTGTTGCACAATAGTCCCACTGCTGAGACACGCAAACACTGAACTCTCCTCAGGCTGCATGTAAGTCCAGGTGGAAAAACCCTGGCATGTGAGCGTGCGGGCTGCAGAGGAAGCAGCGCTCCCTGTTCCTCACGGTTGAGCTCTGGTATTGACTGCGCAGGCGGCTCGTAGTCGTTGTTGAGACTTGTCACTTTGTGTGAGCGTTGTGACTGCGGGCCATGAGCCGAGTCCCTCAAACAACCCGACCGGCAGAGAGGAGCGCCGGCTCCTCGCCGCCGGCTCCCCGACGTGTCCGGACACGACGCCGACCTGTTGCTCACGAGTCGCTGCTGCTGACGGAGGAACCCGAACTGCTCGTCAGACGAGATTTAGCTGGTTTTAAATATTGGTTAAAAGTCCTGGAAATGTGGTTAAAAGTCCTGGAAATGTGGTTAAAAGTCCTGGATTCTTTTTGAAAAGTCCTGGAACCCACTGGTCCTCGTCAGGGCGCCGTCAGAAAGCCGAGCTGCTTGTTAAACCGGCGATTGAGCTGTTTTTTTTATTTTTTAATGAGTTTTTCTGTTCCAGAGGCCGCTGTGAGCTGCTGCTGTGAGGAAGCAGCTTGTTCATTGTGCACACAGTACAGTACTCAGGTTTTATGATACAGACAACGTCCCAGAGCAGCCAGAGCAGCCAGAGCAGCGTGACGTCACATGTTCATGTGAAGGTGGAATAAGTTGATGTGTTCATCTTAAAGGGCTTGAACACTGGAGGCGTGGCCACGTTGCGTCATCATTAATAAAGTTGGAGCCGTTCAGTCCTGATGAGGAGGAAGGGCCGACCACAGGAATGAACATGGATTATTTACCAGGAAGACTTTGTGTGTGACGCAATACACGTACTGGTTTCCCACCTCCACGTGCAGCGCCTCCGTCTGAAGGCTCCAGCACCTTGATGATGGTCAGAGTGACGTGGTGACTCGTGCAGGTCAGCCATGACACATTCACACGGTCCCATGAGCTCACCACGCCAGACAAAGACACAGGAAGTCAGCCGCCCACTCGCGACAGCGCCCCGACATGCTCTTATCTCTGAAGAGCACCCTCCTCCTCCTCCTCCTCTGCTGCTTCTCATAATGTATGAAGTCTGTGCGCTCGGCTCTCAGCTGGGTGAGCGCCTCTGCTCGGCCTCTGCTCGGCCTCTGCTCGGCCTCACCGTGTTTACAGCATTCAGCAAACAAACAGTGCTGAGTGATCCTGGATCCCAGCATGAAGCGGGCTGTGTGTGCTGGAATGCAGGACGGACGCTTTGGGACATTTTATAGGTCTTGCTGCAACCGCTGGAACCTGTAAAAGTCTTGGTTTCTGCGGGTGGGCTCTTCCTGACGCTCAGTGACCACGAGCGCCTCCTACAGGTCCTGTTTCACTGCGTTGTCAGCTCGAGTCCCCCTCAACCCAAACCCTGAGTCCTGCCGCTCTGCGCGAGTCCTGCCGCTCTGCGCGAGTCCTGCCGCTCTGCGCGAGTCCTGCCGCTCTGCGCGAGTCCTGCCGCTCTGCGCGAGTCCTGCCGCTCTGCGCGAGTCCTGCCGCTCTGCGCGAGTCCTGCCGCTCTGCGCGAGTCCTGCCGCTCTGCGGAAACAGCTCAGTCGTGCCGAGACGTACACACAGACTGGGTTGTGGAGATGAGGCTACACACTGGACTGTCCCTCAGCCTCTCAGTCCGTCTCGGCTCAGTCGCCTTTACTTCAGGTTCATGCAATGGTTTATTTTTGATGGAATAAAGTGATTTTAATGAAATACAGTATTTTAAAGCCTGGGTTGAGTAGTTTCCTGTCAGTTGAATGTGTTGCAGTCCTGCTCTGACCCTAAGAGTGGACGTCCAAACGAGCTTGTATTATTACGACCCACTAATAATATGTTCATGGTGCCTTGAAGACCTTCAGGTCATGCTCGAGGGTGTGATGTCTCTGCACATACTCGTAAATAAGACAAATCTCTTCTTCCATCTTGATGTCAAACTGACTGGATGTGAGTCCAGGTGTCTGATGGCGGCCTCCTGCTCGCTGCCTGTGGTCCTCGTGTGCAGGAGGTGAGCAGTAACCTGCTTCCAGCAGCACAACTCCACTCCAGCAGCCGCCCGCATGCCGGCGCACAAACAAGCTCCAACACGGCTCCTAATGGGAATCACAAGGCTGAGAGTCCAGCTCCTACTCCTGGTTCCTCCTGAGCGGCTGCAGGCCGGCCCGCTGGCTGCGTGCTCATCCTGTTGGCAGCAGCATTGTTCTCTCCGCGCTGCCGCTGTTCTTCAGGAGGAACTCATTCACGTTGATCTCTTCCATCTCAGCTCAGTCTGTACTTATTGGTACGAAAACCTCTGTGCTGCACACGGCTTCATATCTGATGTCAGCTGCTTCCTGTAGATACACAAAGAGGAAGCAGAGGTACTCGCTGTGCATTCAAATACATGCAGACGGACATGCATGTGTATGCATATACATGCATGTATGTGTGTATGTATGCATACATGTCTGCATGCATACACACACACATGCATGCGTACATGTCTGCATGCAAGCCTCCACTCATGAAGCCTCCTGTAGTTCTCTTGTCCCACTGTGGCCTCTTCTGTTCACTGGTTGCAAAACTCCAAGATGGAGACGGCCTGGTGAATTTTTAAGCTTTTTTCTTTTTTACATCTTTAAAGAAACTGTCTTAATGAGACGACTGAACGTCATCGCAGCAGCTAGCTAGCTAGCTAGCAAGCTAGCTAGCTAGCAAGCTAGCTAGCTAGCGCTGGGCCTCCGATGTGAAGGGAGCTCCTAGCTTTGAGTAGTTTTAGTGGGTCAGTAGATCTATTCCTTTCTATTGAAAAGGGATTGTGTCTGTCACAAATGTGCCCATGTGAATAGTTTTGATGTGACATGTTGAGCGTTTGCTTTGCGTGTCAAGGCCTCATGAAGATCTGCTGAGCGCTCCTCAGGTTAGTGACTCCGGCTCCGTCAGGACGGCTGCTGGAGCTCAGACTGACGACTTCCTGCATGAGGCCGTTTGTGTGACTGGTGAAGCTTTCCTCCAGGCCGAGGTTCCCTCCGCTGGGCCGGCTCGGCCTCGTCACCGCGCCTCCTCCTCCTCCTCCTCCGTGTCCAGCCCACTGCCAGCTCATGCTCCTGCTTTCCCTTTTTCCTCCTCTAATTGTATGCTCACCAGCTCTGCCAGGGCCGTGGAGGCAGAATGCTGACGCGTCTCTTTTCTCTCCTCAGAAAGCCACTGCTTTCCTTCAGCACAGATGAAGTGCTGAAGTAAAGCATGAATAGTCCAGTCGGCCCTCAGCTCTCTGGACTACCAAACAATCTGTTGCATTCGCAGCAGTGAAGCACAGGAACGCAGCCGTTGTGTGTTTCACTGCTGGTGAGTTGTGTTTCACTGCTGGTGAGTTGTGTTTCACTGCTGGTGAGTTGTGTTTCACTGCTGGTGAGTTGTGTTTCACTGCTGGTGAGTTGTGTTTCACTGCTGGTGAGTTGTGTTTCACTGCTGGTGAGTTGTGTTTCACTGCTGGTGAGTTGTGTTTCACTGCTGGTGAGTTGTGTTTCACTGCTGGTGAGTTGTGTTTCACTGCTGGTGAGTTGTGTTTCACTGCTGGTGAGTTGTGTTTCACTGCTGGTTGCTGGTGAGTTGTGAGTGACGCGGGTCTGACGGTGAGCCTGGTGAATGTGATGTTCATCATGGTGTTAAATCCCATCTCCAGTGGCTCGTGGTGGTGACGGCTGTCTCCTCTGCAGTGTGGAGCGGCCTCGTGTCCGTCCAGCTCTCTCTCAGGGCCTGTTGCCCGTTCATGAGCTGTGATGTGAACCGTTTGGTTGGCTTCCTCTCTCGTCTGACTCGTACCCAGAAGCCTTTTCCTCTCTCCTGCTCGGCCAAACCTTTTTGCTGGCTCTCTTCGGCTCTGCCAGCATCGGCCTGAGTCATGCTGCTGGACTCCTCCTCTTTTCTTTCTCCCCCTTTTTCAGCTCTGACTAAGTCCTGTCTGGAAGTGAAGTCCAGGCCGAGCGCTGACTGTTATTACAGAGAAAGTCAGGACATAAAAAACATCTGAGGGCAGTGAGGGCGAGCCGGCCGGTCTGCCGCTTCACTCCAGAAGCAGCGATGACGGTGGAGACCTCTTCATGGTCTGATGCAGGTCATCCTGATGGCCGCCCCGCAGGGCTCCAAGCCCCGGCGTGGGTTCAGGTCCCGACATCAGCAGGTTCAGCCCAGAAGAGGCTTGATGGAGGCGTTCTGGTGTTCGGGCTCGTTAAAGCCCGTTCACACCGGGCCGGCCGCCCAGTGGGAGGGCCGGCTCTGTGCCGTCTGCTGACTGCAGAACCAGCGGAGTCCTTTCATCAAAGTGTGCATGGAGACGGGATTCAACCAAAAGGTTTCATGTCTTTTCTTCTGGCACTTTTCTTTCAGGATTTCTCTCTTTCTTCCTTCCTGTTGCAGCGCTGAGCTTTCAGCCGAGGCTCAAGCTGCATTCACACACAAAGAGTTGCAAAAAAACTGACGCTGAGTTGTGTCGTCCAATCGGCGTCTAGAAGCTCCGCCCGTCATCATCAGCGGCGTCCTGCTGCTGTCAATCAAGCCGATGAGTACGGATGACATGATGAACCCAGAGAGCAGGAGGCTGACGCTCACTTCAACCAGCAGGAAGCAGAACCAGAGGTCACTTCATGCTGGTTCTCGTGGAGTAAAGACACAGATAAGCCACGCCCCCTTTCCTCCACAAAAAAGCAAAGTCGTTCGAGTCAAGTCAGGCGAAAAAGCGTTGCGCAAATTCTCAACGCTTCCGCTGTGAACGCAGCACGAGAGGCTGAACGTGACTGAGGTCCAGCAGAAGGTGTCTTTGTGGAGGACGATGTCGTCCCGTCAGACGCCGCTGAAGAACAGAGGAGTTTAACTTCTGCTGCCAAACGACGTCTGGAAGCGCTCCTTCATGTCCAGAGCAGCAGAACGCGTGAAGGGCCTCTGCTGAAGGCTCAAGCGCCGCGTTCCTCTGAGCTCTGCTGAGGTTAAGACACAACGACAATGTCCAAATCTATGAAATACCTCCCCGATGAAGGAAGCGTCTATCGGCCCTGCTGCCGTCGTCCTCGTGCCGCCGTCCGCTCGGCCCGGTTCCATCAAAAGACGAGCTCTCAACCACAGAGCGGAGGTGTTGGACGTGATCAGACGCGTCGGGCGCATTCATTGTTCTGAAACACACGGAGACGTTTACTTTAACTGCCAGTTCTCTCCTTGTAAAGGCCGCGCACGCCAACATCTAAGACCATGTTTGTGCTCGCGTCATCAGTCAACCCGCACAGAGCTGCACCACGCCATCTGCTCCTCTACGGGCTAGCCTTCGTTAGCATTAGCATGTGTGTGTGTGTGTGTGTGTGTGTGTGTGTGTGTGTGTCTTCAGTGACTTTACTTTCCCTCTGAAGGACCAGGCGTCCGTCTGACTCTGCTGTTCTGGCAGCGATGACGTCATGGTTCAGTTAACGACAGTGTTTTAACGGCTGTATTTAGCCGCTGAGCGTCGGCTGGTTTGTTAGCTGCTGTTGTCTGAAGGTCGTATGCTGCGGTCCTCTCAGGACGCTGCCAGTGTGTGTCTGCTGCTTTCACTTTGCTGATTGGGCCGACAGCTTCCTGCCTGCAGTCATTACTCCTCATTATGCTCATTATGCTCATTATGCTCATGATGTGTTTCTGCTTCAAGCGTTTAACCTGGAGGCCCTGAAACGATGTGGAGCAGAGACCAACGTCTTAGAAACGCCTGATCTCCACCTGATGAGCACCTTCCTCTGAAGTGAAACCACAGAACAGAGTTTATTCATCTGTAGTCAGGTTTTATAAGCTCATGGAGGACCTGGAAGAGTCCTGCAGTTTTAAAATAGTTATTGCCAGGCCTGGAAAAGGCCTTGAGAAAAATAAAATCATGAAATGTGGTTTAAAGTCCTGGAAATGTATTTTAAATTCCTGGAAAAGTCATGAAAATGTGGTTTTAAGTTCTAGAGATTTGGTTAAAATTCCTGGAAACTTTGATAAGTCATGGAAATGTTGATAAAATTCCTTGAAATCAGGATAAAAGTCCTGTAAATGTGGTTTAAAGTCCACATTTGATTCTCTGGTGTTGCAATAGCGGCGTTGACCTTCATGAGGTGATCTTCTATATTTTCCGTGATGACCTGGTGGCCGTGGGCCAGACTCGGTGTCTGGAGTCAAAGCTGCTGCTGTGAAGCAGAGACCGAGCGCTGCTGCAGCCGTGAGGCCTCGTGGCGTCCTGTCTGCTGCAGCCGTGAGGCCTCGTGGCGTCCTGTCTGCTGCAGCCGTGAGGCCTCGTGGCGTCCTGTCTGCTGCAGCCGTGAGGCCTCGTGGCGTCCTGTCTGCTGCAGCCGTGAGGCCTCGTGGCGTCCTGTCTGCTGCAGCCGTGAGGCCTCGTGGCGTCCTGTCTGCTGCAGCCGTGAGGCCTCGTGGCGTCCTGTCTGCTGCAGCCGTGAGGCCTCGTGGCGTCCTGTCTGCTGCAGCCGTGAGGCCTCGTGGCGTCCTGTCTGCTGCAGCCGTGAGGCCTCGTGGCGTCCTGTCTGCTGCAGCCTGAGAGCTGCAGGAGGAAGTGCAGACAAATGAAGCGAAGCAGTCGTTAAACCACCACAGCCAAGAATACTGCAGGAGGCCGAGACGTCAGGACAGAAACTCAGCGCCTGCCGCTGCTCCTTATGCAGCAGCGCTAGCAGCGCTAGCAGCGCTAGCAGTGCTTTCATTGAACCAGTATCCATCACCATCAGTCTCCGTCTCAACACACACACACACACACACACACGGCCTGAGGCTATTCTGTGTTTTTTATTTCTTCTCCGTGTTTGTCGTGTTTGCCCTTTGACCCCTGCGTGTTTCTGCCTCTGCATACCTGTCTGTAACGTTGTGTGGCGAGGTTGTGTCTTGCAGCGTTAACGTGTGTTTGTGTGGCGCGTTTCCAGGGCCGTGCGTCGTGTCTGGAATGTGGGATATGTTAGTTAGTCCTGGCACAGGCGTCTCAGGTACTTGTGATGTGCCTCTGTGAGGCGCCGAGGTTTGGATCCGTCCATAAATTATTCCCCCGGCCTGTTTGTCCATTCCTCTGTTCCATCAGCTCTGCTGCTGGCCTCTGCCTGGCCGCCGCCCGGGACCCTCGCTCCTCATGGGATGTCAGTCAGCGTCATCAACTCCTGTAGACATTTGGTTCAAAGTCATGGACAGTTGTTTTCTATTTAATGGACTGAAAGGCTGTGTGAGAGCCAGTTGCAGGTTGTTGGTTCTCTCCTGATGGGTGTATAGAAGCTGCTTTCACCCTGCAGCCTCTCCCGTGTCGGAGCATTCAGTCCCTGCGTGGATGAATGAAGGTCGACCCCGTTCCTCCTCTTCCTCCTCCTCCTCCTCTCAGAGCAGCTCTGCTCCTCGTCCAGCCGGCAGACGAAGCGGCGTTAAGCCCTGAGCTTGGCCCACATCGGGGGCGGCGCTGACCAGTAAGCCTTAATCTTTATCCCGCCGTGCCAGGACGTGTTTGTTGTCTGCGCGCATCCGCCGGCCGGCGTCCCCTCACACATTCACTGGCTGCTGAGTTTCCCTGTGGTCAACCTGAGTTTGTGGGCGGAGCCTGTGTGAGGAGGAAGTGATGACGCTGCAGCAGCCCGGCGCCCGTTCATGAGGATCTGTTGAAGTGTTGTACGTTAGCGGACATCTTCACACCGCGCCGCATGTCTTTGGATTCATGCTACATCATACAATGACATCATACAATGACATCATACAATGACATCATTGGCCTTCAGTTGGTCTATTGCCAGAGTTTCCCTTCAAACACTTACTGATGGACTCTGTGAGGGAGCAGGAGGAGCACTGAGGAGTCCTTTGCAACTTCAAGGACTGGCTACAAGCTGCTCCTAGCTTTCCCCGCTAGCACCCTGCTGTAGCAAGCTAGCGCTGTTGCTAGCTCCCTGCTGTAGCAAGCTAGCGCTGTTGCTAGCTCCCTGCTGTAGCAAGCTAGCGCTCTTGCTAGCACCCTGCTGTAGCAAGCTAGCGCTCTTGCTAGCACCCTGCTGTAGCAAGCTAGCGCTGTTGCTAGCTCCCCGCTGTTCCTACTGCCCGCATCCACGCTGCCGGAGTCAGGCGAGATAGCGGGGAGCTAGCAGCAGTGCTAACTGGCTACATTGGGGAGCTACTGGTGACAGGTAGTAGCATCTTGTAACTCAACTTTTACATTTTTAATATTGATGCAGGTGCGTTTTCCTCCTCGTCGTCATTGAATAATCTGATGCAGCAGCTCAGTCTCCAGTGTAACACATTCAGATTCTTTAGCTAATTTATTATTTATTTATTTTCCGATCAGCAAATGACCAGTAAATCATATTTTTCATAGTGGAAATGTCGCTCGCTGCTTCTCCAGTCATAAGGTGACGTAGCGGGCGGTGAGCGGCGGCAGCTGGAGCCCGAGGCGGCTCCAGCCAGCGTGCTCGATCCCTCATGACACCCATCACACTCGATCACTGCGCTGCTCTGAGCCGCCAGCATCCAATTACAGCAGATTAGTTTCTAAGAGCCTTACAGTGAGCGTGCAGGTCCTCGCCGCGTGGTTCCTCCTCTCAGGAGCTGGCACTGATGCCACGAGCTCACAGCACCTTCTACCTGCTGGAGAGACGCATGTCTGATGCAGATAGGAGACGCATGTCTGATGCAGATAGGAGACGCATGTCTGATGCAGATAGGAGACGCATGTCTGATGCAGATAGGAGACGCATGTCTGATGCAGATAGGAGACGCATGTCTGATGCAGATAGGAGATGCATGTCTGATGCAGATAGGAGATGCATGTCTGATGCAGATAGGAGACGCATGTCTGATGCAGATAGGAGACGCATGTCTGATGCAGATAGGAGACGCATGTCTGATGCAGATAGGAGATGCATGTCTGATGCAGATAGGAGATGCATGTCTGATGCAGATAGGAGATGCATGTCTGATGCAGATAGGAGATGAAGGGGCTGTTGCGTGAAGGAGGAAACTGAATAAGCTCAGCGGGCTGTGATGCAGCGCGCCCAGAACGAGGCAGCGTACCCTCACAGTCAGCAGCAGCTGTTGCACGCTGCAGCGGTGCATCCTGCAGGAGACCGTGGATCTGAAGGAGGTCACATGATGCATGCAGACGGGATCAGTTTAAGGGTCAGTTCACCCAAATGATCTTTCCTCTCTCAAGTCACCCACATCCTGACATCTGTCTCCACCTCGGTGCTGCGGCTCCTTCACACTTTAAGTTGATCCTCTGCAGTGTGACGACATCCTTCATCCCACTGGAAACCAGTGACGTGAGTGTTGCACTGACCAGACGCCACCAGGTGTGTGTGTGTGTGTGTGTGTGTGTGTGTGTGTGTGTGTGTGTGTGTGTCACGGTTTCTAATCCAGGAACAGAATCCAAAAGACTTCATTGTCTGTTTTGCACTCAGGGACAGAAATGTGTCTTTGGTTTCATGAACAAAGTCTGTTCTTATACACACATTCTGTGTGTGTGTGTGTGTGTGTGTTGACAGTGAACACACTGCAGTCAGATCGGTTTAATCGGCGGTTCGATCCCCGGCCCCGCGAGCCAGCGTTGACGTGTCCTTGAGCAAGACACACACCCCTAACATTGCTCGCGTATCTGCGACTACAGTGTATGAAGGTTAGATAGTGATGTGGCTCCTCATCACTATTCATGTGTAAAGACTCTGAGTGTTCAGAAAACACTCCATGAAATCAGACCATTGTTGCTTGTGGTCTTGGTGGCCTTCTTGGTGGTTGTGGTCTTGGTGGTGGTCTTGGTGGTGGTCCTTGAGGAGGAGGCTGAATAGCATGAAGAACACAGTTCCTCAGTGTGACAGGGAGAGGAGTAAGACTTTTAAGCGTGCGCTCATGCAGACGCTCCCGAGCAGCAGCATCCCTCCTCCTCCTGTGCGGTGAGAAGGAAGTCTTTGTCCTGGAGCTGCAGCCTGGAGGAGGATCAGGGCTCAGGTTGCTGCAGGAGTGACACAGAGGTGAGGATGCCTCCGAGAGGAAGGGCCCAGAGACAGGGAGGCTGTCCTCAGGCTGCAAGCCACCATGTGCAGACTGTCCTCATGTCCTCAGGCTGCAAGCCACCATGTGCAGACTGTCCTCATGTCCTCAGGCTGCAAGCCACCATGTGCAGACTGTCCTCGTGTCCTCAGGCTGCAAGCCACCATGTGCAGACTGTCCTCGTGTCCTCAGGCTGCAAGCCACCATGTGCAGACTGTCCTCGTGTCCTCAGGCTGCAAGCCACCATGTGCAGACTGTCCTCATGTCCTCAGGCTGCAAGCCACCATGTGCAGACTGTCCTCATGTCCTCAGGCTGCAAGCCACCATGTGCAGGCTGTCCTCATGTCCTCAGGCTGCAAGCCACCATGTGCAGACTGTCCTCAGCCATCAATCAGCAACTCAGTGGGACAACGTCAACATGTAAACAACAACAAACAAACAATACCAGTTAGAAACTTGAGTTCTGGGACCAAACTGTTCTGGAGACTCCAGAAGAGAACCTGCTGCTGTTAGCATTACTGCTGCTGTTAGCATTACTGCTGCTGTTAGCGGCTGCAATGTCGACGAGTTAGAAGCCGCCATCTTCCTTTGGCTCAGTGGGTGTGAGTTGTGCTACTGGGTTAGCCTGTATGCTAAGGTTACTTGTCTAGCCTTCATGCTACTGGGTTAGCTTTAGTGCTAAGGTTACTGGCAAAGCCTTTGAGGTTATTGGGTTAGCCTTTGTGCTAAAGTTACTGGGCTAGCCTCCATGCTGAGGTGTGTGGCTTTAATCAAACTGTTATTGTATATTAACTTTTTCTACCTTAATATTTGACAGTGAGTTAGAGTATCGGTGCTAATCTGTTAGCGTACAGAGTAAACGGTACTTAATACCGGCTTCCTCAGGGAACGGGGACCTCCTGCTTGTTGGACCTTTGCCAGCTCCTGTCAGAGTGCTGTGAGACGCAGCATGACTGAACATGTGATGAGCTGCGGCATCACAAGAGTGAACTCTAATCTTTTTACGTGTTTTTTTAAAGAGAACACACGTTTGCACCATAAACAGCGCGAGGAGGGTTACATCAGCGCGGGCCGGGGGCGCCAGGAGTGATTGCATTCTTAGACGATGAGTCTTTTAGGTGCGAGGTCGGCAGTCCCGAGGCTGCAGAGGGGGGCTGTGGGACAGGAATGGAAGGTCTTCAGCATCTCGTCGGGTCTTCAGCATCTCGTCGGGTCTTCAGCATCTCGTCGGGTCTTCAGCATCTCGTCGGGTCTTCAGCATCTCGTCGGGTCTTCAGCATCTCGTCGGGCCTCGTGGATCTGACTGGATTCTGTCTCTGATTGATGGGCCTCCTCTCTGTGGACTGAGGTGCAGGCTGATGACATCGTTGTAGTGACATCTCTACGACGGCGTGTAGATCCTCAGCAGGCACCGGCTCTGCTGGCGTCTACCGAGTGGTTTCTCAGCTCCACATGGGATCCACACCAAACCTCGTGTCGGCACCAGCTGCTTTAATAAGGTCGTGGTCGTATCAGCGCCTGCAGACTGGACATCTCTCTGGCCTGTACCGCTTGATAATGACATCGTGACGTTTCTCCTCCAATGAATGCATCTCCAGCTTCCTCTCTTTCCCTCTTTTCCCTCTGCGACCTGTGCAGACTGTCTAGAAACTCTCACTTTTTCCATCTTCTCACTCCCTTTTTCTCTCTGCTCTGCTTTCCTCAGCGGAAACAGTCGTCTCACCAGATCCTCAGGTTTTCTTTGAGGATTTACCTCGTCATAACCGTTTCTTTTTTTTTCAAACGTCACTTTCTTTTTTATAGCCGAGGCGTCGCGGCTTTCCACTTCTTGCCTTTTTCTGTTGCTGTGGAGAGGGAGAGGCTGTGTGGTGACGGCGTGGACCTGGAACAGGGGATGAGATGTAAACCGTAAGCTCTCTCTCCCAGATCTGCAATCCAGAGGGCCAACACTGAAACGTGTGACGTCGTCAGGTGTGAAGTGTTGAGGCTCTCCACAGAGCAGGAGATGTTCTCTGTGACACTGAGAGCACTGAGAGCAACGCTCTGGTCCAGGTCCACAGCAGAAGCTCAGACTTTGATCAGTTTTGCTGCATAAAGTTTGTGTTCTGTGACAAACTAGAGAGAATGAATCCCAGTGACTAGATGCTGCACACGGCCCTTTACTTTACCAGCTCATGAGTGAGCCCATGGAAATGAGATGGAAACGCTTAATTCTGGTGGCTATTACCGACACGTATGGTCAGTTATCATCTACTTTAATTTAGCTGTCTGCTCCGTTCCGAATTTAGGTATTTTGGGATTTATTCAGTCCTCAAATCAGTGAAAACAAGTCAAGTCTCGAGGTCATTTGGGCTGAACGGAGTCTCTTCCAGTGCACCCTCCTCTCACGGTGACTGTATGAACGCGTCGTGTGTTGAGCGTCGGTCTGTGACAGAAACTCCAGGGACGCTTCCCCGGTGCGCCCGCGATGTGGACGATCATCACTCATTGAAGAAGTGGCCTCTTCTCAGAGGACGGGAGCAACACATCTGACTGAAAGGAAATCTGAAGTCATCGCCGCCATCGTAAGGCCTGCACTGCTCCCGGCCTCAGAATGTCTGCAGAAAAGCCAACTCTATTATTAATCCATGTGGAAGGATGTGTTCAGATGAGCCGCTGGGACTCGGGCTCCAGAAGAAACCTCATGCTGGTGCTCCTTTAAAGTACAGACTGAACCTTCCCTTTCATTACCAGCCAGCCCTCGTTGCTCTTTATTGCATTATTATCTCCATCTAAACTCTCTCTTCCTCGAGCGACGGCTAACTTGCTGTTCACGTGTCGGGTTAGACTGCTGGAGACTTTTCCTCTCAAGCACCATTTTCTATTCTCAATTGGACTTCCTGTCCGGAAACGGATAAGTGACTGTTGATCACTGTGAGGCCGTCTTTAGTCCGGCGTTTAAACGCGCCACACCTCGACCCACTGGTGCATCACATCCTGGGCTCATGGCGTGGCTGGTGGAGGAGAGGCACGCCATGAGCCCCAAACGTGACGAGCCGTCACGCCGCTGCGTGTCCAGCGTTCTGCATGCCGGCTGCTAAAACCAGCAGAACGTCGCATGAAACGCGCTCTGAAGCTCTGTGAAGCCCAGCAGACTGTGTGACATCCTTTAGTTTTACCACGTCTGCACGGCCGAGGACGGCACGCTAGCTGTTAGCTGTTAGCTGTTCACACGGCAGCGGAACGCAGTACTTCTTGACTTCTTTCAAAGCTTCTGAAGGGAAAGTTTAATAGTTTAGGTTGCAGTGTGGCAGCAGAGCTCCTTCTCCATTGCAGTGGCTCTTTCTGTTAGCATGTTTTGTGTTAGCTTTCTGTTAGCATGTCTTGTGTTAGCTTTCTGTTAGCATCTCTTTCCATCGTTGTCTTCTGGCATCAAGTCACAGATGTCTGTTGCGTTGCTACTCGGTGGACACGCTGGTCATTACAGAGAGGACAACATGCTAACGGTTGAACATGTGTACCTTTGTCATGCGAGGCAGCGTGGTTTCAGTCATCTGGCCGAGGTGAAGCACATGTTGTGTTTGCACGTGTTGAGATCAACAGCCGGACTAATCGCAGCGTGTACAGTCAGTTTATTTACTGCATGGGGCCGTTGGATGTTTCCTCCGAGAACAATGAGCGGTTTCTTCCTCTTGAGCCTCAGCTAATGCACTCTCTGGCACCGCTCGAGCTTCCTTACAACAATATTTCATTAGGAAGTGGGAGACCTCATTACAGCGGGCCTTTGTGCATTGTGCAGTAGCCGAGCAAGCGAAGGTGTGGGTGAAGCTCTGGAGGCAGACGGCCAGTCATCCTCCAGCGTGGCCTCCAGCCGGCGGTTCAGTTTCCACATGCGTCCCAGTTGCTCCAGTGCAGACGTGTTGCGTGGCTGCGTGTCACACACACCGTCTGCAGCCTCGCCCTGCTCCCATTTGATGTAATCTGTGGTGTAGTGTAACTGTTTGTGAAGGCAAACTAACCAGCTAACCAGTGTGCTTTTCTCACTGATGAACTCGCTGACCCACAAATCAAGAACTATGACAGTTTCACACAGATTACTAGTCAACTAAAAGTAATCTGACATTTCAGACGGACATGGACGTAAACGGCAACATGACTTTTACTGTTTGACTGTTTGACTGCTGACGAGTGTTAAAGCGTGAATGTTTCACTGGGCTTAAAGATGCTGTTTGTCAGCTGCTTCATCCAGTAGCAGCAGAGCAGGGTGCTGGGACCAAAGTTGTGTAAAAGTCCTGTAAATGTGATTTCACTACATGTTTTGCTCATGGACATTTAGTTAAGTCATGGGTTCATACACATTCTGAACATGACACACACACACACATACACACACACACACACACACACACACACACACACACACACACACACAGCAAACCCTACAGGCAGCATTGCGTGAGAGCGCTGGCGTGTGTCTGGAGGCAGCACATGTGTGTTGCCTCAGAGCATCACTGCAGCGTCTGGAGGAGTCACAGCTCTGAGCCTCATCACGGGAATCACACGTCTCCTGGTTCCTCCTCTCTATCGGCTCTAGTGGCACGTGACACGTCTAGTGTCACATGACACGTCGAGTATCAAGTCTAGTGTCACGTGTCACGTCTAGTGGAACATGACACGTCTAGTGTCACGTAAAACTAGTAAATGTCTCGTGTCACTGGTGTCGTCTAGTGTGACTAGTGTCACTAGGCATGTCTCGTGTCACTAGGCATGTCTCGTGTCACTAGTCATGTCTCGTGTCACTAGGCATGTCTCGTGTCACTAGTCATGTCTCGTGTCACTAGTCATGTCTCGTGTCACTAGGCATGTCTCGTGTCACTAGTCATGTCTCGTGTCACTAGGCATGTCTCGTGTCACTAGGCATGTCTCGTGTCACTAGTCATGTCTCGTGACACTAGACAGGACTAGTCACACTAGTCCTGTCTAGTGTCACTAGTCACACTAGACTGGACACACGTGACGTCTCGTGTCAGCAGGCTCCTGTGAGCGCTCGGGTCCTGACTGCACGTGTTTCAGATCTGTAGTTATTTCAGAGGCAGCTTAACATTTCTGCATGAAGCAAAGTGGATCAGCTTTAGTTATGAGTTCCTCCCCTCAGTTTGTGTGGAAACTAGATTGTTGGTGAACTCTTCAGTCTGCGTTGGAGTCAGTTTTGGGGGAAAACATGTCCGTGTAGGAGCTGCCTCCACACAGTAAGCGTGCTTTGTTTCAGGTTCCCATGAGCACCTCTGGCCATGGAAGGAAATGAAATGATTCCCTTTGGTGCAACGTTTTGTCTCGTGATCTGACACTGAACCAAATAGCAAACGTGCCGTCACCACGACCAGAAGCCCTCCAGACTCACATGTGAGCGAGAAGGCGGTAGTGCGTGTTCCCCTCCATGTCGGCAGCCATCGTCACGTGGCCGCTGGCAGGTTTTCTCAGAACCTGCCGCACGTGTCGACGGTGACATCTGGACCCGGAGCCGTAACCGTCAGCAGACAGCTGTTGCTGTGTGGACCTGGGGGCCGGCCGGCCGCGCTGTCGCTGGGATCAAACGGGTGCGGGGGTTGTAATTAGGGCGCCGCTCCCGTCGGCCCCCCGGGGCAGGCCACGGGGAGGTGGGGGTGAATTCCCTGAGCCTCCACCGCGGGCTCCTGTCCTCCTCAGTACTTCTGGACCTCAGGGCACAAACACAGGTCCCTCCCCGTCTGTGCATGTCAGCGCTTCATCCACAGCGTTGATGACTCCATGAGGAGCAGTGGGATTCATACTGTAGGAACCAGCAGGAGGACTCGGTTCAACGACGCATTGATCTGCAGGTTTCAGCTGCAAGGTTCAAAGCTTTTATTTAGCCCATTTGTGCCCCGAGACCAACAGTACAGACACATTAAAACATTTTTTTTTGCAGGGCTCTCTGACTCAACAGAACCGTAGAAGTCGCCTTACAAGCCGCTCCTGCCTTTTGGTGGGCGTAGCAAGCTAGCTCTGCTGCTAGCCCCCCACTGTAGCAAGCTAGCACTGCTGCTAGCTCCCCGCCAGCCGCTGCTGCTACCGCCCGCGTCCCCGCTACCCGCGTCGAGCCGGGGCCGGTCCCGCTAGCTTGGGTGGTTGTCGGGTAGCTAGCAGGCAGTTGAATGAGATGAATCTGCATTTGTTGCTCAGTGGCCGCTGGGTTTCACACTTTAAACTCTGTCACTCGCTGATGCAACATGTATTGGGACAAGCGCAGGTGGCTGGAGGCTGACGTCACCCCTCCAGAGCTCTTCTGACGGGCCGGAGCTGTGTAGCAGGTGCCGGTTCATGCACTTCCTCTCCTCGTTGACACACACTGTGATACCAGCTCTAATGAGGGAGGAATTAGACTTGAAAGGGAGATTTTCTGTTGGGGTGGAGGGATTGTTTAGGGAAGGGACCGGGGGGCAGATTAGAGGTCTGCATGAACATATTCACTTTCAGACTTTGTGTAGAAACACTCGTCTCTGAGCTTTCCTCTCCACCCACGTCCCAGTTCCTGTTCCCTCCATTTTCCTTGGGCGGCACTCGCTAAATGCTATCTCCATGAGCCACCAGGACTCCACAAGTATGCTGCTGCCCACTGCACAGCTATAATTACCCCCAACAATAAAAAACAGGAGCGAAAAAGAAGAAGAAGTGGAGCAGCATTGGGTAGTTTTTCCCTGGGCTTTTATGGAAAGCTTTAATTTCGGCCTGTGCCTCGGTGGTGGAGCCCGTCGGTGCTGTGATCCGCCCACGGTCGCAACGGAGCAGCTGCTCCAGGATGACGAGGAGCTGCCGGGGAAGACCTCATCCATATCGCGCCGGATCAAAGTCAGCCGGCTCGCACTGCCGAGTAACCGCTTCTGTGGGTCAGGAGGAGGACCGGCCCGGTGGCGCTTTGCTCTTCACGTTCGTAATGGTCTTCATCAGATTGAAAGCAGGCGGGGCTCAGTGATGAGGACCGTCTGCTCGCCTGAGGGGAAAGTAGAAGAACAAGGAGCTGAAGATAGAAGTAGAGGCAGACGGAGCCATCTGGCTTCCTTCTCCCTCTGAGAGCTGCACATGTGCAGCACCGACCGGCTCTCACGAGGGAAACCCAGCTCAGGCCTGAAGCCAGGGAGACCTTCAGGTGTGCAGTGAGGGACCTTCAGGTGTGCAGTGAGGGACCTTCAGGTGTGCAGTGAGGGACCTTCAGGTGTGCAGTGAGAGACCTTCAGGTGTGCAGTGAGAGACCTTCAGGTGTGCAGTGAGACACCTTCAGGTGTGCAGTGAGACACCTTCAGGTGTGCAGTGAGACACCTTCAGGTGTGCAGGGAGACCTTCAGGTGTGCAGTGAGATACCTTCAGGTGTGCAGTGAGACACCTTCAGGTGTGCAGTGAGACACCTTCAGGTGTGCAGTGAGACACCTTCAGGTGTGCAGTGAGACACCTTCAGGTGTGCAGTGAGATACCTTCAGGTGTGCAGTTGGACCTTCAGGTGTGCAGTTGGACCTCCAGGTGTGCAGTGAGACCTTCAGGTGTGCAGTTGGACCTCCAGGTGTGCAGTTGGACTTCCAGGTGTGCAGTTGGACCTCCAGGTGTGCAGTGAGACCTCCAGGTGTGCAGTGAGAGACCTTCAGGTGTGCAGTGAGACCTCCAGGTGTGCAGTGAGAGACCTTCAGGTGTGCAGTGAGAGACCTTCAGGTGTGCAGTGAGACCTCCAGGTGTGCAGTTGGACCCATGTGGTGTGAAGAAGGCGTCTGCTAGCTGACTGGCTGTAACGGTTGGTGCCGTTTCATCCAGACGGAAGTGAAGCGTGTAGTTCTGCTTCTGCCGGGTCACTGTGGTGCAGCTGTGGTCTCTGCTCTGCACAGAGCTGTGAACTGTTCCCTCGCAGCTCCACACATTGTTCTGCAGGTGCATATCTTCTGTAGATCATGAGCACTGAGGGACTTCATCCTGCAAGTCACAGTGATTGGTCTAACAGCAGTGCACTTTATGTGCTTTCCTTTATTCCCTGCCCTAACTTTGATATAAATAAGCTTTATTGTGAGGCTATTGTTAGCTCTATTGCTGCATGACAGTTTTAAAACCTAATAAATACTGCTTTATTGGTGGATGTAGATCACAGAAGGGCAGTTAGACGCAGTGTTTTTTTTTCCAGCTGCGACACTTGTATAAAAAAGTGACAGTGACAAGCGTTTTATTCATAAAGTAGAAGCGGTTTAAACTGTCTGCGGCCATAAAACAACCCAACGTGCGGCTCAGAGCGGAGCGTTGCTAACCCGCTGGCTTGTGACTTGCAGTTATTGCGACAGCACCAAGCTGCATCCTGTCCTACTCGCAGCAAGCTGTGAGATCAAACCACCGGCTCCCTCTCTGAAGAATGGAGCAGGTATGTGGCTGTGACAGGTCTTCATGGTTCAAAGCCTGTATCCTGTGTTTTTGGGAGGCTCTCGACACCTTGGAGGTACTTCTGCCACGTGCTGTGTCTGTGTGCAGCCTTCAGGGCGGCGCTACAGGGAACCTCTTGATAGTGAGATGAAGACACGTGTTCCTACAGGTTCTCCTTGAAGACCTGCAGACTGTTGAGCAGTTCAAACCCTTCAATCACCACCATGTCGCTGTGGGAGATGTGTTCTGTATTCAGGTTGAACACTACAGTTATCCAGAGAGACTCGCAATAAATGCATTCAGCCGTGAGAACAAACTCAGAACAAGAATGAGGAAAGTAAAGTTTATTCAATAAAGTGAAATTACAAAGTTCTGTCAGTAAGAAACATTTAAGAGCAGCTGCTGCGCTCGCTTCCTTATTCAAGATGTAGTTGTTAAAATGTGTTTCTGGTTCATGGAGGAAGATGTAGAGACTTCCTGATGTCAATGAGGAGCTCGTTCACCATCGACACATAAAGAAAAGCTTTGCTTTGATGTTTTATTTCATTTTCTCCACATGGTTGTTTGTCTCCTTCCTGGTTGCTGCAGCCCGTTGGAGAAGAATAAAGAATGATATAAGTAACCGTTAAGTTTAGGTACCACGTCGTACAGCAGCACACGCAGAAGCTACCGGAGAGAATAATACCCAGCATGCTTCAGTGGAATGTAGTTTTCTCATAAAACCTTTTGACTTTTCCATTCATGAACCGATTTTTCAGTTTCTTTTCTGAAAAACCTTCTTCTGACTCCAACACTGTACCAGTATGTGTTTGTTATTGCTTCTGGTTCTTGAGGCTCAGTTCTTCCATCAAGGTGTGTCATTAGTATGTGGGACCTTCTGAAGAAGGGTCTGAAGAACACATGTGGAACATGTCTTTTTGGAAAATATAAAAAAAATTCACACAAATTTGAAAGAAATGATTAGAAATAGGACAAGTATACAACTCATGAGCGGTTCACAGGACTACTGACCAGGTGGAGGTTGAGCAGTTTGCATGGTGTTGGAGTGGAGACACAAACACATCTCTTGTCTTCCTCTTTCTGAGAACTGAGACATCTTTCTGTTCTCCCTCCGTGGTCTCCACCGTCTCCTGTAATCGAGTCGTAGCGGCGCATATCTCCCATCTCTCCCTGGAGCCCGAGCTGAAGAAGACATCTGGAAGGAGGGAACAAAGAGCCTTTTCTGCTGCCTGTCACCAGGCCGGCCCCGCAGGCTCCTCCCACAGCTCCCAGCATGCAGCAGTAACAGGAGCTCACGCTCAGACAATGGCGCTTACCAAAGCTCGTCGACTTCTCATTGTGACGTCTGACCGGATCGTCACACCCGGGAGGAGACGATCACCTGGAGTCCATCCAGTTGGTTCAGGAAACATGAAGGTTCCTGCTGACCCAAATAAACACCCGCGTGTTGGTGCTGTCGGGCCCAGGAAGCTCTGGAAGCTCACCAGAAGCTCTAGAGGCTCACCAGAGGAAGCACAGGGACTCGTCATGGAAATGTGGTGAAAAGTCCTGGAAAAAAAGAAAGTCATGGAATTTTGAAAAAGTCATGGAATTTTGAAAAAGTCATGGAAAAAAAAGGCCTGGAATTTTGAAAAAGTCATGGACAAAAAGAAAGTCATGGAAAAAAGTCCTGGAATTTTGAAAAAGTCCTGGAAAAAAAGAAAGTCATGGAAAAAAGTCCTGGAATTTTGAAAAAGTCCTGGAATTTTGAAAAAGTCATGGAAATGGTGGAAAAGTCATGAAATGGGTGAAGTCATGGAAAAGCGTTGGTCAGAACGTGTAAGCAACTCGTCTGTTTTAATCTACGGTTCAGTCTCCTCAGAGTGACGGCACCAGATGTAGATTGAGTAAAATGATAGAGTTTAATGAACATGACCCAAATAGAAACACCTTGTGTTGGTGCTGCCCGGCCCAGACGGCTCTGTGCTGGGAAGACCTGCATCTACTGCATCTGCTGCATCTGCTGCATCTACTGCATCCCCTCAGGTTTAAAGCTCCTCAGGTGGAGGTTACAGGTGATGCATCACAAGTTGGTGCCACATGATTACTGAAGTAAAACTAGGATCCGGTTCAAACAACCAGCCTTAAGGCCTCCATGCGCTGCAGGGCATCAGCAGGGCATCAGCAGGGCATCAGCAGGGCATCAGCAGGGCATCAGCAGGGCATCAGCAGGGCATCAGCAGGGCATCAGCAGGGCTTCAGCAGGGCATCAGCAGGTACACATGAGGATGCGTTCCGGTCGTGTTTGGGTGTGATGGATCCGGGCTCGGAGGCGAAGCCGTCATGGAAACAGTGGAGGGGGCGGAGCTGGAGGAGCTGGGTCGTGTTACTCGCTCTCGTTTCAACCAGCTGGTCTGTGAACTGGGATTCCTGCCAAAGTGTTGAGTCGTGGCGTCCAGAGACGAGCTCCCTGGAGCCGGACTGGAGATCACCAGAGCATCCAGCTGCTGAGCGCTGCGTGGACAACCCCATGGGAGGTTGTCGTCGTGGGTCATCGCTGCTTTAGAGCTGCCTTAGTGGGTCTACACGTACGCTGAGATCATACTGCTGATACATGCTGCTTTCTCTCTAATGCATGCGTCAGACTTTTATTTTGAAAAGCTAGAAAGGAAGAACAGATTTGGTACTGTCGTGAGGGACCTTCAGGTGTGCAGTGAGGGACCTTCAGGTGTGCAGTGAGGGACCTTCAGGTGTGCAGTGAGACCTTCAGGTGTGCAGTGTGAGACCTTCAGGTGTGCAGTGAGGGACCTTCAGGTGTGCAGTGTGAGACCTTCAGGTGTGCAGTGAGACCTTCAGGTGTGCAGTGAGACCTTCAGGTGTGCAGTGAGACCTTCAGGTGTGCAGTGTGAGACCTTCAGGTGTGCAGTGTGAGACCTTCAGGTGTGCAGTGTGAGACCTTCAGGTGTGCAGTGTGAGACCTTCAGGTGTGCAGTGTGACCTTCAGGTGTGCAGTGTGAGACCTTCAGGTGTGCAGTGAGAGCTTTTCCATTGTTGAGTCTGTAATATAGTGTCTGGTCTAGTCATGAAATGCTCTTCCATGCCAGCAGGTGGCGCTATACTCACCCACCATATACACTGTGTTGTGCTACAATGTGACACTTTGTAACTGTTTTGGTTGTTGGTGTACCGCAGGATTTTGTTTTTGAAGAAAATGTTTTTGTTTTTGTAGAGTGTGTGTGTGTGTGTGTGTGTCGCTCACACACTGCTGCTGTGCCCTCGAGGGAGGTTTGTGAAAGTCGGCCATCTTTCAGCATGTTTAGTTTTTTTCTATTTTGGTCAACTTCCAATGAAGGAAACCGGAAAATACATTTTGACCTGGAATGTGTCTTCTTCTTTTTACCAGTGCACATTTAACAAGTGACGATGTTCTAGGAGACGAGAAAGGAAATGATGGCATCTGTATGTCAGCTGGTAATGACTTTCACCAGGAACGCACTCACTTTGGTTTCATTGGTTCAGTCTGATCCTGCAGACAGAATCTTTGTCAGAAAAGCTTTTATTTTCTTAAGTTAATCAAGAGGTTTTTCCTTTTCTGTGGCTCTCAGAGGACGAGAGTTGATGAAATGCTCTGCCTCCTCTTCCTCAGAGGAGAAAGAGACATTTGTGTCCAGAGCAGTTGATGTGATGCGTCTGAGGCCCGAATGGAGTGATGGTCTCTGTGTTTGAGAACACTGAGCCTGTTGTCCTGCTCTCATATCCTGCTGCTGTCTTTCTCATATCCTGACCGGCCCTGTTCACACAGCACCTCCTCTCTGTTTGCTGCGTCTTCAAATGAATTCAGGCCACACAACCTCCACCTGCCGACCCTAGAACACTGAGGTCTTTAACCCTAGAACACTGAGGTCTTTAACCCTAGAACACTGAGGTCTTTAACCCTAGAACACTGAGGTCTTTAACCCTAGAACACTGAGGTCTTTAACACTAGAACACTGAGGTCTTTAACCCTAGAACACTGAGGTCTTTAACCCCAGAACACTGAGGTCTTTAACCCTAGAACACTGAGGTCTTTAACCCCAGAACACTGAGGTCTTTAACCCTAGAACACTGAGGTCTTTAACCCTAGAACACTGAGGTCTTTAACACTAGAACACTGAGGTCTTTAACCCTAGAACACTGAGGTCTTTAACCCCAGAACACTGAGGTCTTTAACCCTAGAACACTGAGGTCTTTAACCCCAGAACACTGAGGTCTTTAACCCTAGAACACTGAGGTCTTTAACCCTAGAACACTGAGGTCTTTAACCCTAGAACACTGATGTCTTTAACCCTAGAACACTGATGTCTTTAACCCTAGAACACTGAGGTCTTTAACCCTAGAACACTGAGGTCTTTAACCCTAGAACACTGAGGTCTTTAACCCCAGAACACTGAGGTCTTTAACCCCAGAACACTGAGGTCTTTAACCCTAGAACACTGATGTCTTTAACCCTAGAACACTGAGGTCTTTAACCCCAGAACACTGAGGTCTTTAACACTAGAACACTGAGGTCTTTAACACTAGAACACTGAGGTCTTTAACCCCAGAACACTGATGTCTTTAACCCTAGAACACTGAGGTCTTTAACCCCAGAACACTGAGGTCTTTAACCCTAGAACACTGAGGTCTTTAACCCCAGAACACTGAGGTCTTTAACCCTAGAACACTGAGGTCTTTAACACTAGAACACTGAGGTCTTTAACACTAGAACACTGAGGTCTTTAACCCCAGAACACTGATGTCTTTAACCCTAGAACACTGAGGTCTCTAACCCTAGAACACTGAGGTCTTTAACCCCAGAACACTGAGGTCTTTAACCCCAGAACACTGAGGTCTTTAACCCCAGAACACTGAGGTCTTTAACCCCAGAACACTGAGGTCTTTAACCCCAGAACACTGAGGTCTTTAACCCCAGAACACTGAGGTCTTTAACCCCAGAACACTGAGGTCTTTAACCCTAGAACACTGAGGTCTTTAACCCTAGAACACTGAGGTCTTTAACCCTAGAACACTGAGGTCTTTAACCCCAGAACACTGATGTCTTTAACCCTAGAACACTGAGGTCTTTAACCCTAGAACACTGAGGTCTTTAACCCTAGAACACTGAGGTCTTTAACCCCAGAACACTGAGGTCTTTAACCCCAGAACACTGATGTCTTTAACCCCAGAACACTGATGTCTTTAACCCCAGAACACTGAGGTCTTTAACCCCAGAACACTGAGGTCTTTAACCCCAGAACACTGAGGTCTTTAACCCCAGAACACTGAGGTCTTCAACCCTAGAACACTGAGGTCTTCAACCCTAGAACACTGAGGTCTTCAACCCTAGAACACTGAGGTCTTCAACCCTAGAACACTGAGGTCTTCAACCCTAGAACACTGAGGTCTTCAACCCTAGAACACTGAGGTCTTTAACCCTAGAACACTGAGGTCTTTAACCCTAGAACACTGATGTCTTTAACCCTAGAACACTGATGTCTTTAACCCTAGAACACTGAGGTCTTCAACCCTAGAACACTGAGGTCTTCAACCCTAGAACACTGAGGTCTTCAACCCTAGAACACTGAGGTCTTTAACCCTAGAACACTGAGGTCTTTAACCCTTTTGTTGAAGGTGGGCGTGTCTTATTGAAGGTGGGCGTGTCTTATTGAAGGTGGGCGTGTCTCTGTTTTTTTCAACCTTCATGTGTTTGGGTGAAATCCACCTGGCGTTGGTGATAGTGAGACGATGTTTGCGTTGGTGTTGTCGGGTTAAACTCACGTCAGCCTCCCTGATGTCCACCACTGAAAGGACTGAGGCTCAACTCTGTGTGCAGGACCAGACTCTCAGACTTTCAGATAGAAACACAAATACACTGTTAGAGTTAACACAAACAGACATGAAATACCAGCTGGAGAAGTCCAGTGTAAATAAAGTCAGTAATTGGTTTGTGCTGCAGACACAATGTTCACGTCACATGAGTCTTTATTCTGAAGGGCTCTTCAGAATAAAGACTCAGAACATCAGCAAACGTTCCACGTTCTGTTTGTACTTCTTGAATGTGGTCGATTGGAGACGTCATTTATATTAAATTCCATGACCTTTTAAAGGAATAGTACGAAGCAAAATAAATACCATTTTAAAATACAGTACAACCCAGATCTGATGCTTCAGGTTATCAGGGTTCAATCACGCTGAGTTTAAATAATGAATCTGCTTCTAAATGAAAGAGGCTCAACATGTCAGCAGCATACATACAGGCATCTATATAAATGTTTATTCTTTTAATAAACTATTGTCTCTCATTCATTTGAGTCATTTAAGGTTTCCTGTATGCTTTGAATCCTCATTGTTAGTTTAAATACTACATTTTATCACTTTTACTGTTTACACACACATTTCACACAATGTTTGCTCATGGACATTTGGTTTAAAGTCCTGAACGTTTGGTTTAAAGTCATGAACGTTTGGTTTAAAGTCATGAACGTTTGGTTTAAAGTCCTAGAAATTTGGTTTAAAGTCATGGAAAAGTTATGGAAATGTGGTTAAATGTCATGGAATATTAGATATAGTCATGGAAATTTGGTTTGAAGTCATGGACATGTGGTTAAAAGTCATGGACATGTTATGTATTATTGGTTAAAAGTCCTGTAAATGTAGTTTAAAGTCCTGTAAACCCATTGGTCACGATGTGTTGGACCCTGCAGCTCCTCTCTTACATGATTCATTGATGATGACCTCCTCCCGTCTCACACGGCCACACACTATTGTGTAGCTGTCTGAGGTGTGACGAGCTTCTTCCTGAGTGTGAAGTGAGCTTGGACCGACCGCCCTCGCTCTCTAAAGAGCCGATTCTAGCGGCAGAATGCCGTCTTCACTTAGCTTTGCATGGCCGCTCGCAGGCAGCCGGCCCTTTGTCCTGCAGATTGACCACCGGCCTCGGGCCTCGCTTCCTCTGCTCGTGCATCCACCAGCGCAGTGTGACGGCTGCATGTCCTCTGCTGTGTGACACCACGCTCTGCTCCCGCTGAACGCTGTTGCTCCTCCTCGTCGGCTTGTATTTGGGTTATAAAATGAGGAATCAACAGCGATCCCAGATCACCTTCCTGTGGTTTAGTACGTGTTGAATGATGAACGCTGCAGTTGATAAAGACCTTTCTTTGCAGCAGGATACGTGAGTCTGAATATTTTGGAAACCGTGCGCAAAAATCCTCCCGCGCCCATTTTAATACCCAGCATGACCCATTCAGACAAAGTTTTGGCATAAAATACGTATTTTTTTAACCGAACGACAGTGTTCTGACTGAAGCTCCTTCCTAACAGGACAAGTCTTTGTTTTATTGTGATTGTTGTTGCAGGTTCTGATTCAATAAACACAAGTATTGTGGTTAATTTGGGGTTCCTACGAGGACTCAAACAGGGAAAAGAGGTCTGGAGACGACACTGTTCCAGAGTTTAACGGGTTAAACAGCTGACTGAACACTGTGACTCCTCCTGGTCTCAGTTTTTATTTGGGTTATAAAATGAGGAATCAACAGCAATCCCAGATCACGTTCCTGTGTTTTAGTACGTGTTAAATGGTGAGTGCTGCAGTTGATAAAGGCCTTCCTTGCAGCAGGATACCAGCGTCTGCAGTGTGTGTTTACAGCAGCTCTGTAATCACAGCACAGATCTTCTCCTTTCCCTGCAGATAACCTCACATTACTGCGCTGGTGGCATGATGAGACTGCTGTGATTATGATGTTTGTGTTGACTTGTTGGGCTTCCAGTCGTGAGGTGAAACTGAAAACAGACCTCGTGTCTGTTTCAAACAGTCGACCGCAAGCTAATTCTGAACCAGCGCGTTTATCTTCTGAACTTCTAATACGATCCCAACCCACATAGCAGGATGCGGCCTGAAGGCAGCCGTTCACAGATCTGTTTCACTAAAGTGTTGAAACGCAGCTCACTGCGATACCTTTGCCTTCTGTTAGAGAACCGATGGAGTCGGGACGTTGTGAGGTTAATGACTGTGAAACAATCGCACTAAGCAATCCTAAATTGCACACGGTGACCACAGAAGAGAGGTTGTGTAATTAGGACGGGTCCTAATGATGGAGGAACCACGGGAGAGAGCCGTAACCTCCTGACCAGCCGGCTGTCAGCTGATGAGCGACCGGTGCTTCCCTGCTGGAGCCGGTCTGAGCCGAGGCGTGAAGCATCGCTGTGGGGGGAACTAGCGGTACTGTCCTCTGAAACTAGTGCAGACTAAACGCTGGGGCAGTATCTGACAGGAAGTGCTCATCTGTGTCTGTGTGTCCTTCACACATCTCATGACCTCTTCCTCTGGATTGACACCTGGCCGGTGTACACAGAGGGCTCTGTGCAATCTGGTGCCATTCGGACACACACAATCAGTAGTAATACATCTTGAATGATCTAACAAGTATCTGTGCAACAGGGAGGGGTTGAGCTTCAGGGGGTGGAGCTTCAATGAGGGGCGGAGCTTCAATGAGGGGCGGAGCTTCAGCGGGCAGAGCTTCAATGAGGGGCGGATCTTCAAGGGGTGGAGCTTCAGGGAGGGCCTCATGCTAATGTCCATATGCCGACCAATTAAGCAAAAGTTGGGGCACTGAGATATTTATCACAGGCGACTGGCTCAGTGGTGAGCAGGATCGTCTTTTAATCGGAGGGTCGGTGGTTCGATCCCCGGCGCTGCTAGCCCATGTGTTCTTGAGCAAGACACTTAACCCCGTAGCTGCGCCCATGGAGTATGAATGGTTGATAATATTGATGTGGCGTCTTCATGGTGGCTCCTCCCATCAGGGTGTGAATGCGGTACAGGTCCATTACCATTTATCACATTGGAACAATGAGCTTTTATTTTCGTGGTTATGGCCAATCGGACAAATGGAGTTTTGTCCAATGGGATATTTTTGGGTCGATCAGGATGAAGACGGCATGGCACTCGCTCCTCACCTCACAGGAATGTTGTTCAAGAAGTTCAGCATCCAAAATCTCTAGTTTATAGCATTTATAGATTAATTGGCTAAGTCAATAATCATTGAAAGTGTATTGTTACCCATGCAATGCCCAGTTTAAAGGAGAGAGGCTGACCCTTCACCTGTAAAGACTCAGGACTTCCATCAATGGCTTGCTCACGGTGTGTTTTAAGTTGGCAGGCTGCCCTCTCGTAGGTGCAGAGGAATGCCAGCTGAAGCCATAGAAAAGCAGTGAGTTACTGAGGCTTGTTCCTGTGGTCGTATTGGGCTTCAGGTGTCGTTTTCCATAGCGGTCGAGCCGGTCCCGTCCTATTCCCCGCGAGGCCGGTCCCTGGGGATTGTGGCTGCATTCCAGAGCCGTCGTCCCAAATTAGACCTTCTAGAGGTTGCAGCTCTTCTGATGCGCCCTTCATTGGGAGGCGGCGTGCACAACACACTGCCTTCTTGACCACGCTTGACATCCTGCCAGCAGCTCCAAAAGCAAGTTTACACATTTAGCCTCCTGCGAGTTGAGGAACAGTCGGTTTGTAAAGCTCAGCAGGTCGAGCAGAAAACACTCACTCACTGACTTGATGCCAGCAGTAACTCCTGGAGGTACTAAGTCATTTAGAAATGTAGATAAATCTTGATTAAAGTTCAAGGACTGTAACTGACCGAAAAGTTGTGATAGTCCTGGAAATGTGGTTTAAAAGTCCTGGAAATGTGGTTAAAAGTCCTGGAAAATGTGGTTAAAAGTCCTGGAAAATGTGGTTAAAAGTCCTGGAAAATGTGGTTTAAAAAGTCTTGGAAATGTGGTTTAAAAAGTCTTGGAAATGTGGTTTAAAAAGTCCTGGAAATGTGGTTAAAAGTCCTGGAGATTTGGTTAAAAGTTCTGGAAATGTGTTTGAAGGTCCTGGAAATGTGTTTCAAGGTCCTGGAAATGTCATTACAGGTCCTGGAAATGTCATTACAGGTCCTGGAAATTTGTTTCAAAGTCCTGGAAATGTCATTAAAGGTCATGGAAATGTGGTTAAAAGTCCTGGAAATGTACTGCACAGAATGTGTGTTAACCCTCCTTCTGTCCTCTGTACTGGCAGATTGTGTTGCGTTGATTGAGTGAAATACAACCGTGTGTCTCTCTGAACGCACCTTTTGGGTGGGCAGCCGAGCATCCTGTAGAAACACTTGGAAGGTTATTGCAGGTTATTGCAGCTCAGCAGACGGGTACTTACAGCAAGGTGCTCATCATGTTCTCCCAACATCAGAAATTGCCGGTCCTACCTGAACCTCCATCTGTCATTAGACGTTGCTAAAGTGATGTTTTCCCATTGTTGAATGAGCACGTGTGACATCCAGCGCTCCTCATGGCACTAACACCGCCCTGTGTCTTGTCTCCGCAGATGCAGCAGCTCTTCTACGAGAACTACGAACCAAACAAGAAGGGCTACATACGAGACCTCCACAACAGCAAGATCCACAGAGCCATCACCCTGCACCCCAACAAGAACCCCCCCTACCAGTACCGCCTGCACAGCTACATGCTCAGCCGCAAGATCGCAGACCTGCGGCACCGGACCATCCAGCTGCACCGGGAGATCGTGCAGATGGGACGCTACGGCGCCAACGAGCCCAGCCGAGAGGACCTCCAGCTCGGCGTGCCGCCCTCGTTCATGCGCTTCCACCCGCGGCAGAGGGAGGAGGTCCTGGAGTGGGAGTTCCTGACGGGGAAGTACCTGTTCTCGTCCTCCGACAGCCAGCCGCCTCGCCGCGGGATGGACTCCTCCCAGAGGCAGGCCCTGGACGACATCATCATGCAAGTGATGGAGATGATCAACGCCAACGCCAAGACGCGAGGGCGGGTCATCGACTTCAAGGAAATCCAGTACGGCTACCGGAGGGTCAACCCCTTGTACGGGGCGGAGTACGTGCTGGATCTGCTGCTGCTGTACAAGAAGCACAAGGGGAAGACCATGACGGTGCCCGTGAGGCGCCACGCCTACCTGCAGCAGACCTTCAGCCAGGTGCAGTTCAGAGAGGACGAGAAGATGGACGCCCGAGCGCTGGCCAGCCACATCAACAAGGACTCGGACTCGCTCTCGTTTCTGTCCAACTCGCTCAAGATGCTCGTGCCTTTCAAGCTGGCCACCTCCGGCCAGGACCAGAGGGAGCCGAAGGAGAAGAAGGTCAACATCCTGGTGCCGCTGTCGGGGCGCTACGACATCTTTGTGCGTTTCATGGCGAACTTCGAGCGGGTTTGTCTGATCCCGAACCAGAACGTCAAGCTGCTGATCCTGCTCTTCAGTACGGACAACAACACGGAGCGGGTGAAACAGGTGGAGCTGATGAGGGAGTACCACATGAAGTACCCTCGGGCCGAGATGGAGATAAAGCCTGTCACCGGCTCCTTCTCCAGGGCTCTGGCTTTGGAGGTGGGCTCCTTGCATTTCTCCAACGACTCGCTGCTCTTCTACTGCGACGTGGACCTGCTCTTCACCGGCGACTTCCTGAAGCGCTGTCGGGCCAACGCAGCCCCGGGCGAGCAGACCTACTTCCCCATCATCTTCAGCCAGTACGACCCCAAGGTGGTGTACGCCGGCAAGGTGCCGAGCAACAACCACTACGTCTTCACCGCCAAGACGGGCCTGTGGAGGAACTACGGCTTCGGGATTGTCTGCGTCTACAAGGGGGACTTGGTCCGGGCCGGGGGCTTCGACACCTCCATACAGGGCTGGGGACTGGAGGACGTGGACCTCTTTAACAAGTTCGTCCAGTCGGGGGTGAAGCTGTTCAGGAGCACGGACACAGGGATAGTGCACGTCCACCACCCCGTCATATGCGACCCCAACCTGGAGGCCAAGCAGTACAAGATGTGCCTGGGCTCCAAGGCCTCGTCGCACGGCTCCACGCAGCAGCTGGCCGAGCTGTGGCTGGAGAAGAACGACCACGGCTTCAGGAGGCCGGCCAGCAACAACGGCTCGGCCAGGACAGCGTGAGGCGCGGCCGGGCGGCGGGCGCCGTGTCCTGCTCACCGCGTGGCGTTTTTACTAATTTATTTTTTACCGAAACGAAAAGACTTCACGTGGATATATTTTGAAAATATGTCTCTTTTTCTTCTTCTTCTGGGTTCTAGTATAGAATTACATCATTGATTTAATGATCAAAGAAATGTCTAGCAAGCCTGATCGCAGCGAGGGCCCGAGACGCCTCTTGTGTTCACTGACGAGAGGGCCGAGAACACAAGAAGGCCCAAAAACACACCGTCACAGACAACAGGGGCCAAGAACACATGTCGTCTGTGCCGGTGTGTTCTTGTCCCAGGAGATCTCGTCGTCTCGTGGCCGAGCGGCGCCGCCGTCCTTCCTCTCCTCCCAGGAGATCTCGTCGTCTCGTGGCCGAGCGGCGCCGCCGTCCTTCCTCTTCGACCGTCGGCGCTACAAATAGAACTCGACTCTTGATTGTGAATGTTTACAAAAAGACTGATTGTCAACAACATTTCATCAATGACTCGGATCACACCGATGATCTCTGGCCGTGTGTGTGTGTGTGTCTGTGTGCATATGTGTGTGTGTGTGTGTGTGTGTGTCTCAGTTCACAGTGATGGTCTCGGGTCGTGGTTCCGCTTCTTCTCAATGTGACTTCTTGTGTCTTGAGATCATCAGCTCTCAGTGAGAACACAATCCAGACATCAGGGTGTGACTCAAGCGAAGGCCTCATCACCTTCCTCTCCATCATCTTCCTCTTCACTCATCTTCCTCTCCATCATCTTCACACCAGGGCTCCTCGCTGCTGCTGACGGAAAACACACATTTCCTGATTTCCCTGCTTTATAAAAACAAAATACGCCGAGACTTTTATTCACAGGGCGAAGAACTTATGAGAAAATGTATTTATTACTGAATTAGTAGAGCTTCATTGTCTATTCTTCATTCAGACGAGTCTCTTAATGCTGCAGGGAGGAAGGAGCAGAAATAATAGGACTTTTATTGTGAAGAATCAACAGGAAATGAAATGTTGTTCTACGCCCGTCTGACAACAACATGCATCAGTCTCTCTGAGTCTCTGCATCTCTGAGTCTCTGCATCTCTGAGTCTCTGCATCTCTGAGTCTCTGCATCTCTGAGTCTCTGCATCTCTGAGTTTCTGCGTCTCTCTGACGGACGTCACATTGAGGAGAAGTGGAACCACAGCTGATTATCTCATGACATCATTTCATTCACAATGTTTCCTTCGTTGCTTTATGGTTTATGACTCTACACTGTTGTTGTTTCTTTATTTTCGTTTCTGTGAACACAACTGCTGGATTTTATTTCTGCAATAGTTTTATTTATTGACTCCACTTCTCCTGTGATGAGCGGCGTCACCGTTATGGGATGTCTTCAACTCACTGTCACCAAAGAGTTGTGTGTGTGTGTGTGTGTGTGTGTGTGTGTGTGTGTGTGTGTGTGTGTGTGTGTGTGTGTGTGTGATGAGTGAACAGAAGCTCTATCTCTCCCAGGCCTTCGTGGTGGTGAAGTGGGATCCAGCCTTTAGTCCAGTGGGTTGAACTGGGAGCAGCTCAGTGGTCAGACGTCGCCGTCTCTTTTTATAAAGAACTTTCTTCTATGTTGACATGAAGCGTTGTGGCTGGTCCCGCCCTGCAGGGCTGTGGCTATGTGCTGGATCCACTGAGCTGTGATGTGAACCCTCTCCAGGTCCTCTGGTCCTGGTTCCAGCCAGAACATTTCCTCGGTGCTCTGCTCCGGTACTGTACGTTGTAGCACGATGGGGTTGTTGCTCCTCTTCCAGCATTAAAACATGACAACATGAGAACCCGGCCGGACTGTTGTAACAGGATGATGTTGTCATCATAGTGTTATTTTTTGTAATTTTGTTTTTGTTCTTTCAACTCTGTCCAACAGGGCAGGTTTTCTATTTAAGAAGAAATAAAATGGGGGAAAAGTATTTTGATGCTGAGGCTCCTGGTGTTTCTCTGTTTATATTCACAGCTTCAGACGCAGGACTCTCCGTCACCGAGTGTGTGTTGTTACCTCTGAACAGACTCGCACAGTGAGGCCCAGGTCTTCAGGTCTTTAAGTCTCAAACTCTTTTCATTCCTCTTAGTTTACGTTTTTACCTACTCACTGCTCAGTAGTGAGTCTGCTCAGAGTGTTATCTCTCTCCTCTCCTTTATGGCTCAATACAATACTATATAACTCAATACAGTACATTATGGCTGAATACAGTACTGTATTACTCAATACAGTACTGTATTACTCAATACAGTACATTATGGCTGAATACAGTACATTATGGCTGAATACAGTACACCCCATGACTCACTCTCAACCAATCAGAATGCTGGATTTCATCTACCTGTATTATTATAATCGTACGTTTACAACTTCAAAGTTGATCGCTGAACTCGAAAACATCAGTTAAGAACGCAGTCTCTCCTAAAAGGACTGTTCAGCAGCAGACACAGACACACAAAGAGACACACACGCGCACACAGTGTGTTTTATGGCCATACCTTACATGTTTTTTTAAAGACACACATGGAGCCAGCGGGGCCTCTGTGACATTTCACCTCCTGCAGCAAACACACACTGACGCTGCCGGCTGGTTTCCTTCAACACAACGTGATGAACTACACGACATGTTGGGTTAGGGTTAAAATAAAATATCCTAGGTCACCGTCTCGTTCTACTGCGGCGGTAGATCACATGATGTACATACCTGCAAACTTGTCACCTTTCGGCGAAATTCGGCGTTTTGAAATCAAAATATGCCATCGCGTGGAATGTGGAGATCTGAAGATTTATTTTTTCGGAGTGAAACACGGAGAAAAGTGGATGTCGTGAGTGATCTTCGCAAATAAAACATCTTTGATGTGTCGAGTCTCGGCCAATCAGCGTTGTCTCCAGCGTCTACGTCACTCTCCAACGTCTCATCCCTTCGCTCCAAGTTGAAGTTACCGTCGGTACAACTGGATCAGCAATGAACTCTAGTTTAGAGGTAAGTCTTGTTTGCTAGCAACAATTTAATATGCTGTTTAACTCACGAAGGTAACTCGACATCCAAGTTATGTGTCGGAATATTTTATCATGTTATCCCCATCAAATCTTTACCACCATGTTTATCACAACGTTAACATTAGCTAGTCAGCTCTAGCTTCAGCTTCAGCTTGATCACAACGTTAACGTTAACGTTAACGTTAACGTTAACGTTAACGTTAACGTTAACGTTAACGTTAACGTTAACGTTAACGTTAACGTTAACGTTAACGTTAACGTTAACGTTAACGTTAACGTTAACGTTAACGTTAACGTTAACGTTAACGTTAACGTTAACGTTAACGTTAACGTTAACGTTAACGTTAACGTCGTGTAGTTCATCACGTTGTGTTCATGTGGCGTCATGACGTTAGCTAACGTCACCACGTTAACGTCGTGGCGTCATGACGTTAGCTAACGGTAACGTAAATAACCGTTAGCTAACGTCATGACGCTACGTTTATCGGTAATGATCCTTCTGCAGGTTCAACAACAACTTCTACTTTCACGTTAACGGTCTGGTTCAGTTCACCAGAGGATTCAAGGAAAGAAAATCATTTCTGTCAGCACATTGTAGGAAGATGTTCCATCTTTAATCCTTCATGTTGTCTAATATGAGCTCATATGAGCGTCCTCTTGTTTTTTTCATGTCGTCATGCTTCCACTGGTAACCGCGGGTTTACCGGCACATTGCTATGAATTGTGGGTAATTGACTTGGGCAAAGTCTGCATCTAATGCTGACTGATGGAAAGGGTTCATAATGGACTCAACATGTCTGCCAAAGACTAAAAAAACACTTCATCTCGACCCTTAAGTTTAACTTGAACATGAGACATGAGTTTAAATTAAACAGGACTTTAACTTAAACAGGAGTTTATCTTAAACATAAGTTAAACAGGAGACATGAGTTTAACATGAGCCAGGTTACAGTTCCTCTTCGTCACGGAGGTTGGGTTGAAGAGTGAAACATCAGATAAAGACTCACAACGAGCTGCAGCACTTTGTCTCTGTGTTGTCGGGCGGAGGAAACATGGAGCAGATGTTTAATAAACATGAACGTGTTGAATCTGACTGAGCAGAGTTACACAACACTGCTGCACGAAGAGAACAGCGCCGTGTCATCAGGACACTGTGAGGACTCCTGATGACGCACACACACACACATACACACACACACACACACACACACACACACACACACACACACACACACACACACACACGAGGTGTGGAAGTCATCAGTGTTGCACCAGGAGCATCAACAGACTCATTGTTCTGCTCTGGAGATTTCTTCATCACAGCGAGCGGCCGCTGATCCTTCATCACATGACGACCTCATCTTTATCTTCATCACACATCTTTATCTTCATCTTCATCTGTAGAAGTAAACTAATATCTGATGTGAGGATTCAGTCTCTTCCTTCCAGCTCTCACAGGAAGGCGGGAGGCGACGTCAACGAGGATCCTTCACATCGCGGCGGAGATACGACTGAAAGATGACGAGGCAACGACAGACCAGGAGGCCGGAGTGATGTCATGAGTGATGTCATGAGTGATGTCATGAAGTCACATGCTGGTGAGTGAAGTGTTTTTATTGTTTGTCTTGTTTTTATTGTTTTATTGACGTTGGTTTGAAAGCAGCGGCGAGCGTCACTGGAGCGATGACGTCACCGCCCGGCCACAAGCACGCACGGCAGATTACCGGTTGCACAACCAACGACAAACTGTCGCGCAACCAGCGACAAATTCACACTGTCTGGTGAACTGTGCAGCGCCGATGTGAACACGTGTTACGTTGACCACAGTGACGTATCTTCATGTTTAAATACTCTTTGTTTGACAGTTTCTGCTGCAGGCGTCATCTGCACAGCTTCCTGTCAGTCTGATGATGATGATGATGATGATGATGATGAAGGCAGTTTGTGGATGAAGGTAAGAAGCAGAAACACTGTACAGTACACATGCTGCTCTCTCTAATATGCAAGGAGACAGGAAGTAACAAGTCTTCTGTCATATCTTTCCACTTCCTGTTTGTCAGCACGATAACAGAGATGTGTGCGTGGTCCGTGCCCCAGTGCATGATGGGTTTACTGGGTTTACTGGTCTCAGCTTCATCAGCGTCCTCTGTCCTCACACGGGTTCAGGGTAAAGTGACTTAAAGAACTTTAACAGGTAGAAAAGGAAAGAAGCTTCATAGAGCAACGTTGATCCTCTATCAGGACGGACAGAACAATAGAGGTCATGTGACCAGGATGAGCAACGTTACAGAGCATCACCTGTGATGAGGAACTTAGATAAAAGCTTAGCGGCATGAAGCTCTTCAGAGAAGCAGAGCTCCTCTCTGCTGCCCTCTTCTGTCCAGTGTTCAGGGGAAGAACGAGGACCCTTCAAGCCGTGAGTGTAAACTCTCTTTGTCACAAATCCAGCTGAGCGTTAGCGTTAGCGTTAGCAGTTAGCTGAGGGGTCCTGTCCTGAGCCGAGGTTACACCAGAGCACCTGAGCATTTATTCACCAGCCCACAGAGGGCCGAGTCTCCAAATGACAAGAGCATCATTCATGGTATTTGTAGAGCCACCAAGCTGCTGAGTAAACTGCTGGCAGCGCACGGCCATCTTGTTTACAAGAGGGGGGGTGGAGGGGGGGGTCAGGAGAGGTCAGGTGATTCCAAGAAAACCTCTGTTAGCCTCTTCTGGATGTAAAACATTACAGCTGATGTTTCAGCTCAGAGACCTTTTTTAGTAATGACTCCTCTGGTTGTATAGAAGTCTGTGCTTCATGTGTTAAAGCTGCATTCTCTCTTCTGACCACCAGGGGGCGACTCCTCTGGTTGTATAGAAGTCTATGCTTCATGTGTTAAAGCTGCATTCTCTCTCCTGACCACCAGGGGGCGACTCCTCTGGTTGTATAGAAATCTATGCTTCATGTGTTAAAGCTGCATTCTCTCTCCTGACCACCAGGGGGCGACTCCTCTGGTTGTATAGAAGTCTATGCTTCATGTGTTAAAGCTGCATTCTCTCTCCTGACCACCAGGGGGCGACTCCTCTGGTTGTATAGAAGTCTATGCTTCATGTGTTAAAGCTGCATTCTCTCTCCTGACCACTAGGGGGTGACTCCTCTGGTTGTATAGAAGTCTATGCTTCATGTGTTAAAGCTGCATTCTCTCTCCTGACCACCAGGGGGCGACTCCTCTGGTTGTATAGAAGTCTATGCTTCATGTGTTAAAGCTGCATTCTCTCTCCTGACCACCAGGGGGCGACTCCTCTGGTTGTATAGAAGTCTATGCTTCATGTGTTAAAGCTGCATTCTCTCTCCTGACCACCAGGGGGCGACGCCTCTGGTTGTATAGAAGTCTATGCTTCATGTGTTAAAGCTGCATTCTCTCTCCTGACCACCAGGGGGCGACTCCTCTGGTTGTATAGAAGTCTATGCTTCATGTGTTAAAGCTGCATTCTCTCTCCTGACCACCAGGGGGCGACTCCTCTGGTTGTATAGAAGTCTCTGCTTCATGTGTTAAAGCTGCATTCTCTCTCCTGACCACCAGGGGACGACTCCTCTGGTTGTATAGAAGTCTCTGCTTCATGTGTTAAAGCTGCATTCTCTCTCCTGACCACCAGGGGACGACTCCTCTGGTTGTATAGAAGTCTCCCTGCGTCTTCATTCGTCTCTTGACCCTCAGTGAGCAGCTCTGTTTCTCGCTGCATTCCTCACTAAGTGAAGCTGGAGCAGGAAGCGGCCTCTCGTGTTGCTATCAACAGAAGCCTGGTTATCAGCTGCTTCCCTCCTCTGTCATCATGTCTTCATCGCTGCTCTTCCTCTCTCCTCCGACAGCGTGCAGGAGTTTTAAAGAACAGTCGTGAAACAGAGTTATCATAAGAAGTTTATGTGGTAGCATACTGTACAGAGATTATGTACACAACTCCTGTTACAACACACCGTTATACATTCTGAGAAATACACAACCTCTCTGACTCTCGACAGATCCTCAACGCAGAGATGGAAATGTGTGTTATCTGGATAGTGTACCATGTGTATACTACTCATATGTACCATGTGTAATAGTCTGTCATCTTCATGTAATGAGCTGTTATTGATCATTCTGGTCACATGACATCTGTTGCTTCTGTCCATCCTGATAGAGGAGCCTCCTGTTGCTCTAGGAAGCTTCTTCATGTTTACCTGTTAAAGGGTTTTAATATCTTTATTTGGGGAGTTGTTCCTGGTGTGAGGTCAGGCTGGACTGGTGACACTGGGGCTACTGGTGTATTTCCATGGAGTCAAGAGTTTTAATGCAAAGTGTTTACAGCTCAACCAACAGCAAGATGTTTTGATAAAGGAGACTAGAGAAGAGCATTGATGATCATTGTTGTCCCTCATGCATCCTGAAGCCTGTGAGCAACAGACTGACCCGTAACGAAGGCGACTGGAACCCAAAGAACTGAGCGTGTTCTGTGAGGAACGCAGAGGGAACCTTCTGCAGCTCTGTGGAAGCTTCTCTGGACCGTTGCATAATGACAAACACGAGCCAGATGTTCTGTCACAACGGGAGCTCTGGTGGTCATGTGGCACAGATGAGGAGAGGAACACTGTGTTCAGAGTCTAAACTCCTCCACCGATCCACTCAAAGAGCCTCTGAGGAACGTCCCGTCCATCACGCTGCCGTGTGGAACGGTTCCAGGAAGGAACACTGACTCCAGATGCTCGTCCTCCAGTTCAGACTCAACGTGTGAACAGCAGAGCGGCCATGAGCCTCTGCAGGAGGGGAGTTGTTCATGTCCGCTGAGGGATTACAAGATCTTTCAGGCTTATTATTGGTCCTGAGGAATGCAGTGAGGGGACGTGACCGCTGTGCACAGCTGGAGGCCCCTCCCCCCGCCTCCTCCTGCGTTGCTGTGATGTCACCGCTCGCCCTGAACACTGCCGGTCTGTCGGCGTGCATCCCCCCTCGGCTCGCCCTCCGTACAGAGCTGCGATTCTGCGCCTCGCCGTCCGCGGCACAACGGCTACCTTCTCTTCCTCATGCTGGTCTCCAGGCGGCCGAGCTCCTCGTACGAGCGGTAGAAGACGTCCAGCTCGCGGCGGCCCCAGCCCCTCCAGACGCACAGGCTCCACTCCCTGTTGTCCTGGTGGAAGCCGCACACAACCGTGTCCTTTGCCACCATGGCGGCCGCCTGCAGCGTCCTGAGGGGAGGAGAGAGGAGGGGAAGGAGAGAGGGAAGGAGAGAAGGAGATGGATCAGCGAGGGGGAGAGAGGGAAGCAACGCGGGGAGGCGCCGCAGCTGGAACGAGCTATTCCTAGAAGCTCGCCGGCTATTCTGGGAAGTGGATTCCTGGAAAGCCGCCGAGGACACTGAGACTTCTGTTCAGAGTTAACATTTGTCCACAACTAAATGAATCCTGCACTGAAATGTCCGCTGCACTTTTTTACAAAAACTGTAAAATGGATCCCAGAAGAAAGTTCAAACCCTCTCTACCTCAGGAAGGCTTTTGACACAAAGCATTCTGGGAGGCGGGAGCCCTGCTGGGCGTGTCGTGCATCACACGGAACAACCGTGAATTATCTTCCCTCCATTGTTGTTTCATCTTCCCGAGGCGTGTCATTACCTGTGATGTACGGCCCGCGGGTCAGAGCGGCAGGTGAGGCTGCAGCCGACCAATCAGAGGCCGGCGGCGGCTCTGTGACTGAGCCGACGCCCCGCGGGCCGCGACCCCTCCAGCGCCGGCGCTACAGGTGCACGGAGTAATAACTGCTTCGGGTGGCCGGTTTATTGCCGGTTGCTAAAAGGCCGGACGCTCTGGACACAGAAGTCTTTCTGCAGAGCGCCAGCTGCTCCTGTAATTACAGAGCGAGTCCATCACGATGAAGGACGCGCTTCATGTGCAGCTCCAACAAGAGCGCCGCGCAGGTGGAAGAAAACAGTTTAGAAGAACAAAGAGTCTTTCATAGTAGAAAGAATATAATATAAAGCCTCTTTAAGAGTTCACCAAGTTAGTATACAAGTAGGTTTATTATCTCATTTTAAATCTGTTGTGTATATATTCATATTCTGAACTTAATGAACAGTTAATCACCTGCTCTGTGTGCACCAGAGGAAGCAGGTCACACTCTGAACTTTAGCTTCCATCTCAGTTCATGTTTCATATTTAGTTTAGACATCGTGTGTAAACTGTTTTACACTTTTAACCAACACGACCGGATGCACACGAGAGACGTCTGTTATTAATCTGACTTTGTAAAATGTATTTATTAACGATCTAGTGAAACGATGCGGCCGCATGTAATAACATAAAGTCACCGGTGAGTTTAATTTGCTTTGTTCGGATTGAACTCTTCCCACAATGCTTTGCTGTATTTCAGCAATTTAATGAAGTTAATCAACGTTGTGGTTCGCGAAATTCTTTAGCTAACGTCCCCCGACGTTAGCTAAAGGACCGTCGAGCTAACGTCCAGTTCCTTTAGCTAACGTCCAGTTCCTTTAGCTAACGTCCAGTTCCTTTAGCTAACGTTAAGATCCTTTAGCTAACGTCCAGTTCCTTTAGCTAACGTCCAGTTCCTTTAGCTAACGTCCCGTTCCTTTAGCTAACGTTAAGATCCTTTAGCTAACGTGCAGTTCCTTTAGCTAACGTCCCGTTCCTTTAGCTAACGTTAAGATCCTTTAGCTAACGTCCCGTTCCTTTAGCTAACGTTAAGATCCTTTAGCTAACGTCCAGTTCCTTTAGCTAACGTCCCGTTCCTTTAGCTAACGTTAAGATCCTTTAGCTAACGTCCCGTTCCTTTAGCTAACATTAAGATCCTTTAGCTAACGTCTAGTTCCTTTCGCTAACGTCACTTGGCGCCGCGGGGCTAAAAAGAGTCAGTGTGAACTGATACGCCTGCTGGTCTGAGTGTTGCACAGGAAGACTAGCGTCCTCATGACGGTTTCCTCGGCCAGGAATGTGTTGCAAAAACAAGCTAACCGACGCTGGAGCTGAACAGGAAGTGATCTCACCCCAAAGAGGAACATCCAGGTGGACTGAGGACTGCGGTGACACGCCCCCTCAGGTGACCGTCATGTGACTGCATCTCGATGACCATGACGTCTCCTCCACGCCTGCCACACACACACACACACACACACACACACACACACAGTGTGATCGGTTAGTGAGATCTGATTCAAACTCTCTCACCTCGTTGTGAAGCTTCCTCATGGTCACGGTTATAAATCACTAAATGAAACCAGAACACAGGACATCGGCACATTCGTGGTGTGTTCAGGTGCAGTTTGGTACCTGGGGATCCACAGAGCTCCGTTCACCGGCAGCACAGTGACGGCCTGCAGCTGAGGAGGTGAGGGCTTCACCGCCTCCGCAGACGCTCCAACGGACTCTGGGTCTGTGGGGGCCTGCTGATCCTGGTGCTGGTGCTGGTCCTGGTGCTGGTCCTGATGCTGGTGCTGGTCCGTGTCCCTGCTGGTCTCCTGTGGCTCTGCAGGCGGTGAGGCGGGGCCCGAACAGGCGTGGTCCAAAGAGGCAGGACCCAAAGAGGCAGGACCCAAAGAGGCAGGACCCAAAGAGGCGGGGCTCAAAGAGGCAGGACCCAAAGAGGCGGGGCTCAAAGAGGCAGGACCCAAAGAGGCGGGGCTCAAAGAGGCGTGGCCCAAAGAGGCGTGGCCTCCGCCCCCGGAGCCGCTGGATGAGATGGAGCAGTAGTCGGTCTGTGAGTCCTGGTGCTGGAGGATCTGCGTGCCGGCCTCCTCGCTGTAGATCAACGTCACGTCTCCTCCGGTCCGTCGCCGCCGCTCTTCTTGGCTCGCCGGCTCGAGGTCCACGGCGGCGGCGGCGGCGTTGGCGGTCGGCACGGCGACCCCGGCAGGATGCCGCACGGCGAACACGTCCCGAAGAGGACTGCTGTCCCCGCAGCTGGAACCAAGACAGAGGAGCGTCACTGTGCTACTGGTTAGCATGGAGCTAGCCAGCCTGGAGGTTACTTCCTGCTTCACGTCTCCCTGATGGAGGAGAACATCTGATGGAGCTCAGAGTCTCAAGAGCAGCAAAACACTCGAAGAGCAACGAAGAAGAACATCCAAACCTAATGAAACTATTTTCCAAGACTTTAAAACTAATTTCCAAGACTTTGAAACACATCTCCAGGACTTTGAAACACATCTCCAGGACTTTGAAACACATCTCCAGGACTTTGAAACACATCTCCAGGACTTTGAAACACATCTCCAGGACCAAAGCGTCTCCCCCGTGGCTCACCAGTAGCGCGCACACAGCCGGTGCGAGGCGGCGTGGTGCAGCAGCAGCGTGTTCGTGAGGTCGTCCAGAGTCCAGACGGCCTCCTCGCCCCACAGGCTGAAGCTGGTCGCCATGGACACGATGGAGGACGGCGGGTCGTAGGCCTCCAGCCTCCGGACCGCCTGAAGGTTCTGACAGTCCACGACCAGCACGCCGGGCCCGTTGGAGAACCACAGCTGATGAAGCACCAGAGAGAGAGAGTCACGCCGTGATGTAAAGACACCTGTGCTCACCTGGGAGCCGCTCACAACATGTTTGCTCACCTGGGAGCCGCCGCTGACCAGCGCCATGCTGCTGACCGGGTAGGGCCTCTGCCGGGGGTCCGAGTCCTTCAGAGCGAACAGCGTCTTGTTGAGCGTGTGTGAACACAGGTAGGCCTCGCCCTCCAGGGGAAGATCCTCCACCAGGCTGTACACGGCCACCAGCCCGTCAGACATGCCCGCAAACACTCTGGCCAGGCTCTTCACGGGGAGGAGCAGAGGAGGAGCAGGGGAGGAGCAGAGGAGGAGCAGGGGAGGAGCAGGGGAGGAGCAGAGGAGGAGCAGGGGAGGAGCAGGGGAGGAGCAGGGGAGGAGCAGAGGAGGAGCAGGGGAGGAACAAAGGAGCAGAGGAGGAACAGGTGAGGAACATGGAGGTGTCAGCACTCAGCTTTCCCTCTCAGACAGTGAAACGCTCGTGTGTCTCTGCTCGTTGTCTCAGTCAGCATCTGTTTCCTCACACCTGGATTCACCTCAGGAGGGGCCGAGCAGAGCGACAGGACGGAGGTCAGAGGTCAGAGGGACGGCAGCAGGAGAGACCGTAAAACACCGTTTCCCACAAAGCATTGTTTGCTGACGGGCCGTCGTGAGCTGTTATTAAAGCGCTGCAGGTCAAAGCCTCCGTGTCCTCACGGTACAGGAGACGTCAACATGGAGGAACGTTTTCCTTCCAGTTGTTTGAGTTCTAATTATTGACGGTTGTTTGATTTAGAGAATCTGCTGCTGAGACTAAAGCTGCGTTCACCGCAAAAGAGTTGCACATTTTTGCAACACCTTTTCGCTTTATGTGGTCAATTAGCTTTTACTTGCAGTGGAAAGGGGGCGTGGCTTATCTGTGGAAAGGGGGCGTGGCTTATCTGTGTCTTTACTCCATGAAAACAGTATATATTTCCTCCATCCAGCATGAAGTAACGCTAACGCTAGTAAACACATTTTTTATGCCTCATTCAGTGTGTGTGTGTGTGTGTGTGTGTGTGTGTGTGTGTGTGTGTGTGTGTGTGTGTGTGTGTGTGTGTGTGTGTGTGTGTGTGTGCTGACCTGTTCTCCTGCTGGAACAGGGAACAGGCAGGTGATGACGGCTGGACAGGAGAAGTGTTTCTGTGGTTGGGTGAGAGGACACATGTCCTTCAGACTGTAGATGAAGACCTCCTGCTCCTGTGTCACACACACACACACACACACACACACACACACAGTGAAGGGTTAGCAGCAGGAATGACATCGTGTGCATGAACGTGGCTCATGAAGCATCGTGGACCTCGGTGGCCATCCACAGAACGTTCCCCATCTTCATCTGGCAGCTGATCCTGCTCCCGGCGCAGGACATCCTCTTCACCTCCACCTGGCCCGTCTCCACGTTCACCACACTGTAGCTCCTGCAGGACGCACACAGACACACACCTCCAGTAGAGCCACACAACCATGTTGTGGAGGTTTGTAGAAACCATGTGAACATAATAAAGTTCATAGTGTTTAGTTGGGGACGTTCACAGGATCAATACGTCCACCTGTGGTCTCAGGTGAATATTCACACATTCAGAGAAATACTTTGATTGAATACAAATCAGTTTATTTCTGGCTGGATCAACAGATACAGAGTGTCGTCTGCATAGTGTCGCTCATCAGTGTCTCCTCAAACTATTGAGTAGAAAGTCACACGGCTGACTTCCTAAAGATCTGAGAGAGGAAGAGAAGGATGAAGGTGATGAGAGCCAACGGAGAGCTTCTCAAGAAGAAGTCAAAGAACATGAAGAGAGGACGCTCCTCTTCCTCAGAGAGAGGAAAAGCACCCCATGGCCTCCTGAAGGACTGCCAGCAGCTGCACAGGAGGGTCAGGATGTGCTGCGTCAGCTCAGTGAGCGAGGACTTCACTCCTCACGTGGTGGAGCGAGGGGTTAACGGCAGGACGGGTCATTAACACGTATGAAGGGATGAAAGCTGCTTTATTGGAACCCTGCTGCCACACAGAAGACAATAGAGCAGTGTGTGTGTGTGTGTGTGTGTGTGTGTGTGTGTGTTTACTGTAACGAGGGGAAGCTCTGAGTACCTTTGTCTGAGTTAAACGACTTATATCCTGTTTAAAGAGAACTCAAACTGCCTGTTTCACCTGGATAACACACACACACATATATATATAACTATGTCCACACATGCTACAGGCCGCATGCTGCATGCTACATGCTGCATGCTACATGCTGCATGCTACATGCTGCATGCAGAACTCACCTGAGGGCTTTGTCTCCGTCCCAGAACACGGCGCTGTGTCCCTGCAGGAAGAGCTGCGAGTGGCTGTCACAGGACAACAAGTACCTGAGGCAGGGGAAGCTGGGCTGCTGCATGCGCCTCACACACTGCAGCGCCACGGGCCTCTGCACACACAGAGACACACACAGAGACACACACAGAAGGGTTGTGTGTTGGTAGAGCAACAGTTACACTGCGAGACACTGAAACATTATTGTGCTACGCTAACTTTTGGGGTAAGTCGTTAGCACAGTTAGCATCGTTAGCTTCCAGCCAGCAGATTGCTGTGCTCTGAATGTTGTGTTTAGCTGTGCGAGTGTATTGTTAGGATTAGTTTCTTGTTATCTGCAGGTCGCTGCAGACATGCTGCCTCAGTGAGGAGCTACGCTAGTGGTTAGCATGGAGGGTTCTCCGCCCTGTGACACGGGAACATCACAGGCCTCCACCCGACAACACCACCACTGCTCAAGCTACGTCTTTGTGATTGATGCAGGCGGACACGTCGCTATGCTTGTGAATGTTTTGTTTTTGCATGAACTAGCGCGCCGCGAGCAGCACTGCGCTGGCTAAGTTGAAGGTTAAGTTAGCGCGTTGGCTAACTTGAAGGTTAAGTTAGCGCGTTGGCTAACTTGAAGGTTAAGTTAGCGCGCTGGCTAAGTTGAAGGTTAAGTTAGCGCGTTGGCTAACTTGAAGGTTAAGTTAGCGCGTTGGCTAACTTGAAGGTTAAGTTAGCGCGCTAGCTAACTTGAAGGTTAAGTTAGCGCGCTGGCTAACTTGAAGGTTAAGTTAGCGCGCTGGCTAAGTTGAAGGTTAAGTTAGCGCGTTGGCTAACTTGAAGGTTAAGTTAGCGCGTTGGCTAACTTGAAGGTTAAGTTAGCGCGCTGGCTAAGTTGAAGGTTAAGTTAGCGCGTTGGCTAACTTGAAGGTTAAGTTAGCGCGTTGGCTAACTTGAAGGTTAAGTTAGCGCGCTGGCTAACTTGAAGGTTAAGTTAGCGCGCTGGCTAAGTTGAAGGTTAAGTTAGCGCGCTGGCTAAGTTGAAGGTTAAGTTAGCGCGTTGGCTAAGTTGAAGGTTAAGTTAGCGCGCTGGCTAACTTGAAGGTTAAGTTAGCGCGCTGGCTAAGTTGAAGGTTAAGTTAGCGCGTTGGCTAAGTTGAAGGTTAAGTTAGCGTGCTGGCTAACTTGAAGGTTAAGTTAGCGCGCTGGCTAACTTGAAGGTTAAGTTAGCGTGCTGGCTAACTTGAAGGTTAAGTTAGCGCGCTGGCTAACTTGAAGGTTAAGTTAGCGCGCTGGCTAACTTGAAGGCGCTCACCTTCTCCGGCTTGGTGTCCCAGCATTCGGTCAGCAGGCCGTGCAGGCAGTAGAACTGAACCTCCTCTGGACCGCCCAGCGCCGGCCGGATGCCTTTGGAGAGCTTCTTGGCGATCTGCAGCTGGTGGTGGCCGAGCGCCGGCCTCCGCCCGGACAGCAGCTCGTACAGCACCATGCCGAAGGAGAAGATGTCCACCTGGGGAGCGAACCAGGAACAAGTTAGCAAGAGCTGCTGCGATGTTATGCAACATCTTAATGTCCATACGAGCGTCTTATGTCATCTCTCTCCTTCTGGATGAAGTCATGTCTCTTCGCTGCGCATCACTAACTCTCCTCCTCCTTTGTGCTTTCTCACTGAGCTGTCTCTGTGGATCGTGAAGCTCTTTTGTCTTTTTCTCACCAAATTAGCACATAAATTAGCTTTTTCTGACTCATTGCTCTGGCCTCTGTTGAGTTCCTGTTCCAGCAGAGTTGGTCACAGAGGAAATGTCTCACTGGTTACGTCTTATTTTATGTCAGTTACTGATTCAGTGTCTTTCAGAGTCCTTTATCACACGTCCACGCAGCGCGTCCACGCGGTCCTGTTGCCTGATAGGAACCGTCACTGGAGACGACGGCCAGATGTGAGGGTGTCTGGGTCCAGGAGGAAAGAGGCTCTCCATCCTCAGGGTTTCCTCTGGGCTACACTCCACTGCAGCACATTTCTTAAGTGTTGTTTGTCTGTGAAGAAAAGGGCGAGCGCCACTTCCTGTTTTATCTAATCCATGAAACCCGTATCTGAGCACCAGAAATACCCAGAAGCATTCCAGAGCGATAGACGTTGGGGACTCGGCCCCTGTGGGACGTCCCAGAATAATAACTGCAGAGCCAAACTGTTGCGCAACGCCAAACGCTTGAGCTCCTCGAGCGGTGACATCACTGGGTGGCGACTCCAGATCTCTGGAGGCCTGTGGCGTGCTGCGGTGTCACAGCGCCATGGCGAGCATAGCGTGGCATGTATTCATGTGAGGAAGTCCTCCTGACCTCAGGCTGACCAGCTCAGCTCCTGCCAGCTGCTCGCCATGTTCACCAGCTTCATCCTGAGGAAGATGAGGAGCCTTCATCTTGTCACGCTTCTTCAAAAGTCAAAATTTAAACATGCAAGTCATCACGCGGTGATGCAGAAGCATGTTCAGCATGACCAACGTGTCGTGCAGATATTATCCGTCGTGCTGCTGGTCGTCCAGATGCTCCAACAAACACGTACACATGTTCTCTTGTGTTGCCAGGACTCTGCCGCATGAAGCTGCTCTGCATTTATTGCCTCATTGCACTCGTTACTCCATCATCTCAGCATCCAGCCTGCGTTTTACTGGAGCAGTTAAACCTCATCACACGGGGAGATCAACAGCCGGCTTGATTGGCTGAAGTCAGCAGATTCTCTTCTCTTTGAAAGCTTCTTCTCCAGAGCCAACAGTGAGGAGAGAGGAGGGCGGGGCCGGACCGCACGCCGCCGAGGCGCCATGAGGCAGAGAGAACCGTCCAGCCAATGAAAACCAGTCAGCTCCTCAGTCCAGTCCTCATAGGAACCCCAAATTAATTCCAATACTTGTGTTTATTGTTTGTATTTGTTCAGCAAAGTCTTGGGAAAAAAATGTATATCTGCAAAAAAAAAATCACTTTTAAAAGATATTTTGATGGTAACTCTGAACATCCAGCATGATATGAACCAGATTCCCCAAAAAGCCTCCTGGAGCGTCAATAAGACCTTTATGGAAAGATTAGGACCTAAAGAATCAGAACCTGAACAACAATCACAATAAAACAAAGTCTTGTCCTGTTAGGAAGGAGCTTCAATTCAAAAATGCATATTTTATGCCAAAAGATTGTCTGAATGGGGCATGCTGGGTATTAAAATGGGAGCGGGAGGATTTTCACACGGTTTGCAGAAGTTAAAGTACCGAGACAAACGCTTAATCGTGACATTAAGGAGTCATTTCTGTATTCGTGATGGACTTGAGAGGAAAGATGCTGAATCTAAATCTACAAACACAAACGTAAAGGTTAAAGGTCAAAGGTTAAGGTTAAGATAGACACTAAAGGTTAAAGTTAAAGGTTAAGGTAGACACTAAAGGTCAAAGTGAAAGGTTAAAGGTTAAGGTAGACACTAAAGGTTAAAGGTAACGGTAAAGACTAAAAGGTAAAGCTTAAGACTAAAGGTAGAGGAAGCAGCTCCTCCAGCAGCACTGAGGGCAGCAGCAGCACTGAGGGCAGCAGCAGCACTGAGGGCAGCAGCAGCACTGAGAGCAGCAGCAGCACTGAGAGCAGCAGCAGCTCGGTACCTTCTCGTCGTACACGATGCCGGGTCGGATCTCAGGCGCCTGGTACCCGGGCGTGCCCTCCACCCCCAGCGCCCCCTCGTGGAAGGTCTGTCGAGAGATGCCGTAGTCGGAGAGTTTGATGTTGACTGCATCCTGCACCTGGGGGAGCACACGGCACCAGGTGAGAGGAGACGCCTCCATCGTTCTGCCAGTCTGACGTGTTTCCTGGAGTGCACAGACCTCCAGAGACCACACCAGGATGTTGTCAGACTTGAGGTCACAGAAGATGATGCTCTTCCTGTGAAGGTACGCCAGCCCCGCTGCGACCTGGTAGGCCACTCTGAAGGTCAGCATGTGGCCCAGCGGCATGAACCCGGCGCCTGCAGAACACACAGAAGCTTTAGCACCCCCTGCAGGCGGGAATCCAGCCGCCGTGCGTCTCCTACGTGCCTTTGCGCTTCTCCTCCAGCACCGTGTTCAGGCTGCCCAGCGGCGCCAGCTGCAGGGCGAAGCAGAGCGGGTGGATGCTGATGCCCACCAGCGCCACGATGCAGGGGTGCTGCAGCGAGCGCAGCATGCCGGCCTCCTGCCGGAACTCTGAGAAGCTGCGGCAGGCGTCGGCCGACTGCAGGTGCTTCACCATGGTGTCTGAGGAGAGAGAGGAGGTCACCGGCGGCCGAGGCTGCGTTCACAGCAGGAGCGCCGAGAGATTTCATGTGAAGCCGAAGACGCCGATGAGGCGGAAAAAACTACGTTTTCGGCATTTTTCATGACGTAGTCTTTATGGTTAAAGTGTCACCGTCTTTCCTTTGGATCATATCAACATTCAGAGCCAGAAAAACTGTTTAAAAGGTTCATACACATCCTGACCAATGGGTGTCCAGGACCTTTAACCAAATTTCTATGACTTCAAACCAAATTTACATGACTTTTGACCAAATTTTTAAGCCTTTTAACCAAAATTTTAAGACTTTTAACCAAATTGTACACAACGTTGGAGACTTTTCCAGGCCTGGAAATAACCATTCTTGTTCCAGGTTCTCCGTGAGCGTGTGCACTCAGTAACAAGGTGCAGTTCTGGAGGCGAGTCGCAGCCCTGCAGCTCGTACCCGTGTCGCTGCTGACCGTCTGCGTGCGACACTTCTTGAAGTGGAAGCGCTTGATGGCGACCGGCTGGCCGCGGTACCGCGCTCTGTAGACCACCGTCCCACTGCCGCCCTGACCCAGGACCAGGTGCTGCTCCTCAGAGTACTCCAGCTGGGCCGCGTCCAGGAACAGCCTAACACACACACACACACACACACACACACACACACACTTCACATTAGAAACCTCCAGCTGAGCCACACAATGAGAAAACACGTGAAGAGTCAAACTGTTTGTGTCTGTATGTTCACAACACTCTGAGTCACACTTCCTGTTCGCTGCCCTTCCTTAAGCTTGTAGCAGTTAGCGTATCTGGAGCTGAAAGTAGCAGTTAGCTTCACAGTAGCAGATAGTAGCATTTAGCTTCTCTGTAGCAGAGAGCAGCAGTTAGCAGAACTTTTTTCTTGAGAAAGTATTTGGTCCAGAAGAACCTCAGTTAACGTCCACAAAGTTGTCGCACAACAAAATACGTTGACAATTGCCAGAAAACAGCTGCACTTCAAACACATCGGTGCTGCAGAGTGAAGGCAATGGGCATGCGTTGTGGGAGATGCATTGTGGGAGACGTAGTCTATGGTCACAGGCCTTAATGCGCCTCTGATCTGGAAGGTTACCGTGCAGGGAAGTCCGTCATGAACAGCTCTGGGACCAGCTCCTGCAGGGTGACGGGCCGGTCCGGGTGCTGAGGACACACGATGTGCTGCTGGTCCACCGCCGCCAGCACGCAGTCCTCCATGTTGAAGAAGTGAACCCCGTCTCCTGCGCCCGCCGCCTTCTCGCCAACATGGCCGCCGAGCTGCTGGCCCGGCGAGGTGCAGAGCGGGCAGGGCGCCAGCTGCTCCATCAGGAGGCTGCCGTCGCTCTCGCTGGCGGTCAGCGCTGCAGGGAGGACACAAGGAGACAAGGAGGTAAGGACACAAGGAGACAAGGAGGTAAGGACACAAGGAGACAAGACGTCCTCTGTGGTTCACTGGAGAGCTGCTGCATACATTCACACACGTGGTACTGGTCACGCCGTGTTAAGATCAGGACTATCATGACCTGTTAGGTTTTACTAACAGCTCCATGGCCTCTTTGCTTTGATTACATTAATGGTGCATCTCGCTTCTCGTCTTCTGACCACTCAAAGAGCTTCAACACGACATCACTGACGAGAGGAGCTACCGTGAAGTATCTCAAAGATAAAGGTACAACATCTAAGTGAAGTATCTCAAAGATAAAGGTGCAACATCTAAGTGAAGTATCTCAAAGATAAAGGTGCAACATCTAAGTGAAGTATCTCAAAGATAAAGGTACAACATCTAAGTGAAGTATCTTAAAGATAAAGGTACAACATCTAAGTGAAGTATCTCAAAGATAAAGGTACAACATCTAAGTGAAGTATCTCAAAGATAAAGGTACAACATCTAAGTGAAGTATCTCAAAGATAAAGGTACAACATCTAAGTGAAGTATCTCAAAGATAAAGGTACAACATCTAAGTGAAGTATCTTAAAGATAAAGGTACAACATCTAAGCATGGCGGCGGCCTGCAGCTCTGACCAGGGAACCATTGCTCAATCAGGGAGTTGACGTTGTCCGTGATGAAGGCCATGGCCGAGAAGTCTCTCATCTCCGACTGGCAGATGATCTTTATGCCTCCGCTCCTCTTCCTCTTCCAGTTGACGTCTGAGGACTCCACGCTGCAGACACACAAACACACCACACCGCCTGGTTTACTTCTAAAAAAGGCTGCAATGTGTCAGCAGATCCCCGTGATGTCCAGGTGGAAACGTGGCCAAGACGTTGACTGGATGCGAGCTCCGCCCCGCTGACTCAAGTCCGCTCGTCCCTTTTGAAAAGCGTCTCCTTCCTGAGAGTCTGGATCTAGCTGAAGCTCCACAGCGTTTGTTCCCTCCCCAGCTCTGACCTGAGGTAGCCTCCATCAAACGTGACCAGCAGCCCCTCCTTCCAGTAGATGGTCTGGCTGCGGCGGACCCTGAAGGTGCTGCAGCGGTTCCTCTGCTGGGTTCCCGTGAAGCTGTAGATCACAGAGTTCCTGCTGCGTTGGCTCCTGGCGTTTCTCTTGGGCTCAAATGACTGCAACAGGCAACAACGACACGTCGGCCGTGAGTTGTTGGGGTGCAACAGGCGAGTGGTGAGAATCTGCTGGTTTCAGTACCTGCAGGTCCATCTCCGTGAGGCTGATGAGCATCCTGGCAATCAAGCGCTCCCAAAAGCCGGCGGGGACGAAGCTCATCTGAACGAGGCGCTGCAGGGTGTTGTTGGTCTGCTGCCGGAAGCCGTGGATGTCCATGGCGGGTTTGTGGGGCAGGAGGTGAGGCAGCAGGTAGCTGACAAGGGAAAGAACAGGAAGGACGCGTTCAAACTCCAACGTCTTTGTGGTTATTGTCACATCAAATACTTCTCTTATTTGCTGCCTGTGGTTGTGTATTGCATGTAGCAATGTAGCATTGGATGCTATGAAGTCACCCTGTGTACAAAGCGCTTCCTATCAGGTAGTTAGTTGGTGATAAACTGTGTTTAACCTCCTGAGACCCGGCAATTCATTTTTGTTCACTGTAGTTCACATTATGCTTCTGCTAATTCCTCTCATGCTACATATGCTACACATGCTACATATGCTACACATGCTACTCTACTGAGTCCTGATGTTCCTTACAGAGGACAACTGTAGCTTTAAAATGACTTTCCTTTTAAAAATGGAAGCCGTCACAACAAGCATGGAGACAAAATGTAAGCATTATATTCATATTAAACTGTTTTTTATGTTATATTGTTTTATGTTACAATTTGAGTGAGTTTTCAGAGCTGAGCTTATTTATTGTCATAGGAAAACAACACATTTATGAATGTACACTTGTGTTTACAGCGTGTGCTTTGTATTTCTCTTCGGTTCATGATGGTACGTTAATAAGCCGTAGAGCTCAGGGGCAAGGGACAAGCTTTGAGGCAAAGGAAAGAAATCCTCGAGAGGGAGCGAGGCTGTAAATGTCTTTCTGCCACGACAGTCATGTGTGTTTTGTGGAGCGCACACCCCGACATGTTCAGGGAATCGCCATCAGAATCAACTGAGAATCAATTAGTGGAAAGAGAATCTGGTACCTGTTGCTGGCCACAGGGAGAGCGATCTCAAACTTGGCTAGGAACTGGAAATACTGTTCCTCTGTCTGCGGCGTGAAGCCCGTTCCCACCAGCAGCATCTGCACCAACAGACGTTATGGTAGACATCTCAACAGGAAGTTAGCATCATGGCTAACACACAAAACCACTCATATTCACAGTCTCACCCTGAGGTCTTCAGCGCGGATCACTCCGTTCCTGGCGACGGAGCGAGAGGACTTGAGGTGCATGATCCTCTCCAGACACTCCGACAGCCACACGGGACACAGGAAGTAGAGGGTGCAGAGGCCGTGGCTGGTGTCAGGGAAGTGCAGCAGCGTGCCGGTCTCTATCAAGAAGCTGATGGCTGGGGCGGGGCAAACAAGAGGAACATTAGCATGGTGTAACATTAGCATTATGAATGGTGTAGTCGAGGGCATATAGAGACAAAAGATGCTCCGCTAGTCCGAGTCCTTGAGCAAGACACTTAGTGTTAGTCCTGATGGACAGGTGGTGGTTATGGTTCTCCTAGTGTGCCCCAGAAACCGTTAGCCGCGTGTTGCTTGAGTTTGTCCCAGAAACCGTTAGCCGCGTGTTGCTTGAGTTTGTCCCAGAAACCGTTAGCCGTGTGTTGCTTGAGTTTGTCCCAGAAACCGTTAGCCGTGTGTTGCTTGAGTGTGTCCCAGAAACCGTTAGCCGCGTGTTGCTTGAGTGTGTCCCAGAAACCGTTAGCCGCGTGTTGCTTGAGTTTGTCCCAGAAACCGTTAGCCGCGTGTTGCGTGCAACGTGTGATGAGGTTAGCGCAACAGACTGATTGTGTGAGAGAGTTGTGTATAGAAAGAGGACGGTGTGTAGTAGCATTGTGCACCTGTCTACAGGTAAACTACTGGAAATACACTTTTGTAAACAGGAAATCATTGAAGGAACCAGCCGCAGTACCAGTCTGCAGGTCCTCGTAGTCTCTGATGTCACTTCCTGGGTTCTGTTCAACGACGCGGTCCAGCTGGTCGTCAGTGAGGTACTGGACCTCCCCCTCAGCTTCTCGCCTCTGCTTCTCTGTGATCACGGCTTCCTGCAGGGTCAGGTAGCTCCTGGGGATCTGATGGTGAAACCTCTCTGTGCTCAGAACACCCGGACACAGTCTGACCGTGGATTTACAAGACTTTATACCAAATGTCCAGGACTTTAAACCACATTATCAGGACTTTAAAGCACATTTCCAGGACTTTAAACCAAATGTTCATGAGCAAACATTGTGTGAAATGTGCGTGTAAACAGTAAAAAGTGATAAAATGTAGTATTTAAACTAACAATGAGGATTCAAAGCATACAGTAAACCTTAAATGACTCAAATGAATGAGAGACAATAGTTTGATTAAAAGAATAAACATTCATATAGATGCCTGTATGTATGCTGCTGATATTTTGAGCCTCTTTCTTTTAAAAGCAGATTTATTATTTATAACAAAATGAACGTCATGAACACATGAATATAACACATTTACAGGACTTTAACACAACTTTAAGGATTTTATTTTTCAAGGACCTTTTTAGGCCTGTAATTTTTGAACTTCCATGACTTTTCCAGGTTTTCCATGAGCATAAGTATCCTGATAAAACACACGGTCTCACTTACCAGTCTGCCCAGTAGCTTGCTGCCACCGGCTGAGCTGCTGCTGTCCTTCATGGAGAGAGCCACCTGGTAGATCAGCTTCTTCAGCCCATCCAGGCCCTCCATGGTCTTACAGGACACTTCACTGAGCGCACACACACACACACACACACACTTTGTAAAGCTGATACTAGTGACCTGGCATGAAGCTAGATCAATGGAAGGTGAAGGTATGCTCACTGCAGGTGTTTCCAGGTGATGTCCGGGTAGCCGGTGGCCCGAGCCCCCGACGGGGACCGGCACAGAGCCAGGACGTACGCTCTCAGCGTGGCCAGTCGCTCGGTGCGGAACTTACTGTCAATGAGATCCAAATGTGTTCCCACCACCACCACGGCCGAGCTGGGGGCCCGCGCCTACAACACACAGCAGCTACCACGTTGACTGGAACGTTAGCTAACGCCTTGACTGGAACGTTAGCTAACACCTTGACTGGAACGTTAGCTAACGCGTTGACTGGAACGTTAGCTAACGCGTTGACTGGAACGTTAGCTAACGCGTTAACTGGAACGTTAGCTAACGCGTTGACTGGAACGTTAGCTAACACCTTGACTGGAACGTTAGCTAACGCCTTGACTGGAACGTTAGCTAACGCCTTGACTGGAACGTTAGCTAACGCCTTGACTGGAACGTTAGCTAACACCTTGACTGGAACGTTAGCTAACACCTTGACTGGAACGTTAGCTAACACCTTGACTGGAACGTTAGCTAACGCGTTAACTGGAATGTTAGCTAACGCGTTGACTGGAACGTTAGCTAACACCTTGACTGGAACGTTAGCTAACGCGTTGACTGGAACGTTAGCTAACACCTTGACTGGAACGTTAGCTAACACCTTGACTGGAACGTTAGCGAACACCTTGACTGGAACGTTAGCTAACGCGTTGACTGGAACGTTAGCTAACACCTTGACTGGAACGTTAGCTAACGCGTTGACTGGAACGATAGCTAACTCGTTAACTGGAATGTTAGCTAACGCGTTAACTGGAACATTAGCTAACACCTTGACTGGAACGTTAGCTAACGCGTTAACTGGAACGTTAGCCAACACGTTAACTGGAACGTTAGCCAACACGTTGACTGGAACATTAGCTAACGCGTTGACTGGAACGTTAGCCAACGCGTTGACTGGAACGTTAGCTAACGCGTTGACTGGAACGTTAGCTAACGCGTTAACTGGAACGTTAGCCAACATGTTGACTGGAACGTTAGCTAACGCGTTGACTGGAACGTTAGCTAACGCGTTGACTGGAACATTAGCTAACACCTTGACTGTAACGTTAGCTCAGAAACATAAACACAGGAAGATCAAAGCCGCTGGCTCTTTCCAGGCCTTTCAACCACTTCTCATGTTCTTCCAGCAGACGGAGTTTGGTTGAGTTGGTTAAGTAATGAACTTTGGTCACATGATGACAATGAAGACATTTCTGTGCAAAACCCAACAGTTTAATCCAGGATATGCACTTTAGATGTGTCCTTCATTAACACTCGGTGTCGTCAGAGGGAATTAAAGTGGCGGCTAACGTCTGATTGAACTGAGTTTAACACATAAAGTCATATTTAAACTTCTCGCGCTGACAGTACAACACTTCTCCTGGTGAAGAGGAGAGGTTGAATTTCACCGTGTTGTGTTGTCTACACTGTGTGACACAACAAAACGTAACCCAGTAGGACTGAGCTTTATTAAAGTAGGGCGACTTATAAATATCTCTTTTCTGTTTACTGCGGCTGTTCATTTGTGTGATGAAAGTGTGTGTTACTGAATATCTTCTTTTCCCGACAGAGCAGGTGGAACCGCTTCTTCCAGGCCGTGGGACGCTGGAGTCGGTCCCAGCTGACAATGGACGAAGGCAGCAAGCCGGCTCATCACAGCTCATGTAGAGACAGTCACACCTGCGGGCCTTTGAGAGTCCAGCACACCTGATCTGCAGGTCTTTGACTGCAGGACCTGCAGCCGCATGGGACATGGATCCTCATTGTGTCAGAGCCTCTTATCTGATAATCTATTGTCTGATAATCTATTGTCTGATAACGTATTGTCTGATAACCTGTTATCTGGTTTCGTCCTCACAGCGCTACTTTTGTTGAAACTTACGCGTTTCTTGCATTTTACTTTGTTTACAATCTCTTTCCGTCTTATCAACGCGTCTCTAATGTGGTTCAAATGTTTCTGACCTTCTTTCTAACAGCAGTTTATTTACATTGAGTGATTTTCGAGAAGAAAACAACTTACTTTTAGGCTTTTCCAGAGTGATGCCATTGAGAACATGTATAGATGTTTCATATGTATATAAATGTGTATTTTATTCTTTTCTTTTAGTGAAAAACTTTGAGCTTCCTATGTTGACGCTTTTCAACATTATTGAGTGTCATTGTTGACCAAATGAGGCAATAACACAACTCATAGCACAACGTTACAACAGCCTATAAAACAAAAGCAGCTCTTAATAAGGTTAACTAACCACCACATCAGTAAGAAGCTGAGGGAGCATCGAGACGTCAGGAGCCATTAAGTGAAATGATGCAAGCAGCTTCATCATCGTCCTCGTCACCCTGCCTCCATCAGAGGACGCCTATGGGCTGCGGTTGCTTCATGTGGTCTGGCAACAGAATGCGTGTCTCTGAATTCAGATGACTGGGAACACACATCATGACATCACTTCCTGACGCTCTCACACTGAAGCACAGCTGGAAGCAGGTCGGCCTGCAGGAGTGTGTGTGTGTGTGTGTGTGTGTGTGTGAGAGAGAGAAGCTGAACGTCACCTCTATGTTCAGCAGCCATGTCTGCAGGTCGGCCACGGCCTCCTCTCCCAGAGCCAGGTTCCAGATCACCACGTACAGGGCCTTATCGGTGAAGAAACACTGGTTCACCGTGGACATGTTGGCCTGACCGCCGATGTCCCACACGTTGAACGCCACCGAGTCCTTCTGCGAGGAACCAGAGCGGCACGTTTTATTTTCTCTGGAAATGTTTAGCGAGTCCAAACTCGGTTTCTGCATCAGTCACGTTCTAACTGCATCTAGCTTCTGTGGGTGTCCCGCTAGCTCCCCGCTGCAGCTAGCGAGCTCTCTGCGAGCTCTCTGCGAGCTCCCTGCTAGCTCCCTGCTAGCTCCCTGCTCGTTCCCCTACAACCATTGAAGGTAGCGGGACTAGCCGCGGTTAGACGCCCGACTCGGGCAGCAGGGACACGTGCAGTAGCAGCAGCGGGGAGCTAGCAGCAGCACCAGCTTGCTACAGCGGGAAGCTAGCAGCAGCGCTAGCTTGCTACAGCGGGGAGCTAGCAGCAGCGGCTTGTAGCCAGACTTTCAGGGTACGATATATTTCAGTGGATCATTTATTTCCATCTATAAAACCTGAAGTCATTTGTGATGGAAATCTGATTTCATTCAATCTGATTTGGTTTCATGCCGGACGTCTTTCCTGATGCAACCCACATATTCTGATAGAAGAGAATATGTACTCTACTTCCTGCACTGGGCGTGTATTGAATGCACACAGTAGTTGTGTACTGTGTGTCTTGCTCACGCTGTGTTTGCCTGCGTTGGGTTTGTCCAGCTCCCAGGTGGAGGTGGAGATGCTGCAGTCTGCCGGGGTGAAGGGCGCCGCCTTGCCGGTCTGCAGCATCTCCAGCAGGGCCGTCTTGCCCTGCCTCGGCGGACCAATCACGAGCATCTTCAGCAGCTTGAACGGCTCGGCCTTTCGAAGGTGCGCTCGCAGGAAAGCCAGGACGGACGCCGGACCTGAAACACCAGAGAGGTCAACGACAGTCTGTTGTGTTGGAAATGACCAAGTTACCAAGAAACTGTGGACGAGTGCTGCGACACAGAGAGTAGAGTCCCTTTTATTCTACTAATGTATGCTAGGCTCGCCGCTAGCGCCCCGCTGTAGCCAGCTAGTACTGCTGCTAGCTCACTGCTAGCTCTCTGCTAGCTCCCCAACAACCGCCGAAGGTAGCGGGACGAGCCCCGGCTCCACTCGGGCAGCAGGGACGCAGCAGAGAGCTAGCAGCAGCGCTAGCTTGATACAGCACAGTGAAAAAACAAATAAATATATATATATATATATATATATATATATATATATATATATATATATATTAAAAAAAAGAAAAGAAATTTGTCAAAGAAACGGTGTCGTTCGGTTCAAAAATTGTAAAAAAATACTTTTTTTATGGCAACACATTGTCTCACAGGTGCATGCTGGGACTTATAATTTGCATAAGACTCCCCTCTTGCCGTGTGAGGTGTTTTTAGAAAGGTGGGGGCACACGGTAGACAGAGTGTTGATTAAACACTCAGAAAAGTCTGCACGTGGTTTCCTTCTGACAGGTCACTGGTCTTCACCTTCTCTCCTCACTTCCTGCGGCACGTTGGTGATGGCGAGGTCTTCGATGTCCAGCTGCCACAAGCTGGAGAGCTGACTGAGCTCCGCTGGAAGCTCCCGGATCCCAGGATTACTGAGACGACACAAAGCTTCTCATGAAAGACACTTCCAACATAACCAAAGCCAAATGACTACTTTCAATAAATAAACATGTTTTGTTTTTCTCAATCTGATTAAATTGAAAGTTTTAGATGTTGTGAACCTTCACTGAGCTCACAAGGGTTTCATAAAACAGATGGAGACGTTCCCAAAGTCAGCTCCAGACTCACAACGTCCCAAAAGCTTCAGTGGTTTGAGGCGTCAGCTGCTGGTCTGAACAGCTGCAGCCGCTGCGCTGCCCTCAGCGTCTGACTGTTTGCCAACATCATATCTGAAAGTCTTCTTGTTCCGGTGTAAAAAACAGACATTATTTATCTGATGCAATGTGTAGTGACGCCTCAACTGATCGTAACGACCGTTTGATTTCAGCTTCATCCAAGTGGGAACACAGATAAGATTAAGCTGTTGTGAAATTAAGCTGTTGTGAAACGTCATTAAGGGTGAAACACTTGACTCCCTCACACGAGAGCAGCTGGAAGCTCAGTGAGAGGCCTTCATAGGATGATACTCTGCTGTTCATGTGGAATGAAGCAAATATGTGGAACTTTAACATTTTAAGAGTTGATTTCTTGCCGTCTTGCAAACTGACGTCACAAAACTTTTTCTCAGACTTTTCAGAACTTTGTGTAATTTTCTCTGAGACATCGTTTGTGGATGAACGAGATGAAAAACACTCGACCTGGTCAACAGAACGCGCCACAAACAGAGAGGAGGACTCACTTGGAGAGGTAGAGCTCGGTGAGGCTGTGCAGACCACACACCGACTGGGGAACACACTCCAGCTGGTTGTCGTTCAGGAAAAGAACTTCCAGTGAATCCCGCAGAATCATGGGAAACTCTATTGGGCTCACTGCCGAGAAAGAGCCAACCAGAGCGTCACAGCCAGATACAGCTGCTGGAGCGCAGAGGCCCAAACACAGAACGCTGCCTCTTCTGAGGAAGATCATCCTCTTCCTCATCCTCTTCTGAGGAAGAGGAAGAGGATGATCTTCTGAGGAAGAGGCAGCGTTCTGTTGGCATGAGGCAGGTCCACCAACACACATAGGATGCACTGTTACACAACAGTTATGAATGAGCAACGGAGTCAGAGAGGGAAGTTAGAAATGTGTCTGTTGGTCATTTAACCTTTTGAAAAGTGAGACCTTGAACTAGTCGTATGAACCCTAAATGAGCGATAAAAAAAGAAAATCACTTTTACACCATATTCTGATCATAACTATGAACATGCAGCCTGATATGAGCGGTGGAAGACTTGTTCAGCCGGTTTGTTTACCGACGTCACACAAACTCATGAAACACCTTTTAGGAAAGATTAGGACCTCACGAACCCAACCTGCAACAGAAAGTCACAATACACTGAAGCATCGCGGCGTCCAGAAGGATTTATAGTAAAGGACTTAAAGAAGGACTTGAACTTTAAGACGAGTCTCCTCACACGTTCACTGAAGATAAACTACGATGGAGATCATGAGGGATTCATTAAATGTTTGTGTCTTATGTCTGATAGTTGCCCCTTCGTTCCTAAAAGGTTTCAGAGGAACTGAACGATGACATCATGTGTCCGTCCCTCTGGACGCCGTCTCGTCCACATGGTCATAGGTTCACGTCCTGACTGAACTACTTCCATGCAGGTGAAGCAGACCTGGGTCTGGATCCGGATCCCTCCTGCTCCACGTGGTCAGGAAGGCCAGCCTCCGGGATTTAGGCCCCTCCTCCGTTCTGGAGACACAGGAACAATGAAGGAAACAATGAAGGAAGCAATGAAGGAAGCAATGAAGGAAGCAATGAAGGAAACAATGAAGGAAGCAATGAAGGAAGCAATGAAGGAAACAATGAAGGAAACAATGGAGGAAACAATGAAGGAAGCAATGAAGGAAGCAATGAAGGAAACAATGGAGGAAACAATGAAGGAAGCAATGAAGGAAGCAATGAAGGAAACAATGAAGGAAGCAATGGAGGAAACAATGGAGGAAACAATGAAGGAAGCAATGAAGGAAACAATGAAGGAAGCAATGAAGGAAACAATGAAGGAAGCAATGAAGGAAACAATGAAGGAAGCAATGAAGGAAGCAATGAAGGAAACAATGAAGGAAGCAATGAAGGAAACGCTCATCTGCACCTTTACTGCACAGGCTGTAGCTTATTATGGTCTTGAAAACCTTAAAAACCCTGGAGAACCAAAAACCTTTAAAACCATTGAGATGCCTTAAAAAACACTTAAAACCATTTTTTGTTCAACTTGAAAATCCTTAAAAAACCTTGAAAATCTTTTTTTTTTATTTCAAACAAAACTAAAAAGCTATAAAAAATATTGAAAACCCCTTGAAGCCCCTTGAAAGTCCTTGAAACCCTCGTGCAGTGATGTCACACAGCTGAACAGCTCTGCTGGAGAGAGAAGCTGTAAAACTTCTTCCTTTGAGCTGGTGGAGGACCTGGAGCTTCACATGGTGCTTCATTAACTCTCTAAATGTCCAGAAGAAGAGAAACTCTCCAGCCTGCTCTTGTTCCAGGACATGAAGGATGTTCCAGGACATGAAGGATGTTCCAGGACATGAAGGATGTTCCAGGACATGAAGGATGGTCCAGGACATGAAGGATGGTCCATAACATGAAGGATGTTCCAGGACATGAAGGATGGTCCAGGACATGAAGGATGGTCCATAACATGAAGGATGTTCCAGGACATGAAGGATGGTCCAGGACATGAAGGATGGTCCAGGACATGAAGGATGTTCCAGGACATGAAGGATGGTCCAGGACATGAAGGATGGTCCATAACATGAAGGATGTTCCAGGACATGAAGGATGGTCCAGGACATGAAGGATGGTCCAGGACATGAAGGATGTTCCAGGACATGAAGGATGTTCCAGGACATGAAGGATGGTCCAGGACATGAAGGATGGTCCAGGACATGAAGGATGTTCCAGGACATGAAGGATGGTCCAGGACATGAAGGATGGTCCAGGACATGAAGGATGGTCCAGGACATGAAGGATGTTCCAGGACATGAAGGATGGTCCAGGACATGAAGGATGGTCCAGGACATGAAGGATGGTCCATAACATGAAGGATGTTCCAGGACATGAAGGATGTTCCAGGACATGAAGGATGGTCCAGGACATGAAGGATGTTCCAGGACATGAAGGATGGTCCAGGACATGAAGGATGTTCCAGGACATGAAGGATGTTCCAGGACATGAAGGATGGTCCAGGACATGAAGGATGGTCCAGGACATGAAGGATGGTCCATAACATGAAGGATGTTCCAGGACATGAAGGATGTTCCAGGACATGAAGGATGGTCCAGGACATGAAGGATGTTCCAGGACATGAAGGATGGTCCAGGACATGAAGGATGTTCCAGGACATGAAGGATGTTCCAGGACATGAAGGATGGTCCAGGACATGAAGGATGGTCCATAACATGAAGGATGTTCCAGGACATGAAGGATGGTCCAGGACATGAAGGATGGTCCAGGACATGAAGGATGTTCCAGGACATGAAGGATGTTCCAGGACATGAAGGATGGTCCAGGACATGAAGGATGGTCCAGGACATGAAGGATGTTCCAGGACATGAAGGATGGTCCAGGACATGAAGGATGGTCCAGGACATGAAGGATGGTCCATAACATGAAGGATGTTCCAGGACATGAAGGATGTTCCAGGACATGAAGGATGGTCCAGGACATGAAGGATGTTCCAGGACATGAAGGATGGTCCAGGACATGAAGGATGTTCCAGGACATGAAGGATGTTCCAGGACATGAAGGATGGTCCAGGACATGAAGGATGGTCCATAACATGAAGGATGTTCCAGGACATGAAGGATGGTCCAGGACATGAAGGATGGTCCATGAGATAAGCTGCCAGGAAACTGAACATTTGTCTGGGTGACCTCAAACTTTGAGCGGTCGTTCACCAGAAGTGAACAACTCAACACAAGCTTCTCATCTACACAACATCAGTTATTCTGTTTGTCACCCAACTGAAGGAGGAGATGGATCTCACGCTCAACGTTGAGGTTTAGTGAAGTGAACCTGGAGCTGCTCACAGAGGTCCATCTCCTCACTGAGCTCTGGTGAGCTGTGAGGAGTACTTCATCCTGGACTCACATGGGATCAGAGCTTCTCTGGTTTCATCTTTAAACACCACAAACGCTCTGGAAAGCACACGGACCTCACCGCGACCTGCAGTGACCTCTGAGGAGCAGAACACGTGACCTGCAGTGACCTCTGAGGAGCAGAACACGTGACCTGCAGTGACCTCTGAGGAGCAGAACACGTGACCTGCAGTGACCTCTGAGGAGCAGAACACGTGACCTGCAGTGACCTCTGAGGAGCAGCACATGTGGACCCACCTGCCCAGCTGGTTCCTGGAGAGATCCAGAGTCCTGAGCCGGGAGCACCTCCAGCTGCTGGGGGCCGGCAGCGCCGAGACCAGGTTCCCACACAACCTCAACGAGACCACGGCCTGCCGGAGACACACACACACACACACACACACACACACACACACACACACACACACACACACACACACACACACACACACCGTGTATCATTCATTCACTCATCACTCATTCATATTCAGACTCTGGAGCTGAAATAAAGTGTACATCTGTTTCCCATCAGGACGTAGAACACAGTGGTCAAGATCACCAAGAAATAAATATATTAACATATTAATATATTGATAAATAAACATATTAATATATTAATATATCAATATATCAATATATTAATATATTGATATATTAATATGTTAATATATTAATATATTGTACACTGGACGATCAGCTTGGGCCACTAAACAGGAAATAAAGATGGCGTCTTTTCTCACAACAGGGAATGACTTGAAACCTTCATGAACTGAAAGCAGCAACACTTCATCTGAATCTGACCGCTGTGAACGTCCTCAGTGGAAACACACTTTGTGTTTCTGTTATCAAAGAAAACACAGTAAACATAATTTACTTTGTGTTTTACTTCCTATGGATTTACAAGTATATTAAAATATTCCATCAGAGGAGATCTATGACGGCCATGTTGTACGACACCAGTTAGCGTAGCAGTTAGCGCTCCATGAAACATAACTGTGGTCGTGTTCCTGGTCATGCTGAGCAGGAAGCCTCCACAGAGCAGCAGCGCCACCTGGAGGCCGCTTCACGCACCACGTCAGACGACGCTGATTTGTATGTGAAAGCTGGTCCGCATGGCGGCTCCTCCTACCTCCAGCTCAAAGAGGTGGGACGGCAGCTCCTTCAGGCCGTTGTCGGAGAAGTCCACCTCCTGCAGCTGAGTCCTCCAGGAGATGGAGACGCTGTCTGGAAGCCTCTCGATCGCGTTGGAGGAAGCTTTGCATTTCTTCTGCAGGGGAGGAGGAAGGAGAATCTCCATGTGTGCGTCATGATGTTTTATTACAAATGTCCTGAAAACACCATCAGTGTGATGTCGTTATGAGGTCAACAAAAGCTGACGCAGGGCGACGTTCAGCCTGTTTCATTCACAAAATGCTGCATTAACTGTGTTTACTGTTATTATCTCCACGAGGACGGGGATGTGAGGGTTGTGTGAGTTTGCAGCTCCTGGATGGGAAGTGAAATAGTCTTTGACCGTCGAGTCAGCTTCTAGTGCGTTGTGTCGTGTCCTGTGTCGTGCTGTAACATGATTCAAGTGCAGTGTACACTGTGACTTTATGCTGCTATCAAGGGTTAAATGGATCAAAGATTGTTTGAACATCTCCTCCCGTCCGCCCCGAGTGGCTCTTACGTTGGTTAAAGTTAGTTTTCTACAACATCGATACCCAAAACAGCAAAATGAAACTGAAACATCAGCAGATGCATCAAACAGGAAGTGATCGTGAGCAGCGCAGCGTCTCACCAGTGGACAGGCCCAAGGGTCGGGGAAGCTGCTCAGCGAGTTCCTGCAGACGTTGAGGACGCTCAGCGACTTCAGACAGTGCATGACGGCCGAGGGCAGAGCGGTCAGACGGTTATCTGACACGTCCAGAAGCTCCAGCTTACGGAGACCGATCCAGTTGGTCGCTGACGGGGAATACAGACAACGAGGATTATTCATGTTAAAGCTGCATTCTCTCTCCTGACCACCAGGGGGGGCTGTTCATTTAGTACATTATGACATCACTTAAGTGAACACAATATATTCCTCAGTCTGCACGTCGCGTGGGAACGTACTGGAGGGGACGTCAAACAGGACGGTCAGCTGGTTCTTGGCAGCAGAGACGCTCTTGATGCCGGTGAGGTGGAGGAGACCGGCCGGCAAGCTGGTGAGCTGGTTCAGAGAGAGATTCATCTGCTGTAAACTGAAGCAGAGGAGAGAGAAAGAGGATGAGAGAGGAAGCTATTTATTGACAATACAAGACGATATCTGTGTCTGTGTGTGTACAGACGGTTAAGACGCTCTAACTTCTGTATTTACTGAACTTTAAGAAGTCAAAATTCCAGAGAATCTTCAATAAGACACGCCCACCTTCAATAAGACACGCCTACCTTCAATAAGACACGCCCACCTTCAATAAGACACGCCTACCTTCAATAAGACACGCCCACCTTCAATAAGACACATCTACCTTCAATAAGACACACCCACCTTCAATAAGACACGCCCACCTTCAATAAGACACGCCTGCCTTCAATAAGACACACCCACCTTCAATAAGACACGCCTGCCTTCAATAAGACACGCCTACCTTCAATAAGACACGCCCACCTTCAATAAGACACATCTACCTTCAATAAGACACGCCCACCTTCAATAAGACACGCCCACCTTCAATAAGACACGCCTACCTTCAATAAGACACACACACACCTTCAATAAGACACGCCTACCTTCAATAAGACACGCCTACCTTCAATAAGACACGCCTACCTTCAATAAGACACACACACACCTTCAATAAGACACACCTACCTTCAACAAGACACGCCTACCTTCAATAAGACACACACACACCTTCAATAAGACACGCCTACCTTCAATAAGACACGCCTACCTTCAATAACAGGTAGGCGTAGGAATTGTTTTTCATACACTTCATGTATTATAATTATTTGTCTGTTATTTTGCCACCACAAACCGTCAACCACAACCTCTCAGCCACATGTACCTCGAGCAGATGACCTCCTGGGAGCTGTGAGCCGCTGGAAGCTCCTTCAGCAGATTGTCAGACAGATCCAGAGTCTGCAGGCGGATCAGACCCCACGGCACCACGGAGGGCAGCGCAGCCAGGCTGTTGCACGACAGGTCCAGGTGTGTGATGCGCGAGGACACGTCCATGAACCAGTCCAGCTCCAACCAGGGCAGCTGCAGACCTCTCCAGCCCACCGACACCGCCTGGAAGCACAGACCACCGGTCAGTGTTCTAGGGTTAAAGACCTCAGTGTTCTAGGGTTAAAGACCTCAGTGTTCTAGGGTTAGAGACCTCAGTGTTCTAGGGTTAAAGACCTCAGTGTTCTAGGGTTCTAGGTCAGTGTTCTACGGTTAAAGACCTCAGTGTTCTAGGGTTAGAGACCTCAGTATTCTAGGGTTCTAGGTCAGTGTTCTAGGGTTAAAGACCTCAGTGTTCTAGGGTTAAAGACCTCAGTGTTCTGGGGTTAAAGACCTCAGTGTTCTAGGGTTAAAGACCTCAGTGTTCTAGGGTTAAAGACCTCAGTGTTCTAGGGTTCTAGGTCAGTGTTCTAGGGTTAAAGACCTCAGTGTTCTAGGGTTAGAGACCTCAGTATTCTAGGGTTCTAGGTCAGTGTTCTAGGGTTAAAGACCTCAGTGTTCTAGGGTTAGAGACCTCAGTGTTCTAGGGTTCTAGGTCAGTGTTCTAGGGTTAGAGACCTCAGTGTTCTAGGGTTCTAGGTCAGTGTTCTAGGGTGACAGACCTCCTCTCCCTCTACGTCGGAGTGTTCCTGTACTTTGAGTCTCAGGAGGTGTTTGCTGAAGGCCGGATGGTCCATCAGGGTGTAAGAGGAGAATCCTGCTCCGTTCTGCAGCAGGAAGTGAGCGATCTCCTCATTTCCTGCAACACAAAACACATGTTCACGCACACACACACACACACACACACACACACACACACACACGCACACACACACACACACACACACACACACACACACACACACACACACACACACTGCACTGGTCCTGCAGTTGCTCGGCATGGGAGGATCTCATGGTCTACAGGTGTGCACGTGCTGGAGGCCGTGTGGTCGCTTACTGTCTAACGCTAACATAAGTCATATGCGCCCCACCTGTAATACCTCCGCGCCCCGCTAGATAGTTGCGCCCCACCTGTAATACCGCCGCGCCCCACTAGAGGGGTGCACCCCACCTGTAATACCTCCGCGCCCCACTAGAGGGGTGCACCCCACCTGTAATACCTCCGCGCCCCACTAGAGGGGTGCGCCCCACCTGTAATACCTCCGCGCCCCACTAGAGGGGTGCGCCCCACCTGTAATACCTCCGCGCCCCGCTAGAGGGGTGCGCCCCACCTGTAATACTGCCGCGCCCCACTAGAGGGGTGCGCCCCACCTGTAATACTGCCGCGCCCCACTAGAGGGGTGCACCCCACCTGTAATACCTCCGCGCCCCACTAGAGGGGTGCGCCCCACCTGTAATACCGCCGCGCCCCACAGTTTGAGAACCACAGCTGCGCCTCCCTACCGGCCCGCGCGGCGGCGTACAGCGGCAGCCCGGTGATCACGGCGAACTCGTCGCTGTGGATGGCGCAGTCCTTGGCGTCGGCGTCGTAGCTGAGGACCAGCAGCCGGACCACGTCCAGGTGACCCTGCTGGCACGAGGTGGCCAGCATCCAGTTCAGCAGGTCTCTCCTCAGACACGCACCTGAGAGGGAGCCGGTAGCATCACCAAGACATTGTTGGGCTTATTTCCTCAGACTAGAGAGCTTTTCCAGAAACACAGAGGACACATGCTGCAGCTAACATGGTAGCGTGCAAGATGCTAAAGCAGAAACACTACAGATATGTCACTAAATACGCTGCAGGACATCCACTAGCCTTCCATTCAGAAATGCATGAACGCATGTTCCTCATGAAACACGAGGCTCGTCCTGATGCTCATGCTTTCTTCTTCTGTCCCTCCTACCAGGGATGGAGTCCAGCAGCTCCTTGACCAGCTGGGCGTGGCCGTAGTACGCCGCTAGGATGGCCGGGTTGCTGTTGGACGGCTCCTGCGGCACGGTGATGCGGGCGTCTTTCAGGAGGTAACACACACTCTGCAGGTCACCGTGCTGAGTGGCCAAGCACAGGAGACGCACCTGCAACAACACACACACACACACAATGAGACACACACATTTATTGTGGTGCCATGAGGGAGTGTCGTCATTGGGAGGAACAGCCCCTCCCAGTGGTTGCAGCAGGGACTACGATCCATCATGGCATCTGGTGAGTAAACTACAATTCCCACGGCTGAGTTTTTATGTTACGTCAAAGACAACGAACCAGGAGAAAAGTGAAGTACTTGTGTGTTTGTTTTGTGCAACAATTTTTTGTTAAGAAGAATCTAAATACAGAACTTTGAGTTAAAGAAACTGCTGCGTGTCGTCTCGATCTGCAGCCACGCCTCCCCTCACCATCCAACCTCATATATATATATATATATATATATATATATATATATATATATATATATATATATATATATATATATATATATATATATATATTCTCCTGCAGGCTGCTCCTGTGCCTCGTGGGTTAGAAACATTTCTCTCTCCAGACGTTCCAACATGATAAAGACAGAAGTAAGAACTGGTTTTTCAGGTTCCTGCTTCTGCCAGCGGATACAGGGCTGACAATCTATTCACCTTTACATGTTGTGTGGCTGCAGACTAGCAGCACCAGTGCAGCTGTGAAGCTGGATTAGCTCAACTGAGAACCTGCAGCGCTGCTCTGACTCCTCTGAGGGAATTCATCAGATCCACTTCAAAGTTGCTCAGTACGATCTGAACCTCTTTGAATCTCACAACTTCTGTTTAAACATAAAGATATTTGAAATTACACCATTAAAAAAAAATCAAAAACTTGTTTTAAGTGTGTTTTACACAAATGGAAGTGTAGAGGTCACGGTTGGGAAAAGTACCCTATGAATGATGATTTTGTATATATTAAGCTTATTATTTTTTAATTTAATGCCTTGGGCTTAAATAGACCATAAGATATCTATGTTTGAATACTTCATTGTTTTGTTAAATAGTTTTTCTTGTTGTTTTTCACTTTGCATGAGTTGGGTAGAATGGCCGTATATTATATTTACTTAGAAAAGCCAGTAAGATGTTTACACGCTGCTTGTTTCCTCGTGCAGATTAATATCAGACGTATGCAGAAGTGAAAGCAGCCCAACGCAGTTAGAGGCAGAAGTAGAGCAGATCTCTCTCTGCTCACAACCCAAACACACACACACACACACACACACACACACACACACACACACACACACACACACACACACACACGTGTGAACAATGGAACTGGGACACCGACAGCAGAGTGAACTCTTCAAGGCTCCTGGTCGCTCGGGTCATCGGCTCTTGCCGGCGCTTTGCGGGCCGCCAGGGTTCAGGTAGCTCACGCACGTTGTTGTTGTTGTTGTGTAAAGATTGTGTACACAGTAAACAAGCAGAAGTCCATCTTAAACGACAGGCCGACACAACACGTAGGGAGTTTAAGATTACGACGTCACTTTGACCGATTCCATCACTTCATTTCACTCTTAACCCGCTGACTGTAGTGCCTTCATTTGATCAGCTGCAGCGTCCAATCACACGACTGATCAACACTGAGGGGGCGTGTCCAATCACACGACTGATGAACAGTGAGGGGGCGTGTCCAATCACACCTGATGAACAGTGAGGGGGCGTGTCCAATCACACGACTGATGAACAGTGAGGGGGCGTGTCCAATCACACACCTGATGAACACTGAGGGGGCGTGTCCAATCACACACCTGATGAACAGTGAGGGGGCGTGTCCAAACACACTACTGATGAACACTGAGGGGGCGTGTCCAATCACACCTGATGAACACTGAGGGGGCGTGTCCAATCACACGACTGATGAACAGTGAGGGGGCGTGTCCAATCACACACCTGATGAACACTGAGGGGGCGTGTCCAATCACACACCTGATGAACAGTGAGGGGCGTGTCCAATCACACACCTGATGAACAGTGAGGGGGCGTGTCCAATCACACACCTGATGAACAGTGAGGGGGCGTGTCCAATCACACACCTGATGAACAGTGAGGGGGCGTGTCTAATCACACGACTGATGAACAGTGAGGGGGCGTGTCCTATCACACACCTGATGAACAGGGAGGGGGCGTGTCCTATCACACACCTGATGAACAGTGAGGGGGCGTGTCCTATCACACACCTGATGAACAGGGAGGGGGCGTGTCCTATCACACACCTGATGAACAGGGAGGGGCGTGTCCAGCGGTCCAACACTTCCTGTTCCTCCTCATGCATCCCGTGTATTGATCTGGTTCTAACTGGTCTCAGTGACTCAGTGACTGATCACATTTTCCATCCAGAGACGCTGAAATAAGGTTTTTCTTCCCAGGAAAAGATGATGACTCATCCTGAATGACCCGTTCTGCCCGGAGGAAGAACTCCAACACTTTATGAGCTCGAGGAGCTAATCTTATTGACTATGAGCGGCTTTTGTTTCCTGGTTTATGTTAGAGTTTACTTCCTGGTTCTGGATGCTGACATACCCGCCTGTCTTTTACTAAACCCAAATAAAAATACAAAACATCCCGTTAATGTATGTTTAGGATGAACCTTCAGTGTGAAGGAGATGTCACGTGGGCTGATAGTGAGTCCTCCATCTGAGAAATAACCACTGAGTTACAAAATATGTAGGAAAACAAGAAAGATGTGCATTTCAGAAAGCAAGAGTTCATTTATATACATATATATATATCTATATATATATATGTATGGCGCTCACCCCGTTGATGGGCGGCATCCCTGCGCTGCACTCCACGCAGCAGGCCTGCTGGATCAGCTCCCCGGCCGCCTCCCCGTCTCCGTCCTCATACGCCGCCTGGATGTTCTCCAGCGTGGGAGAAGGAACCAGAGCGGAGGAGCCCGGGGCCTCCAGCAGCGAGGCCTTGGCTCCCATCTCCTGCCCAGGGCCTGCAGGAGCAGAGGAGCAGAGGAGACCCAGCAGGAGTTACACAGTGTGAGGAGCACAGGGAGCACGTGGAGGTTCATGCAGCTTCTCTTGAATAATTAAATAATTAAGACGGAGAGTCTGACGGGATCCTCAGGGAGTGAAACCATTAGACTCATGTGCACCTCCAAGCCACCAGCAACACTGCTCCATCTGTCTGGAGGAGCTGGGGGGGGGGGGGGGGGGGCGTCGTCTCACCGTCACTTGATTTCCTCTTTCATTTCAGTCAGTTTCAGTTTGGAGACCAGAGGGAACGAGCACTTGTGTCAGAGTGTGAAGGAGCAGGATGACTCCGCCCCTTGATAGCCGTTAGCATGCTGGGATGCTATGGCTAGCCGCTCAGAGCCTCGGGCTCAGCGAGTGAGCTTTCTAGACGACGCTCGTAGACAGAAACCTGCAGGTCAGACCGCTGAAGCCAGAAGAGAGCTCTGCTTTATTATAACCCATCACATCTCTTCTCCACACACACACACACACACACACACACACACACACACACACACACACACACACACACACACACACACACACACACACACAGGTGGTTTTTAACTCTATAATTCTCTGCATGTGGATGGAGAAGCGTTTGAGCATCACGCTCAGACTGCAGAGTAATCTCACTACTCTGTCAGGTTCTCAGCAGCAGGAGGAATAAATAAAGCTTATATCATATTATATTATTATAACATGAGAGCTGCTGTCAGACTGAAGCCTCATGGGGAGTTTCCACGTCTCCAACATGAACCGACTGTTTCACTTCCTGTGAGGACCACAAGGAGGAAGCAGCAGAGCATCCACTCTGGGAAGTTTATTATATATATATATATATATATATATATATATATATATATATATACACATTACCCTAACCCTAAGCATTGAACTACTGTCTACTGTGTGTTCTACTGTCTATTCCTGTAAATGTTTGTTGAGAGCAACGGAAAAAACAATCAAATTCCATGTGTACAATGAAGCTGAATCTAACACACACACACACACACACACACACACACACACACACACACACACACACACTATGAATACTTCATCAACACATCTGTGGACATGCAAACAAAAGTGAAACCTAATTCAATCACATCACCTCTATCTTCACACAACTCTAACTAACCAAAAGGTTTTGTAGACGTCTCTGCTGGCTGAGACAAAGCTGTCAGAGGACAGAGAGAGGAGATAGGAGACAGGAGAGAGGAGATAGGAGACAGGAGAGAGGAGATAGGAGACAGGAGAGAGGAGATAGGAGACAGGAGATAGGAGAGAGGAGATAGGAGACAGAGGACAGTTATTAGAATGTAGAAGATAGAGAATAGAAGATAGAGGATAGAAGACAGTAAATAGATGATAGAGGACAGTAAATAGATGATAGAGGACAGTAAATAGTAAATAAAGGGACAGAGGCCAGGAGACAGCAGAGCAGTAGAAACCTCCATCCTGGATGAAGCCGTCAGGATGACCTCGTGACCTCAGAGCTCCGTTAGCAGCTGACTCAGCGCTCCAGCTTCACTCTGAAGGAGTTCATCACAGATAAAGAGAGTCCTCAGTGTTCACTGAGTTACAGGATAAGATAAGAGATAACATAATCCTTCATTAGTCTCTCAGTGGGGGAATTACAGGATTACAGAAATTACAGGATTATCTGGTTATGTTCAGGATTGAGTCAGCAGGAGAGGCTCTGATGAATCACTGAAGCTTTGAAACAAACTGGAGACAACATTCAGGACTGAAGGTAAAGAATGAAGACTTCAGTCAGTATCAGTGCTTCCTGCTCGACCCCTCTGACCTCTGACCTCTGTCCTCTATCCTCTGTCCTCTGTCCTCCATCCTCTGTCCTCTATCCTCTGTCCTCTGTCCTCCATCCTCTGTCCTCCATCCTCTGTCCTCCATCCTCTGTCCTTCTGTCTTTCTGTCCTCTATCTTCTCTCTTCATGTCCATTATCTACTATATTGAGCTTTTTCCATCATTTTTGCAAACACTCAGAGACATATTGATCTGAAGTACGATCACAGCGATGTAGAGGATGTGTTTGGACCTTTGACCATGAGGGAGGGGAAGACAGCATATTATTATATATGTATTATATAATATATCATCTGACTGTTCACATGGCTGCTGAAACGCCTCCATGAGAACCAGCGTCCACAAACTGCTCCAAACTTTTCTTTCTGCAGAGCAATTTAGCTTCTACATCTTTAAGGGAATTCTTCTCACGTTTCCAACAGGAAATGCATTATTTTCTACTTCCTGAGAGCGTTAAAAAGCACCTGGATCCACACGTAGACACAAGCCTGCATCACAGCCATCAGAGCCAGAGCAACGCTGCTGAGCTGCATCACAGGTTCCTCATGAGCAGAGAAGACGTGATGTCAGCGCCTCTGAGCTCAGCCGACATGAGCAGCTTGTAAACAAGGCTGCTGCTCTCGCCCACTAACCTGCTCATAGCCAAGCAGAGAATGCTCCTCTTCCTCCTCTTCCTCCTCTTCCTCCTGCCTCGGTCACATTTAAAGCGGAGCGCTTCCTCTTCATTGCTTCCCTCCGGCTGCTGTGAGGCTCCTGCCGAGCGGCGCTCCCTAGACGATGTGCCTCCTTCTGCCGGGACGACGAGGGAGGGAGGAGGGAGGAGTCAGGGAGGGAGGAGGCAGGGAGGGAGGAGGCAGGGAGGGAGGAGGCAGGGAGGGAGGAGGCAGGGACGGGGGATGGAGGAGGCAGGAGGATGGAGGAGGCAGGGAGGGAGGATGGAGGAGGCAGGAGGATGGAGGAGGCAAGGAGGGAGGATGGAGGAGGCACGAGGATGGAGGAGGCAGGAGGATGGAGGAGGCAGGAGGCAGGGAGGGAGGAGGCAGGAGGATGGAGGAGGGGAGCAGGGGATGATGCTCCTTTGTTTCACAGCCTCTGAGCGTCTTGTCTCTCTCTGGCTCAGCGGCTCTGATCCTGTAATCTCTACAAACATCTCGCGGATTTATGGTTCTTTTCATTGTTGTTTTTTGGGAAATGTGACTAAGAGAAGTACGTCGTGAGTGGTGAGTGTTTGGGTGTCAGAGCACAAAGGAGCAAAGAGGAAGAGGATGTGTCCGGCTGTCATGCTCACACAGTGCTGGTTAGTAGGTTTCCAGCAGAACCAGTGAGTGTGTGACTGGTTCTGCTGGCCGACAGGAGGACTGAAACGCTGCAGAGGACCACTGTGCCGTTACTGAAGGGGAAGTATTTACATGCTGCACCGTGGAGGAGCAGGAAGTCACAGGCTCACACATTTAACACACAGCTTCATACACAGCTGCAGAAGCACCCACAAGAAATGATTCAAGTCCATCAGAACTCTGTCAGAAAGAGACGGGCTCCTGGACTGTGATTGTCAGAGCTGATCATGAAGAAAGAGCCTCACGTCTGCTTATAACTATAACCATAAGCAGACGACCTCGTCACCTCGTTGTGGAAGAGTTCATGATCAGGCTCAACATTTCAACAGCTCAGCAATTAAACATATATATATATATATATATATATATATATATATATATATATATATATATATATATATATATATATATATATATAGTCTTTGATATTTGGAATAATACCTATTTATACTCGTGACAAGTCTTCTACATTAAGCCAGACCCTGATGGCACAGCGTTGTGTATTAGTACATATCTTTACAACCAAAGATGATTTCTGCTGGTTAGCTTGGCTGAAGAAATATTTCATGCCAATATTTCATGTTAGCATAAAGCTAGCGATCGATGCTAACGTGCTAATGACGCTAGCATGCTGTCTAGGCTAGTGCATAGTTAGTGTTTAGCAAGCTAACGTATCAGTGGAGTAGCTAGCTACACCAGAAGGGAGATTAGGAGCTGGTACGTTCATGATGACGTCATCAAGAGACGTCTGACCGGCGCATATTACACTGTATTTATTACAAGTTATGCTCTATCTTCTTAATGTCAGAACGCTATATCACTTACTGGCAGATCAGAAGGTTCACAGTTAGCCAGGCCATGACAGCAGATGTCCGTTTGTTAAAAAAGTATATATATTTTCTATATTTTAAATACAAAATACACATTCTCTCTCTTCTTTTAGCTAGCTACTCCACTGATACGTTAGCTTGCTAAACACCGGCTATGCACTAGCGTCATTAGCACGTTAGCACAGATCGCTAGCTTGATGCTAACATGAACTATTAGCATGAAACATTTCTTCAGCCAAGCTAACCAGCACAAAATCATTATGGGTTGAAAAGATGACGTGATGTACACAGCGCTGCGCCATCAGGGTCTGTTTAATGCAGAATACAAACCAGTCTATGAACATCCACTTATATTTTATTGAATATTTAGAACAATTTTTAAAGGATTTCTGAATGGATGCTAATTTAAACACTATACTCTCTGATCCTGCGTCTGCAGCAGCGTCTCATAGCATCACGTTGAACTGTGAAACTGCTCAGCTGTGTTGACGCAGGCAGGAAGTGGTCTGAAGTCAACCCACACCACCAAAACACCCACAACACCAGCACCTCCACTCAGACAGGAAGTGAAAAGACAAATACAACACGGCAGCTTCATGGTTGCTGTGAGGAACACTGATAGTAATCTGTAGTATTCCTGCTGTTCCTCTCACCGTCTGTCATTACCCTCTTTAGCTCACTGCTGTACGACTCTACTGTATGTCTCCATGAGGACAACGTGACTCTACTGTATGTCTCCATGAGGACAACGTGACTCTACTGTATGTCTCCATGAGGACAACGTGACTCTACTGTATGTCTCTATGAGGACAACGTGACTCTACTGTATGTCTCTATGAGGACAACGTGACTCTACTGTATGTCTCCATGAGGACAACGTGACTCTACTGTATGTCTCCATGAGGACAACGTGACTCTACTGTATGTCTCCATGAGGACAACGTGACTCTACTGTATGTCTCCATGAGGACAACGTGACTCTACTGTATGAGTCTCTATGAGGACAACGTGACTCTACTGTATGTCTCCATGAGGACAACGTGACTCTACTGTATGTCTCCATGAGGACAACGTGACTCTACTGTATGTCTCCATGAGGACAACGTGACTCTACTGTATGTCTCCATGAGGACAACGTGACTCTACTGTATGTCTCCATGAGGACAACGTGACTCTACTGTATGAGTCTCTATGAGGACAACGTGACTCTACTGTATGTCTCCATGAGGACAACGTGACTCTACTGTATGTCTCCATGAGGACAACGTGACTCTACTGTATGTCTCCATGAGGACAACGTGACTCTACTGTATGTCTCCATGAGGACAACGTGACTCTACTGTATGTCTCTATGAGGACAACGTGACTCTACTGTATGAGTCTCTATGAGGACAACGTGACTCTACTGTATGTCTCTATGAGGACAACGTGACTCTACTGTATGAGTCTCCATGAGGACAACGTGACTCTACTGTATGTCTCCATGAGGACAACGTGACTCTACTGTATGAGTCTCCATGAGGACAACGTGACTCTACTGTATGTCTCCATGAGGACAACGTGACTCTACTGTATGAGTCTCTATGAGGACAACGTGACTCTACTGTATGTCTCCATGAGGACAACGTGACTCTACTGTATGAGTCTCCATGAGGACAACGTGACTCTACTGTATGTCTCCATGAGGACAACGTGACTCTACTGTATGAGTCTCTATGAGGACAACGTGACTCTACTGTATGTCTCTATGAGGACAACGTGACTCTACTGTATGTCTCCATGAGGACAACGTGACTCTACTGTATGTCTCCATGAGGACAACGTGACTCTACTGTATGTCTCTATGAGGACAACGTGACTCTACTGTATGTCTCCATGAGGACAACGTGACTCTACTGTATGAGTCTCTATGAGGACAACGTGACTCTACTGTATGTCTCTATGAGGACAACGTGACTCTACTGTATGAGTCTCTATGAGGACAACGTGACTCTACTGTATGTCTCTATGAGGACAACGTGACTCTACTGTATGTCTCCATGAGGACAACGTGACTCTACTGTATGTCTCCATGAGGACAACGTGACTCTACTGTATGTCTCCATGAGGACAACGTGACTCTACTGTATGTCTCTATGAGGACAACGTGACTCTACTGTATGTCTCCATGAGGACAACGTGACTCTACTGTATGTCTCCATGAGGACAACGTGACTCTACTGTATGTCTCCATGAGGACAACGTGACTCTACTGTATGTCTCCATGAGGACAACGTGACTCTACTGTATGTCTCCATGAGGACAACGTGACTCTACTGTATGAGTCTCTATGAGGACAACGTGACTCTACTGTATGTCTCCATGAGGACAACGTGACTCTACTGTATGTCTCCATGAGGACAACGTGACTCTACTGTATGTCTCCATGAGGACAACGTGACTCTACTGTATGTCTCCATGAGGACAACGTGACTCTACTGTATGTCTCCATGAGGACAACGTGACTCTACTGTATGTCTCCATGAGGACAACGTGACTCTATTGTATGAGTCTCTATGAGGACAACGTGACTCTACTGTATGTCTCCATGAGGACAACGTGACTCTACTGTATGAGTCTCTATGAGGACAACGTGACTCTACTGTATGTCTCTATGAGGACAACGTGACTCTACTGTATGTCTCCATGAGGACAACGTGACTCTACTGTATGTCTCCATGAGGACAACGTGACTCTACTGTATGTCTCTATGAGGACAACGTGACTCTACTGTATGTCTCCATGAGGACAACGTGACTCTACTGTATGAGTCTCTATGAGGACAACGTGACTCTACTGTATGTCTCTATGAGGACAACGTGACTCTACTGTATGTCTCTATGAGGACAACGTGACTCTACTGTATGTCTCCATGAGGACAACGTGACTCTACTGTATGAGTCTCCATGAGGACAACGTGACTCTACTGTATGTCTCCATGAGGACAACGTGACTCTACTGTATGTCTCCATGAGGACAACGTGACTCTACTGTATGTCTCTATGAGGACAACGTGACTCTACTGTATGTCTCCATGAGGACAACGTGACTCTACTGTATGTCTCCATGAGGACAACGTGACTCTACTGTATGTCTCCATGAGGACAACGTGACTCTACTGTATGTCTCTATGAGGACAACGTGACTCTACTGTATGTCTCTATGAGGACAACGTGACTCTACTGTATGTCTCCATGAGGACAACGTGACTCTACTGTATGAGTCTCCATGAGGACAACGTGACTCCACTGTATGTCTCTATGAGGACAACGTGACTCTACTGTATGTCTCCATGAGGACAACGTGACTCTACTGTATGAGTCTCTATGAGGACAACGTGACTCTACTGTATGTCTCTATGAGGACAACGTGACTCTACTGTATGTCTCCATGAGGACAACGTGACTCTACTGTATGTCTCCATGAGGACAACGTGACTCTACTGTATGTCTCTATGAGGACAACGTGACTCTACTGTATGTCTCCATGAGGACAACGTGACTCTACTGTATGAGTCTCTATGAGGACAACGTGACTCTACTGTATGTCTCTATGAGGACAACGTGACTCTACTGTATGTCTCTATGAGGACAACGTGACTCTACTGTATGTCTCCATGAGGACAACGTGACTCTACTGTATGTCTCCATGAGGACAACGTGACTCTACTGTATGTCTCCATGAGGACAACGTGACTCTACTGTATGTCTCTATGAGGACAACGTGACTCTACTGTATGTCTCCATGAGGACAACGTGACTCTACTGTATGAGTCTCCATGAGGACAACGTGACTCCACTGTATGTCTCCATGAGGACAACGTGACTCTACTGTATGTCTCCATGAGGACAATGTGACTCTACTGTATGTCTCTATGAGGACAACGTGACTCTACTGTATGTCTCCATGAGGACAACGTGACTCTACTGTATGTCTCTATGAGGACAACGTGACTCTACTGTATGTCTCCATGAGGACAACGTGACTCTACTGTATGTCTCCATGAGGACAACGTGACTCTACTGTATGAGTCTCTATGAGGACAACGTGACTCTACTGTATGTCTCCATGAGGACAACGTGACTCTACTGTATGTCTCCATGAGGACAATGTGACTCTACTGTATGTCTCTATGAGGACAACGTGACTCTACTGTATGTCTCCATGAGGACAACGTGACTCTACTGTATGTCTCTATGAGGACAACGTGACTCTACTGTATGTCTCCATGAGGACAACGTGACTCTACTGTATGTCTCCATGAGGACAACGTGACTCTACTGTATGAGTCTCTATGAGGACAACGTGACTCTACTGTATGTCTCTATGAGGACAACGTGACTCTACTGTATGTCTCTATGAGGACAACGTGACTCTACTGTATGTCTCTATGAGGACAACGTGACTCTACTGTATGTCTCCATGAGGACAACGTGACTCTACTGTATGTCTCCATGAGGACAACGTGACTCTACTGTATGTCTCTATGAGGACAACGTGACTCTACTGTATGTCTCCATGAGGACAACGTGACTCTACTGTATGAGTCTCCATGAGGACAACGTGACTCCACTGTATGTCTCCATGAGGACAACGTGACTCTACTGTATGTCTCCATGAGGACAATGTGACTCTACTGTATGTCTCTATGAGGACAACGTGACTCTACTGTATGTCTCCATGAGGACAACGTGACTCTACTGTATGTCTCTATGAGGACAACGTGACTCTACTGTATGTCTCCATGAGGACAACGTGACTCTACTGTATGTCTCCATGAGGACAACGTGACTCTACTGTATGTCTCCATGAGGACAACGTGACTCTACTGTATGTCTCTATGAGGACAACGTGACTCTACTGTATGTCTCTATGAGGACAACGTGACTCTACTGTATGTCTCCATGAGGACAACGTGACTCTACTGTATGAGTCTCCATGAGGACAACGTGACTCCACTGTATGTCTCCATGAGGACAACGTGACTCTACTGTATGTCTCCATGAGGACAACGTGACTCTACTGTATGTCTCTATGAGGACAACGTGACTCTACTGTATGTCTCCATGAGGACAACGTGACTCTACTGTATGTCTCCATGAGGACAATGTGACTCTACTGTATGTCTCCATGAGGACAACGTGACTCTACTGTATGAGTCTCTATGAGGACAACGTGACTCTACTGTATGTCTCCATGAGGACAACGTGACTCTACTGTATGTCTCCATGAGGACAACGTGACTCGACTGTATGTCTCCATGAGGACAACGTGACTCGACTGTATGTCTCCATGAGGACAACGTGACTCTACTGTATGTCTCCATGAGGACAACGTGACTCTACTGTATGTCTCCATGAGGACAACGTGACTCTACTGTATGTCTCCATGAGGACAACGTGACTCTACTGTATGTCTCCATGAGGACAACGTGACTCTACTGTATGAGTCTCTATGAGGACAACGTGACTCTACTGTATGTCTCCATGAGGACAACGTGACTCTACTGTATGAGTCTCCATGAGGACAACGTGACTCTACTGTATGTCTCCATGAGGACAACGTGACTCTACTGTATGTCTCCATGAGGACAACGTGACTCTACTGTATGTCTCCATGAGGACAACGTGACTCTACTGTATGTCTCCATGAGGACAACGTGACTCTACTGTATGTCTCTATGAGGACAACGTGACTCTACTGTATGAGTCTCTATGAGGACAACGTGACTCTACTGTATGTCTCCATGAGGACAATGTGACTCTACTGTATGTCTCCATGAGGACAACGTGACTCTACTGTATGTCTCCATGAGGACAACGTGACTCTACTGTATGAGTGTCCATGAGGAGACTACAGCGTTACTCTACTGTATGAGTGTCCATGAGGACACTACAGCGTTACTCGCCTGTAGTTTGAGTCTCTCTAGCGTTCTCTGTGTGCAGCTCAGTCAGTTCACACAGCTGGACAACAACCGATACGCCTCATTTCTCTCAAACGATCACACTCTCAGTTCTGCTTTTGCTCGGTGGAAGCAGCGGTGGTGAGCCGGTGGCCCGATGCTTCAGAAAGCGAGCAGCGTGTAGAGGAACAACTCACCGCTGTGTGGCTCCATGCTGCCGGGAGAGTCTCCAGAGTCCTGGGGGAGGCCCACAGACCAGTACGACATTCCCACTGGAGTTACTGGTCACCTGGAGGAGGGCAGGGTTCAGCAGAGAGGAGGCCGGGTCAGAGGTCAGAGGTCAGTCTGCACCAAGACAAGAAGCAAGAAGACGTCACATGACCAGAGAACAGACATTCCTTACAATGAAGAGATTATCTTTTGCTTGGTCATCCTAACACAGAATCACAATAAACCTAAGATAAAAAAAATGTAAATAATTTTTTGGGGGAAATTTAAAATTTAATTTAAATTTAATTTGAAAGGAAATAAAACATAAGGAAAAAATAATAAAAAATAAAGCAAATATATATAAAAGAAATAACACTATTGCACTAAAATATGATAATAGTATTGCTATGATAAAATACAATAATGTGTGTGTGTGTGTGTGTGTGTGTGTGTGTGTGTGTGTGTGTGTGTGTGTGTGTGTGTGTGTGTGTTAGAGAGGATGAGCTACACACTCTGCTCCTACAGTGAGCTGACCTTCACTTCACTTCACTTCACTTCACTTCAGCAGCTTTCAAGAATCCGGGTTGGAGTCGCAGTGTCTCGTTTCTCCAGACAGTGAGTCTGTCTCTGGTTATTATTATTATTATTATTATTATTATTACATAACCACATAAACACAACTTCATGGCAGTGCGAGACTCTGGTTTATGACATGTCACTGTGTGTGTGTGTGTGTGTGTGTGTGTGTGTGTGTGTGTGTGTGTGTGTGTGTGTGTAATGCACTTATTTGCCGACTCACCACATGGGTCCAAGTCCAGTTTCAGGGTGCGCGGTGCGGGTCCGGGGTCCGGGGTGCGGGGTGCGGGTCCGCAGCGGCAGACACACACACACACACACACACACACAAGCAGAGGAGTTTGTTGTGTCTGACTTCCTGATTCCACGATGCAAACTTTCCAGCCTCCACAAGCACGCAGCGTCCTGTCAGACTACACGAGAGGCACTTCCGGTAATGATTTTCAAAATAACATCCAGCACCCCGCTCGTCTGTATATTTCAAAATAAAAGCCAGAGCTAAGAGAATAGAAAGTAACAAGATGGTGCACATTTATGTAAATAAATCACACTTCTGGAATATAATGGCCTTCTATAAAGTGTCTCTGGCGTTTTAATCATAATGTAAGCTAGTTTATTGTGTATTTAAACAGTTCTCTATAAAGCAGTGTTCTCGTGCATGTTTCTGGGGCTTTTATTCTGAAGGGGAAAACGGAAGACGAGAATGAAGTGGTTGTTTTCTTGTGTTTTCTTAACGGAGTTATTTTATTAATATTGTATAAGTACAGGCTTAAGAAAAAACCCTCAGCTACAATAATAATAATATAATATAATAATGTATTATATAATAATATATTACAACATGTAACAATACAACAAAAACATTTTATTTCATACATTTAGAAAATGTAGAATAATTATTTGTGGCAATTAAAAACTTTGATCATTAAAAAATTAAATATATTTATTTCTAAAAGAAACAGCACACATGAAATATCATTGTAGTTCATTATGAGTCTCTAAAAATAACCATTAGATCAAAATGAATGAAATGTCTCAGATGTCTATGTTGCGTAACTTTACCCACAATCCTTTGGTTTGAGAGCAGACTCTGAACTTCTCTCCTATCAGGTGAAAGAATGACTTACAACAAGCGTTTACTTTCCTTTATTCAGAACTTCTATTTAAATACAAAACACAAAATTACAGAGACAGACTTGTTTCCTCGTGTGATAATAAACATACATGTTGGTTAGGGTTTGTAGCTGTCACAGCGTTAGCATGTGACTGCTAAGGTAACGTTGTAGCTGTCACAGCGTTAGCATGTGACTGCTAAGGTAACGTTGTAGCTGTTACAGCGTTAGCATGTGACTGCTAAGGTAACGTTGTAGCTGTTACAGCATTAGCATGTGACTGCTAAGGTAACGTTGTAGCTGTTACAGCATTAGCATGTGACTGCTAAGGTAACGTTGTAGCTGTCACAGCATTAGCATGTGACTGCTAAGGTAACGTTGTAGCTGTCACAGCATTAGCATGTGACTGCTAAGGTAACGTTGTAGCTGTCACAGCATTAGCATGTGACTGCTAAGGTAACGTTGTAGCTGTCACAGCATTAGCATGTGACTGCTAAGGTAAATATTAGCTCATGTGGAAAAAGAGAGAACGTTCACATTCAATCACAGCATCAGAATTAAACCTCAGCTCCTCAACTATCACAAACAGCAACAGTCTTTCTTCCTCTGACGTCACATGAAGGAGATTTGATGAGATTTCAATGGGATTCATATGCATCCGTCAACGTGTGTACAGAATATGAGTTATTTTATTCAGCAGTTACAACTTTATTGTAGAATTCAGCGTCTTTTTAACAGACTAAGTGCCTAAAGTGTCCCTTGCAAAGCCCTTTTATTGATGATTGATCACTACGCTGTGCATGTGATGACTGAACTCTTCCTGAGGGACGTCATCCTGTCATCTCCGTCGCTCATGGGGTCTGTTCAGGGACTGAGACGCTCAGACGTTCCTGCAGAAGTGCTCAAAGGTGAGTCGAGCGTCTGCACTAACGAACATAACGGTTGAATGTGAACGTTTATTATTGATAATTGAAATAACTAAGACCACAGACTGAACCCTCTGCGAGCGTTCAGCCACATCTCACTTGTTTCATCAGCAGTTTTTTTATGGAGACGCCTCTTCTCATATGGAATATTTCTCCATAATGAGAGGATGTATGTAGAAAGAAGTCAGGTTCGAAGATTTAGTATCTAATGCTGTGTTCACAGCAAAAGAGTTGCGAATATTCACAACGCTTTTGGTGTAAACGCAGCACTGAAAGGTTCTCATTCAGACCATGAACACAGCAGTCAACAACATTTTGTATAAATCATAGGAATGCATTTGTAAATGTTTGTGTGCGTATTTGTGAATGTTTGTGTGTATTTATGAATCTTTATGTGTGTATTTGCATTATTAAGACTAATCTGAACCCATAAACTTCTGAGTCAGAGATTATAACACTACAAAACCTGCACAATAGAGCATCAGCCGGTTTGTGTGGTGACATTACTGCGCTGTCCTCATCTACAGCAAAGAAAAAGTGAACACACACTGACTTTCTGGACTCTGATGAAGTGTTTAGACTATCTGGTGTATTGGCTGAACCGTAACGTCCGCCTCAGGAGCGCGACTGGAGGCTGGAGGCTGGAGGCTGAGGGCTGGAGGCGGAAGGCTGAAGGCTGAAGGCTGGAGGCGGAAGGCTGAAGGCTGGAAGCTGGAGGCTGGAGGCTGAAGGCTGAAAGCTGAAGGCGGAAGGCTGAAAGCTGAAGGCGGAAGGCTGGAGGCTGAAGGCTGGAGGCTGGAGGCTGGAGGCTGGAGGCTGGAGGCTGAAGGCTGAAGGCTGAAGGCTGAAGGCTGGAGGCTGGAGGCGGAAGGCTGAAGGCTGAAAGCTGAAGGCGGAAGGCTGAAAGCTGAAGGCGGAAGGCTGAAGGCTGAAGGCTGAAGGCGGAGGGCCGTGTGGGTGGAGGCGTCTCGGCTCTCCTCACAGGGTTTCACTCAGCTTGATGGTCACGGCCTTCACCTCCGAGTACTCGGCCAGAGCGTACTCTCCCCTGAGAGGACAGAGAGGAAGCGTGAGGCGGGTCAGGGAACACAGGAGGACATGGAGGAGAAGTCACGGCGCTTACAGCTCTCGTCCGTTGCCTGACATCTTATAGCCTCCAAAGGGCATCTGGGCATGGAGGGCGTTGTAGCAGTTTACCCTGAGGAGAGAGAGAGGGAACAAAGAGCTGATTGTTGTTCTCTTCCATTTGTTAAAGGTCTAGTAATGAAATACTCTCAACAAGTATCACGCAGAAATAGTTGTTAATGTTCTTATGGTCGATAGCTGAAATTAAAACTGTTTTACAGGAACGTGACCGGGTCAGTTCAGGTTAGCTAGTGAGGCTATGTGCTGCTAGCTACAGGAATGTGACCCGGTCAGTTTAGGTTAGCTAGCGAGGCTATGTGCTGCTAGCTACAGGAACGTGACCCGGTCAGTTTAGGTTAGCTAGTGAGGCTATGTGCTGCTAGCTACAGGAACGTGACCCGGTCAGTTTAGGTTAGCTAGTGAGGCTATGTGCTGCTAGCTACAGGAACGTGACCGGGTCAGTTTAGGTTAGCTAGTGAGGCTATGTGCTGCTAGCTACAGGAACGTGACCCGGTCAGTTTAGGTTAGCTAGTGAGGCTATGTGCTGGTAGCTACAGGAACGTGACCCGGTCAGTTTAGGTTAGCTAGTGAGGCTATGTGCTGGTAGCTACAGGAACGTGACCTGGTCAGTTTAGGTTAGCTAGTGAGGCTATGTGCTGCTAGCTACAGGAACGTGACCGGGTCAGTTTAGGTTAGCTAGTGAGGCTATGTGCTGCTAGCTACAGGAACGTGACCCGGTCAGTTTAGGTTAGCTAGTGAGGCTATCGGCTGCTAAATTGGGGTGACGTAGCCACGCCCCCTTTCTAAAATCAGCCCAAAAAGTGTTGCGAATATTCGTAAGTGTTTTGGTGAGATGTGACATTGTGAAACTTGTTGGGTTGGTGGTGTGCTGCGGCTCAAAAAGGTTGAATCTGCAGGATTCTGGTGATTATTACTACGACTCATCAATTCCTGCCTGAATCTTTGAATGTTGTGGAAACAAAACGTTATTTTTAATGAATGACACATGGGTCCCCGTGGCGTCGGGTGGTGACCAGGACTCACCACACGGTGCCGGTCTGCAGCGCCGCAGACACAGACAGAGCTCTGTCCATGCTGCTGGTGAACACCGCTGACACCAGGCCGTACCGGGAGCTGTTGGCTCTGTCCACGGCCTCCTGCTGCCGCTTGAAGCTGAAGATGCACTGAACCGGGCCGAAGATCTGAGGGGGGAAGGCAGCGGTCGCAGGTGTGAGTCACGCGGTACCGGAGAGGTTCTGATTAATAGAAACACATGCATGTGTGATATGAACAGGAAAAAAACAGTCAACATATACACACTCAACACAGTGCATCTGGTTCTCTTCTGCCCACAGAAATGTGATGTCCACGTCAGATAGACAGTGTTCAAATGAAGCCTGTTCCAGGACGACTGAAGCCCGTTCTGTCAGGAAGAGCTTGCATCTTTTGAGGGTTTGTGTTGGTCATTTGTACTGAAACTTTCATAGAAGTCGAGCTGTGTTGTCACAGCGTTGTGTGTAATTACAGAGCTTGTCCACAAGGTGTCAGGCTTCACTTTCACACAGGAGCACTGAACCCATGTGTGGTGTCTTGTTGTTCCTTTAAGGAACAGAAAGTCTCTGCACCCGATAGTGAAACGGTCCCTGAACACCACACGGCTAGACCGGTGGCTTTGCAGGGAGCTCCAGCTTCTGCCCTCTAGAGGACGTGTTCAGCGCGGCGCCGTGTGGAGCGTTCACTACTTGTATGGTGTTGTGAGGCCTCGCCTTCCTCTCAAGCGGCTGGACCAAAGTACCTCTTCCTTGGCGATGCGCATGTGGTCCTTGACCCCGGAGAAGATGGTGGGCTGGATGAAGAGGGTCTTGTCGCCCACGGCGGCTCCTCCGTACTCCAGCCGCGCTCCCTCCTCCTTCCCGCTCGCTATCAGGTCCATGATCCTGTCGAACTGCTGCCGGTTGATCTGGAGGAGGAAGAGGAAGGAGAAGAGGAAGAGTTCAGGAACACGAGGAGAAGAGGAGCGTCGAGAGGAGCTCACTGGATGCAAAGAAAAGGAACACTTTGTAAAGTTTGTATAATATTCCTGCTCTGGTACACAAGTGATGCTGCTCCTCGTTGGCGTACCTGAGGCCCGTGTGACGTACCTGAGGCCCGTGTGACGTACCTGAGGCCCGTGTGGCGTACCTGAGGCCCGTGTGACGTACCTGAGGCCCGTGTGGCGTACCTGAGGCCCGTGTGTCGTACCTGAGGCCCGTGTGACGTACCTGAGGCCCGTGTGGCGTACCTGAGGCCCGTGTGACGTACCTGAGGCCCGTGTGGCGTACCTGAGGCCCGTGTGTCGTACCTGAGGCCCGTGTGACGTACCTGAGGCCCGTGTGACGTACCTGAGGCCCGTGTGTCGTACCTGAGGCCCGTGTGACGTACCTGAGGCCCGTGTGACGTACCTGAGGCCCGTGTGGCGTACCTGAGGCCCGTGTGACGTACCTGAGGCCCGTGTGTCGTACCTGAGGCCCGTGTGACGTACCTGAGGCCCGTGTGACGTCAGCGGGTCCAGCGGGTCTCCGGTGACAATCTTCTTTGCGTTTTCGATGCTGCGACGCACAAACTCCTCGTGGATGCTTTCCTCCACGAAGATCCGCGACGCGGCCGTGCAGCACTGACCCTGGTTATAGACCGCCCCCTTCTGGGTCTCCTCCACAGCCAGCTGCACTGCACACACACACACACACACACACACACCAGTACCTCACACCAGTACCTCACACCAGCCCTGGACTTCATCCGTCTTGTGAACGGACCAATCGCATCGCTCCAAAGAAAGCTTAAGGGAATCGGCTGCAAAACCGTACAAATACTCATTTCTTCTAGATCTCGGCCCACAAAGA